>NW_016107330.1:7817564-7822017 GCF_001604975.1 Cebus imitator
AAAAAAAAAAAAAAAAAAAAGAAAAAAAAAAAGATTTGCTGAATGAGCAAGGGGGTTGTTGGATGGCAGAGAGATCCTGAGGGCCGAAGACTAGCTTTTCTGTCACCCCCTTGAATGCTGTTGAACTTAAAAGTCCCCCGAGTGAGGGAGCAGGGTCTGGAGACCTGGGCTTTGACACAGACAGCACATGAGGGAGATGTGACCGCAATCATTCTCTTCCTGCTTTGCACCCTGATCTGGAAGCAGATGGTGTCCCCGTCCTCTGACAAAGAATCGGGCCACAGGATGACCTTGGATAGACCTGGCAAAGGCTCAGTGTTGTCAGGCAGTGTCCAGGTGGCCATCCGTGCATCCGTCCCTCCAGCTCGCATTTTCGGGCACCTGTTATGCTTGCTGGCAGCCTGCAAGAAGCGAGCTCTTGATCCCACCTTTCCAGGCCACGGGCCTCTTTCTGCTGGTTACTTGGGATGCTCCTGTGTCAAGTGACACCGGGGATATGCTAGTGGGTCATTAAAGGTTTGCTGCCTGGAGGGGTTTGCTGTCCCTAATTGAGCAGAATATTTTTTTATTTTTGAGATGGAGTCTTGTTCTGTCACTCAGGCTGGAGTGCAGTGGCACCATCTCAGCTCACTGCAATCTCCGCCTCCAGGTTCCTGACCACATAGAGTTCCTGCCTCAGCCTCTTGAGTTGCTGGGATTACAGGCATGGGCCACCACGCCCACCTACTTTTTTTGTATTTTTAGTAGAGACGGGGTTTCACCATGTTGATCAGGCTGGTGTCAAACTCCTGACCTCAAGTGATCCACCTGCCTTGGCCTCCCAAAGTGCTGGGATTACAGGCGTGAGCCACTGTGACCGGCCTAGCAGAATATTTTTTGAGGTCCAGCCAGGAAGTGGAACCTGAGTTCCTGGGGCCGATTCTCCAGCCGGAGTGCTTTGCTTGAAGGGGCTATGTCTGCAGACGGCTCCAAGCTGGCCCTGTGCTGACTGTGCGGATGCAGGGATTTGGAATGTCTCTTTGGCACCATGTACAGAGCTTGGTCATTGCTGCATTTCGCACCAACTAAGGCAACTCTGGCCTCGCTGTCTCTTTTTTGGATCCACCCCCTTCCTGACCTTGACCCTCTTTCCTGGAATCTTGACTTTGAAGGAGGAAGGGCTTCATGCAGGCTTTTGGTTGCTCAGCGTTGGGCCAAGCTGATGGCTTCCTAGCCCACTTCAGTGACCACTCCTTCTCCAGTGAGGGCGGGACTGCATGGTCAGATGCTACTGGGGGGGCTGCCCCCTAGGCCTTGCTTTCACTATCCAGGCAGGCAGTGCCTTCCTGGAGGGCAGTGATGGGGAGCTCCAGGACCCTTCAGGTCTAGCCTGGGACACCACCCCTTCTTGTAGGCCAGTGCTTCTGTTCACTTTGGAGGAGGCTGTCATTTATTCATTCAACAGACATTTATTGAGCACTTACTGTGTTCCAGGCTCTCAGTGAAACACTTTCTGTGAATTATTATCTCATTCAGTCCTTAGAACAGTCCTGTGCCATGGTGATTCTTACAGCTGTCATTGTGTGGAAGAGGAAACCAGGAATCAGAGCAGTGGATGGTGTCTGTATCACAGCTGGCCTCAGCTGGAACTGAGTGCAGAGCTCACTCTCCTAAAAATCCATACCCAGAGCATGATGGTGGTGAAAAGGGAACCTGGAAGGCACCCTGGCAGGACCAGAGATTGCTTCAGAGCAGAAATGACCTGGACTAGAGTGGTCCCATTCTTCACTGGGCAAGCAGCAGTGTCTCTACCTGCAGGATGTCGGCAGCGGGGCTTGAAGCTCACTGCACCGAGGGTGGCTTCAATGCCAAGGCAGAAGGAATACTCCTCCTTGGGGGAGTTTAGGACCAGGCTGGGGGCCGCATCCACGTTGTCTGGTTCCTCGTAAGTTGCAGGGCAGGATTGGTCAGCAGCAGTTTGGCTCTTCTTAAAGCTAATAGGGAAAGAGGACAGATGTTTGGGAACAGTTCGCTGTGGGGGATCATGGTCCTGGACCTGACTTCAACCCAGGACAGCAGGACTCAGGGGAAATCCTGTTCATGGTTGATACTACCTCTCCCTGCTCTTCCTCCCCCAACACCTCCAGCCCAGCCTGCCCTGTCCCCTTCCCACAGCCCCAGGCAGCGTCTTCTCAGATCGTGAAGTTAATTGTAAGACAGTGGGGTGGACCCATTGGCCTGATCCTGATGGATCTTTCTAGCCACAGCTGAAAGACCTTGGGTCTTATCATGGATCCACTTTTGATCAGATTCTTGCCTTTGGACAAATTTCTCTACCTCTCTTAGCCTCAGTTTCCTCCTCTGTAAAATGGGGCTGGGTCCTCCCCATTCCTGGGTTGGCCCTGCCCCCTGGAAGAGCTGGTGGGAGGATCAGGGGAGGCCTGGAGCAGTGCCCAGAGCCGTCTCCTCCAGACATGTCCAGGAACAGCTGGAGCCACACTCACGCCCTTCTCTGGAGAGGGCAGCACATCACTGAGGGGTGTGGTTTGAATTATAAGTGCTGGCTGCTCTGAATTCAGCCAGAGCTATGGGGGGGCTGTGTGGCTGAGGGCCCCCGGGTGTCCTGGGGCTTCATGCTGGGCTAGCATTTCAGGAGACCTCAGATGCTGCTGTCCCACTTGCCCTGCCCTGGTTGGGTGGGTTGAGCTGTTTTTAGCTCTGAGTTTTGCAAAGGCTATTTCTTTTCTGCCCAGAGCTCCCTTGTGGGACAGAGTGAATGGCCCCCTCCCTGCCAGGCAGAGCTTGGGCCTAAAGAAAGAGGTTGGAGCCACATGAGACCCTGCGGACTTTGAAAGGGAGGCCTGGTTTGCTGTCAGTGGGCTGCCAGCCTGGGACACCGGTGCCCAGCCTTGCTCCTTCCCTGGGAAGCTGAATAGATGCCAGGGTCTCACACTTTCCCTGAGGGAAAGGCTGGGGTATGTGCCTGCCTGCTAGCAGCAGATGACAGTGGCAGCCGCGGAGGCTTGCAGGTCCTGTCCCCTTTGCCTGGCCACATGCTTCTGACTCACCAGAGGAAGAATGTGGTCTTTTTGGGAGCAAGTTTTTAAAAATAGTCCAAGTCCTTCGCCTGCCCTGTCCCGCCCCTCCCCCTCTGAGCGCTTCCTGGCATCAGCCCCAGACCTCTTTCCACTCTGGTTTTGGGGACCTGCTCCTTTTCAACTTGGCCATGAATCTGTTTGTGAAGCTTGCTGGGGAGCAGCTGTGGTGGATGCGGGCTGGTTTCAGAAGGGAGGGGCCCAGCTGTGGCTGCCTCCTCTCCAGGGGCCCGACTTGGGACTAGGGATTCCTGCATTCCTTTGACGGCGACTATGCCTCAGGTCGCCTATGTGCCAGGCCTGTGCCAGGCGTGCAGATGAGAGTGGTGAACAATGGTCATGGTCCTGCCTTCATGGAGTCCACATTCACATAAGAGGAAACTGACGGAAACAAATAACTGAAATTTGTAGTTGCTGGAGGTGTTAAATCCCATGAGGATGGCGAAGCTGCGTCAGGGGATGTGTGTGGGCTCTCTGGAGAAGGCAGATACATCCTCTGAAGGTGTGGGCACTAATGTGTGGGTATCTGGGGAACAGCATTTCAGGCAGAGGGAACAGCAATGCAAAGGCCCTGAGGCAGAAGCATGCTTGGGGCATTCAGAGAGCTGACAGGCGGCTGTGATTAGAGTGAGCTGTGCTGAGAGAGTTAGGACCTGAAGTCAGGGAGGCTGTGGGGGCTCTGACATGTGGGGCCTTGGAGGCCAAGACGAGGACTTGGGGCTTCCTTAAATGAGATAGGAAAGCATTTCAGGGCTCTGAACTTGGCTGCTGTGTTGAGAACAAAATGTCAGGGCAGGGGTAGAGGTGAGGGCAGAGGGACTGGTCAGGAGGCATTTGGAATAGCCTGGGTGTGAGATGATGGTGGTTTGGGTCACAGTGGTGTCCGGGGAGGGGGTGAGATGCGCTCGGATTCAGCACGTATGTTGAAGGTAGTGCCAGCAGGTTGGCTGATGGGTGGGCCCTGGGTATGAGACAGGTGCCAAGGATGACTCCAAGGTTTTGGCCTTAGCAGCTGGTGGGATGGAGCCAGCAAGCAGGATGGGAAGACTTTGAGGAGTGGGGTTCTTTGTTCCTGGCAGCGTAGTGATCAGGAGTCGGCTGTGAGAACATTAAGGCTGTAATGCCTGATTGATCACTGCGTGAAGACAGTGCAAGCAGAGGGGCGGAGCCTGGCGTTCAAGGGCAGGGCGGGCTGGAGGCATCATTATGGCCATGGCTTAGGTAGGACCCACAAAGTGAGCCAGATGGCCCAGGTTGCCCAGGGAGGAGCTGAGGTGGAGCCTGAACCTGAGAGCTGCCAGCCTGGAGGGAGGAAGGAGGAGTGCAGGAAGGAGGAGGGGAGGGAGGAGGAGTGGACTCAGGGGAGCCGGAGGGAGGAG
>NW_016107330.1:7822062-7853888 GCF_001604975.1 Cebus imitator
AGGAGCAGAGGGAGGAGGAGGGGAGGGAGGAGGAGTGGACTCAGGGGAGCCGGAGGGAGGAGGAGCGGAGGGAGGAGGAGCAGAGGGAGGAGGAGCGGAGGGTGGAGGAGCAGAGGGAGGAGGAGCAGAGGGAGAAGGAGGGGAGGGAGGAGGAGCGGACGCAGGGGAGCAGGAGGGAGGAGGAGCAGAGGGTGGAGGAGCAGAGGGAGGGGAGCCAGAGCGAGAGGTGAAAGAAGGCAGTAGCTGGCAGGTCAGGCAGAATGGTGACCAGTACACATCTGTTGGAATGGGGGTAGTGGGGGCCTGCAGGTGACCCTGTGAACGGGCTGGCAAAGCAGCGGCCACATACTTGTTTGGGGATAAGTAGCTCAGTGCAGAATGGGAGACAGGGACTGTGGATGGAGCATGGGGTCTCCTCAGAGAAGTCTTGTGAAGGGAGCAGAGAAACGGGGTGGTGCGTGGAGGGAGTGTGGGGTCAGATGAGCAGTAACGCAGCTTATTTATTTATTTATTTATTTATTATCATCTTTTGAGATAGAGTCTTGTTCTGTAGCCCAGGCTGGAATGCAGTGGCGCTATTTTGGCTCACTGCAACCTCCGCCTCCTGGGTTCAAGTGATTCTCCTGCCTCAGCCTCCTGAGTAGCAGGGATTACAGGTGTGCACTACCATGCCAGGCTAATGTTTGTATTTTTATGAGAGATGGGGTTTCACCACTTTGGCCAGGCTGGTCTTGGACTCCTGAGCTCAAGTGATCCACCTGCCTCGGCCTCCCAAAGTGCTGGGATTGCAGGCATCAACCACTGTGCCTGGCCATGCATTTCTGTTTTTTGGGAATGATCCAGTAGGGAGGAACTGTGTCTCTTGGTGGCCTCAGCTTCTACCCTAGAAAGACACCTCTGTACCATGCAAAACACTCCTCCCTGCCCTCCTTACCCCATCTCATCCCATTCTGGCATTGGCTCCCAGGCCAGTTTGGGGGGCTTCTCCAGTTGCCCATCTGGGGGGCTTCTCCAGTTGCCCATCTGGGGGGCTTCTCCAGTTGCCCATCTGCAGACCTGTGGAGCAGTGACGGGATAGGCAGGGGACCCCTGCAGGTAATCCTATTCAGAAAGGCAGGGGCCACTGGTGGCGGGCATCAATTCTGAGCTCTAGCTGTGTGAAACCCTCTCCCTGAAGGTTATTGCTCATCTGACCCCACCCCCCTCCACCCACCACCCTGTTCTCTGCTCCACTTCACAAGACGTCTCTGGGGAGTACCCATGTTCCGGCTCCAGTCCCTGCCTCCCATTCTGTGCTGAGCTACCTATTCTTTGCTTGTGAGGGTCAATCCACCCGATATGGGAGCGTGAGGCCTGGGAGAGACCACCAGGGCTCCGGCAGAGGAGACTGCCTTGTACTGGGTCCATGCTGGGAGCTTGGGACACCGTCCTCAGCCCTCTGCTCCCTGCTCCGTGGGGCCCTGTGGGGAGCTCAAGGTAGAAAACTCTGCAGGCGTGGAGAGTTGAGCTGTGGGTTAGCTCCCATCTGTGCCTGGTGGAGAGCGTGGTGTGGGCCCCTTCCTGCCGTCCCTCTGTTGTGCTTTGGGTGAGCTCCTGCCCAGGGCTGGGCCAAGTTGATGACCACACTCGTTCCTCATCTGAACCCAAGAGAGCCTCACCTCCTTGCACACTCCCTCCTTTTACTTACGCGGCTAAGAGAGTGTAAGAAGCCTAAACCAGTGGCAGAGCCCGGACTGGAGCACGCCTGATCCCCGGGCCCCTGCCCTGGCTCTGATCTAGAAGTGGGGCCACTGTGCCTGCCCCCTGCCCTGGGGTCTGTACCCGCTGGCCTCCTGTGGCTGCTGCCTGAGGACAAGAACCTGGAGCTGTCTTGTTTCTTTGTCCTCAATGCCAAGCTGGGTCCTGGCAGGCAGCAGGTGAGCAGCGAGATGTTGGCTGAGAGGGGAAGGGAGGGACAGGATGAGCGGCTTACTCTGGGAAGGCGGGAGGAGGTGAGCTTGACCCCTGGAGGTGAGGAGGGTGAACTGCGGCCACAGAGTCCCCAAAGGATACACCTCAGTTTGGCCTCCTGGAGGCTTTAGTTCAGCTCTGAGGTGTAGCAGGGAGTAACCCTGCCCCTCCCTTTGGCTCCACCCTGACACCTGGGTAGCAGTAGACAGCCACGTGCGTGCCCCCAGCTCCTCCTGTCTCCCTCGGCAGTGCCCCTCCCTGAGCCCCAGCTCTTTCCTGCCATTTTTCTGTCTGTGTACACCTGCTGGTTTGCAGGGACGCACACAGACCTCCCTTTCCCAGCCTGTCTCATCCTCTCGGGGGCTTTGGGTAGGTCCCTTCCCTATCTGAGCCTCAGCTTCCCTGTGTCTAAAAAGGAGGTGAGAAGACCCACCACTCAGGCTGCTGCAGCGTAGACACTCTCATGCTGAGTGGCAAGGGCCCAGCGGCAAGGACGCTCGGCAACTGGGAGTCGGGTGATCCCATTCTATGGGGAAGCTGAGGCTCGGATGAGCGAGGTGATGGCACAGAGTCTGTGTCATGCCAGCTGCTGTCCCCTGTCTAGCCTCCACGTGAGAGCCACGATGCCCTATCACAGGGACACCCCTGATGTGGGGCCGAGGGTCTGGGGTTCTCCGGAGAAGAGGGGGGTCAGTTCAGCTGATGGCAGGCGGCTTCCTCCAGCACTTCAGCTTCTTCACTCCTTCCACTGGGCTGAATCACCGGGGACAAAGGGGTTAATCTGTCTGGGGGCTGGGAGGGAAGGAGGAGGAGCCGGAGGACGACGGGGGCTGGAGACCGAGTCTGGGGCTGCCCCCCTCCCACGCTGTCCAGAGGCTTTTCCAGGCTGGCTCTGGTTTCCCAGGCAACAGCCCCCAGGGGTCCCCTCTGGCCTGGCCATAGGGCCAGCTCCTTCCCAGGGAGACCTACTCCCAGGGTCCCCTCACCAGTGCTCCCCACTCTTCCTGCCTGCAGATCCTCACCAAGGTCTCCCTAGGAGGTCAGTGCGAGAGGGTGGGTGCCACCAACTCTGGGCTCAGGACAGAGCCTCCATTGTCTGAGGCTCCAGCCATTGGCCAAAGTTGGCCCCTGCCCCAGCGAGGCTGGTCCCCCTCTCAGAGCCCCCCTCCCCCTCCCGCATGAAGAGGAAAGGAAGTTGAAGTCACCCCCACCTCAGGAAGCTCTTTGAGTGTCCATGAGGTGGGCGAGGGAGGAGCTGGGTTGTGTGGTCCCTTGGCAGGTTCTGCAGCTCTGTCACCTGCCAGGCTGAGGAGGGCCTGGGACAGCTCCCTGACCCACTACTCTGCCATCCACTCTGCGCCTGGGACCAGCCTGAGGGTCCTGCCCTCTTGCTCCCAAGAGCTCTGTAGCTGTGTGGCCTTGGGGATGCCCCTCGGTCTCTGTCAGCCTCCTTTTCCTCATCTGCTATGGGAATCAAATGAGATGCAAACTAAAATGTTCAGTATGGGGCCCTGTACACACAGTGCTTGGAGGCATCAGCTATTGTCTTTTCGAATTTTGTGATCTTAGGCCTGATATTCTGGTGGAATATGTTTGTCTTGGACTTGGTTTAGCAGTCTGTAAAATGAGAAAACACCGTTTGTCCTCAGGGACTGGCAGGAACCCTGGGAAGGAAACTGACATTCATTACAAACCTATCAGCATTGTCCAGTGTCATCTTCTTGACACCTGCACCTGATGGGTGAGCACAGGAGGCACAGAGGCTGCCTGCTCGGGGGTTCGGCTGCTGGAGAGCAGAGGATGAGTGTCGTCTGGGCCAGCCTGGGACTGAGCCCGAGTTCTTGTCCACACACCTCATCCCTCTCTTCTGCCTGTACCCTTCCTGCTGTAGCTCTGCCTGTGTTTCCTTGGAGAAGTCAGCTCCTCTCTCCCCATCCTGGACTCTCCACCAGGTAGCCATTTGCACTGAGAAGAGCTGTGGGCATCGGACTGCCCTGCGAGGTGGGGCGAGCTGTGGGCCCTCTTCCTGGTCAGAAGGCTCCACCCCACTTCCTGTTCCAGCTCCATTGTGCAGTTTGCATCTCCTTCTCTTCCTCCTGGGCACTGGGCTTTCAGACAGGCAGAGGACACCGGGAGGGCTTATACCTCACCTTCCATCTGTTCTCCCCTCCTCTGGACTGAAGCCCCACACCAGCAGCTCCCCAGGTCCAGGGATGTCCCAGCTTCATGGGTTCCTGGTCTATGCCCTTTGGCTCCATGGTAGGTGGGTCCCAAGCAGGGGAAGGTTTTCAGAATCCCTGTTCAGGTCATAGCTGTTATCTAGTGTACCCCGGGCCAGACCCAGTGCTACCCATGCTGAGATGGAAAGAAGCCCAGTGCCCTCAGAGAGGTCACAGGCCCTCGGGGAGGGCAACAGCTATAATGGGGCTGTGTCTGCAGGCGTGTACGTGTCCCAGCACCACCTGTGCTCTTTGAAAATAGCCTGTTGGCCCCTACCAGCTGCACCTCTGAGCCACAGAATCAGAATCTCCGAGTGTGGGCCTGGGATGTAAGTATTTTTAAAAAGCTTCACCACTGGAAACTACTTTGTGAAACGGGTCTAAGGAAGATTTGTAGAGGAGAAACAGGGTCTGGGTTCTGACGATTGAATAGGTGTTTGCTTGCTGGTTGTGAGAGAGAATTCCACGTGGAGGGAACAAACAGCGTAAGCAAAGGCCCAGAGATGTGAAACAGGTCGGGTGGCGCGGTCATGGGGCTGAAAGCCATTGGTGAGAGCCGGAGCAGAGTTCCAGGCCAGGCCCGGAGCTGCTGAGACCTGAGAGGTCAGTGGAGGGGGCGAATCTTGGAAGGCCTTGCTTAGGACCCAGGCTCTATTCTGAGAGTGATAGGGAAGGGTTGGAAGCAACAGGGTGATGTGGCAGGTGTTTTTGTGGAGTGGTCTCTTTGGCAGTAGAGGTGGCAGGTGGGTCGCCTAGCATGTATCTAATGAGAGCTGAAAGCCAGAGAGACCTCTTGGAGAACACGGACACATGGAAGAACTCCGGTGCTGACCAGCCCAAGCACCTGGTCCTTCCCCCCATTCTCCACCTTCCTTCTGCTTCTGGAGGTGGACCTGCAGAGGGTCTCCGAGGCCAGAGCTTGACAAAGGTGCCTGTACCAGAACCAATTCCTTGTTTCTCTCTGGGCAGGGCTGGGTGGTTGCTGCCCCGCTCAGCCCAGCAGCCCAGCTTGCGGCTTCCCCCGCTTCCGCCTGGACCTTGTTGAAAAGAGAGGCCGGCCTTCCTTCCCTGTCCTCAAGGCACAGGGGATTGTGCAGTCTTCCAGGGCCCCCAGGTGTTTTCTTCCTCCAGGGTTCATTCAGGTGGAAGAGGGATGGGGCCACTTGATGGGTGGGGGGTGGGAGATGGTCTTGGGAGGCCCCCCATGGGACAGGGGCAGACAGGAGAAGGGTTTCCTATTGGGGCTCCTGGGCAGATGGACTTTGAACCCTAGAGGGAGGGAAAACTGATAAGCACTTTGACTAAATTAGCCAAGCCAAGAAGATACCTGCTGTGATGAGCTGGGCAGCTGAGGGCGGTGGGAGGTGCGAATGCCGGGCTGCTCTGCGTGTTCCCGTCACTGAGCCTGACCTGCGCCAGGCCTCTGGTGGGCACACTCTGAAGCCAGGAGATGAGGGCCTCTTTTTTTCCTCTCTTGTCCTCCCTTGTCTGAGCACTGCCGCCTCCTCAGCCATTCCACACAGGAAGGGGAACTGTTCAGTGTCCACCTGTCCCTTCGGGCTTGGTGGTCATTGTTAAAAAGGTGACCACCGAGAAACGACAATCTCCTATAACCCCGTCGCCCAAGCATGGCCCGGATAGGGTGCTCATGGCAACAGAGGCCCCTGTCTACCCAGAGCTTATTCTGTGCAGGGAACAGCAGAATTCATCACACCCATCGCGGGGTTCTCATTTCATCAGCATGGGATGCGCAGGAGGCAGGTATTGGTCTTACTCCCGCCGTCCCAGTGAGAAAGGAATTAATTGCTGCTGTGGCAAGTGGCAAAGCTGGCATTTGAAGCTGAATTGTCCTGGCACCAAATCCTATCCTCTAACCATGGCCTTCACTGTCACTGCCTGGAGAATGACAGTGCTGTGGGTGGTGCCCTCCTCCTTCGGACTCAGTTTCCACATCTGTAAAGCAAGAGCAATACCACCATCATGGAGCTACTTTCTGGTTCTGACATGCCATGAGGCTTTTTTATTAGTTATCTTTTTAAAGATGAGAATGGTTTGTATTTATTCATTCATTCATTCATTCACTTTTAGACAGAGTCTTGCTGTGTCACCCCGGCTGGAGTGATAGTGGTGCCATCTTGGCTCACTGCAACCTCCACCTCCTAGGTTCAGGTGATTCTCCTGCGTCAGCTTCTCAAGATGCTGGGACTACAGATGTGCACCACCACGCCCGGCTAATTTTTTGTATTTTTAATAGAGATGGGGTTTGCCATGTTGACCAGGCTGCTTTCGAACTCCTGACCTCAAGTGATCTGCCTGTCCTGGCCTCCCAAAGTGCTGGGATTACAGGCATGAACCATCATGACTAGCCTGAAGTGGGTACTTTTCAATCCCTACTTTGCAGATGAGTAAACTGAGGCCCAGAGGTAGGATGGAGTAACTTACCAAGATCTCATAGCTGCTGAGTGGAATGCAGGTGGTATCGGGTAGCCTGAACTCTTGCTGAACCCCATGAGGATCTGTAGTGGTGGCAGTGGGCTGCCGTGAGCCATCCCACTCCCTTGCCCACATCCTTCTGAGACTAGTGGACTGTGGGTATAAAATGGTGGTCATAGGCCTTTGGGCAGAGCTCGCTGGCCTGTGTCCTTGTCCTGTCACTTCAGAGCCCTGCATTAACCTGTAGCGGACACTTCCCAGATTCTAGCCTGAAGGCTAGGGAGGCAGTGTGATCAGAGGATTGAGATTAGGCTTTAGGGTCAGCGCTCTCTGGCTGGAATCCCAGTGTGGTCACCTCCTCCTGTGACCTGGGGCAAATATTTGCTTCTTTGAGCCTCTGTTTGCTCATCTGTAAGCGGGGGTGCTATGAGAATTAGATGGAACAATGTTAATAAAGTGTCAGGTTCCATACCTGTTGGCTCTCTTCCTTCCTAGGGAAAGCCTTGGGCTTGGAGGGGAGGGCAAGAATCAGCCCAGGAGGGAGAAGAAAGGGGAGGACATTGGACTTTCTGCCCTGGGAGGGAAGGATCTCCTGGGTTTTGGCCCCAAGGTAAAGTAGCAGCCTCTTTCCATATCATCATCAAATTGTATTTAAGGAACAACTGGGACAGGAGGCTGAGCAACATGCTTCCATTTTGCCTTCTGTAAAATAGGTATAGGTCTTTCTGCCGCGTCCCTCCTGGAGCTCTTGGGGCACCAGAGCCCTCAGAGAAAGGCCGAGCAGACCTCAGCGGTTTTGAATGAGCCCACTGGGCGGGGGCCCTGCAGCGGGGCTGCTGTGCAGCTGTTTGATATTTCAATTTGAAAAGGGGTTTGCAGACATATTAGTTTGCTTTCCAAAACCCTTTGCTGAAGTAACAGTTTAGTTCTGAGAGTTTTCTGTGTGGGTCTACAAGGCAGTCACACACGAGACACGGAGTCTCGCTCTGTCTCCCAGGCTGGAGTGCAGTGGCACGGTCCTGGCTCACCACAATCTCTGCCTCCCACGTTCAAGCAATTCTCCTGCCTTAGCCTCCTGAGTAGCTGGGATTAAAGGTGTGTGCCAGCACGCCCAGCTAGTTTTTGTATTTTTAGTAGAGATGGGGTTTCACCATGTTGGCCAGTCTGGTCTCAAACTCCTGACCTCAAGTGATCCACCCACTTCAGCCTCCCAAAGTGCTGAGATTACAGGCGTGGGTCACCTTGCCCAGCCTGGAGGCTAACTTTTCATCATCTACCTGTCTTATTGTTTGAGTCTTGAAAGGTGCTAGAGTGTAGTGGCTGCTTCTGAACACACACTCCAGAGCCCTGTGGCCTGGGTTCGAACCCTGGCTCTTCCTAGCTGTGTGATCTTTGGCAGGTTATTTAACCATTCTGGGTCTCATTTTCTCATTTATAATTTGGACGAAAAGAGGTTAATATTTGTAAAGTGCTTACAATTACGTCTGAGATGTCGTTGGCAATGCAAGAATATCTACTGTTACTAATATTGTCATGAACCTGCATTTCACTTTTGTTCAGTAAGCCAGTTTAATAAAAATAAAGCCTTTAGGAATGGAAAGGAAAACAGGAACACAGCAGTTTGTGGCCTGGGTGGATTAGACTAGATGGCTGGGTGCTTTCTCTCCAGGGTGTGTTCCCTTCTCCACAGGAATGTCTAGGAGGACAGCCCCCAGCACAGAATTGAAGGGGACAGTAGGGAGGGGGGCAGGGTTGGCTCCAGGGCCCAGGAAGCCCCCTGGAGGTACTGCACTGGCCTCTTGGTTGTGTGAGCTTCCACTGAGAGGAGAGGGCGGTGCCACCTTGGGGCAGGAGGAACAGTGCCCCTTCGCTGAGCATTCTGGATTCTGTTCCTGCCTTGTGCCATTAGCCTCTGTAGCCATTGCCTTCCTCACACCCATGTGCAAAGGCCAGGTTACCCCTTGCCTGCTGGTCAGCCTGTGGGGCGGGACAGGGAGAGGCAGAGTGAGAGTGGCCTTCAGCAGGGCCACAGGAAGGGACTGGCAGAAGTGGCAGACCTGAGGGAGCCTGTGCTTCCTGGGCAGCCAGGAGGAGGAAGTGTCCAGCCCCCTCCATGACAGGCGTGATCCGATTCCTGGAAGGTGGGGGACTTTGCACAACCTGGGACTCTGGGGCCAGAGCTTCACCTATAAGCCAGAGGGGATGAGGAGGGACACCTAGCAGGTGCCTGCAGGTCCCTTGGCACTGGCAACAGGAAGGTCTGTGGCTGCAGGGTTTCTGGGAAGAGGGAGTGGACTGCACAGCTGCTGGTGTTTCTGTGGGTTAATGATTTACGATGGGTGGAGGCTGGGGCCTTTCTGGGGCTGCCCTGCGCTCTGAGAGCTGCCGGGTTGAAGCACAGGTTGTGGGCCAGTGACTGGTTTCAGTTGTGGAAACTGCAGCCCTGACTCCAGCTGATGAGGTTCCTGGTCTTCTTTCCACAGGCGTGCGGCTGGGACGGTGCTGCTCTGAGCTGGACCTTGTCTGATGGCTTCCTCCAACTCTCCTCCACAGCCTGCCATAGGTACCGTGCCCAGAGCTTCCTGTTCTTCTCGACGCTTCTTATAAGGGGGCTGTAGGGACTGGCGGAAGGCCTTGCTCTGGAGCAAGGTGGCCCCATGTGGGAAGCCCGCTCTGCTGGCCACTGGCCCTGCCTGGGCCGCATCTTCTGCCTCACATTCCTTGTCTACAAAATAGAAGTAACTTTCTGCTCACAGAGGAGGCTCTGGGCAAGGGTCAATCCTCTTCCTGTCTCCCCGAGATCCCCCTGAGATGGGAAGACACGGAGGTCTCAGGCTGAAGCTTATAAATCAGGGGTGAGGAACGGAGGTTGAGGGAAAGGGTTGCGCCATAAGGTCAGCCCATTGAACAGGGGCAGAGTTGCCACATTTAGTGGAAGAAAGAGAAAATAAAGGAAAAATATAGCTGGGCATGGTGTCTCATGCCTGTAATCCCAGCACTTTGGGAGGCCGAGGCAGGCAGATCACTTGAGGTCACGAGTTCGAGACCAGCCTGGCCAACATGGTGAAATCCCTTCAAAAATACAAAAATTAGCCAGATACGGTGTGGTACCTGTAATCTCAGCTACTCAGGAGGCTGAGGCAGGAGAAATGCTTAAACCTGGGAGATAGAGGTTGCAGTCAGCCGAGATCACATCACTGTATTCCAGCCTGGGTGACAGAGCAAGACTCTGTCTCAAAAAAACAAAAAAAAAAAAAAAGAAAGAAAAATACATACTTATACTAACAAAGGTATTCGTTGCTTATCTGAAATTCATATCTGAGTCTTGTATTTTATTTGGCAACCCTGGCACTGGGGCCTCAGATGCTGCAGGTGGAATCTAGGCTCCGCCTGAGAGGAACCGGGCCCAGGGCTGTTTCACCCGCGGCTGCAGCTTCCTGCCCTCTTGCCCCAATATGAGAGGGGCAGAATTGCAGAGGGCAAT
Organism: Cebus imitator; assembly: GCF_001604975.1. Lineage (NCBI taxonomy): Eukaryota > Metazoa > Chordata > Mammalia > Primates > Cebidae > Cebus > Cebus imitator. The sequence continues at coordinate 7,832,149 of NW_016107330.1, forward strand.
GAGTGAGGGCTGTGTCACTAGCCCCATCTGAGTTTGAATCCTGACCCTGCCACTTAGACTGTGGTCTTAAGTGACGTGGTGTCTCTGTGGCTTAGTTTCACCATCAGTAAACATGGTGACAATAACACCCTCTCCCAGACTGTTGCAAGGTTTAAATATATGCCAGGCATGGGCATGGGGTAATCAATTGCTCACGGATGGGAGTGCTTATCATTGTGGGTGTTGGCAGGACAGACAGTGTGCGCCATGCCCTGCACGCCTGGGAGAGCGAAATGACACATCTCCTCCTTCCTGAGCCTTGGGGTTCTTCTGGGGGGTGGGAAGCAGCACAGCAGACCTGTCTTCTCTGTGGTGATGAGTGGCTTCCCAGGGTCCCCCACCTCCGGGACTGGCTTGCATTGGTTCTTGTAAGGACCGGGTGTGTCCAGGAACCCGAGAGGCATGAGGGACTAGCTCTGGTTGTGCCACCTGTGCAGGTGGTTAGGAAGGGCTCTGTTGAGCTCTCAGTTGTGCTGGGATGGGCCTCCTGAATTTTCCTTCTGGTAAGGAGCAATATCTGATTGCCTGGGGGGAAGGTAGAAGGTGGCCTTGGGGACAAGCACATCTCATCTCCTGATTCCCAACTGGGACTTAGGTCCCTGCATGGCCCTGCCCCTTCCCACCCCTGCTGCCATGGGCACCTGCTTTCTTTCTCCTCCCCACCAAGAGGGCTGAACCTGAACATGAGGAGTGAGAACAAAAAATTTTAATGACTAGGTCAATTCTGTTCTGTTCAGCAAACGCTTGACAAACATTTATTGTTCCCGCTCTTTCTAATATTACTGGCTGGTATCATCTGGGTGAAGCCAGCTCTTTGGCATTTTCTCATTCTCTGAGAGCTTCCCTTTGTCTTCCCATTAAATTCAAATTCCTGAGTGGGAGATTCCCCCACTCACCTTGTCAGCACCTTCATCCTTGCTGGTGTCTCAGCACCCCTGGGCCACCTGGTGTTTGTTCTCTGTCCCGGCTGTGGCCTCAGCCTGGAATCCACGCTCTCGTGGGAGCCTGTCAGGCCTTTTCTCATCCTTCAAGGCTCAGTGCAAGGGCAGCCTCATCCTCGAAGCCCTTTCTGAAGCCCCAGAGAGTCCTAGCTCCTTTCTCTTGGTGCCGTTTCAGTCTCTGAGATTTTAGGTTTTTCTCCTGCCGGCTCCGCCCCACCAGCCGCAAAGTGAGCTCCAGAGGGGTGCCCACAGTCCCCCTCCACCCGCCTCCCCTGGGACTGTGTCTTACCTCTCCTTCTCCCTCCCTGCGCACTGGAGGCTGGGAGCTGCTCACTGAAGCTATTTGTACTCTCAAAGGGAGGAGGTGTAGGCCAGGCAGGGTGGCTCATGCCTGTAATCTTAGCACTTTGGGAAGTGTCGCTTGAGCTCAGGAGTTTGAAGCCAAGTTCGGACAACACAGTAAAACTGGTCTCTCTACAAAAAATGCAAAAAAAAAAAAAAAAAAATTAGCTGTGTGTGGTGGCGCATGCCTGTAGTCTCAGCTACCTGGGAGGCTGAGGTAGGAGGATCATTTGAGCCCAGGAGGTCAAGGCTGCAGTGAGCCATGATCGCGCCACTGCCCTCCAGCCTGAGTGACAGAGTGAGCCTCATTTCAAAACAACAACAAAAAAGGAGACGTAGAAGTGGCCTGAGCCCCTGGACGTGGCTCGGGACAGGGTTGCCTGAGGCCGGGCCTGGCCTGGGAGTTGGAGAGGACTGCCCTTCTCACCCAGCAGCAGGGACTGGGCCATGACAAGGCTGTAATCATCATAATAACAGTGATAATGGTGGTAATGAATGACAGTCATGATGTAGCGATGGTGACAATAACAGGCACGATCGTCATCGGAAGAATAGTTAACATTTGGTGAGCACGCACCCTGTGCCAGGTGCTTTATATTCATTCAGTCCATCCTCCCAACAACCCCAGGAGGTAGTTGCTGTTATTGTCCTCATTTTACAGACAAGGAAACTGGGAGGGGTCAGACAACCTGACACCCATCCAGCTGGTACCTGGGCGAGCTGGAGTCTTAGCTGAACCCAGGTGGTCTGACTCTAAAACCTTACTCATGGCAGTGACACCATCCACGTATTAAGGGAGACCCCCACGCCTACTCCCTGCCCAGCAGATTCACTTGGGTAAGGACCGGGGCACTGAGAGGCTAAGAAAGCCCTGTATAAGTCAGGATGGGCCTATAGCTGGTACCCCTAAAATAGTGGGTGGTGACTTTGTGGTCATTTATTCCAGTATTAAAAATAATTGTAGCTGGGCGCGGTGGCTCAAGCCTGTAATCCCAGCACTTTGGGAGGCCGAGGCGGGTGGATCATGAGGTCAAGAGATCAAGACCATCCTGGTCAACATGGTGAAACCCCGTCTCTACTAAAGCTACAAAAAATTAGCTGGGCATGGTGGCGCGTGCCTGTAATCCCAGCTGCTCAGGAGGCTGAGGCAGGAGAATTGCCTGAACCCAGGAGGCGGAAGTTGCGGTGAGCCGAGATCGCACCATTGCACTCCAGCCTGGGTAACAAGAGCAAAACTCCGTCTCAAAAAAAAAAAAATAAAAAAATAATAATAATTGTTTTTTGAGACAGGATCTTGCTGTGTTACCCAGGCTGGAGTACAAAGGTGTGATCATGGCTCACTGCAGCCTTGAACTCCTGGGCTCAAGCCATCCTCCTGCCTCAGCCTCCTGAGTAGCTGAGACGGCAGCCACATACCACCATGCCCAGCTGATTTAAAAATTATTTAAAAAATTTTTACCTTTATTTATTTTTTTGAGACAGAGTCTCGCTTTGTCACCCAGGCTGGGGTGCAGTGGCACAATCACAGCTCACTGTAGCCTTGAACTCCTGAGTTCAAGTGATCCTCCCATCTCAGCCTCCCAAGTAGCTGGGACTACAGGCATATGCTACCACACCCAGCTAATTTCCTCATTTTTAGTAGAGACGAGGTCTCACCAGGTTACCAGGGCTGGTCACAAGTTTAGGAGCTGAAGCCATCTTTCTGCTCTAGCCTCCCAAAGTGCTGGGATTACAGGTGTGAGCCACAGTGCCCAGCCTATGTTTTAAACTTTTAAAACTATCACCTATAGATGCGACAACAGGGATGCGTGTGTGTATGTGTGTGTGTGTTTCACAAATGCTTATCATGGACCTACCATATGCTGGACATTGCACTAAATGCTGAGGATGTAACAGTAAACAAAACAGACAAAAATACATGCCCTTGTGAAGCTTATATTCTAGTAGAGGAGACAGACAGGAACGCAAATAGCATCATAGCATCATATGCTGACAGCAGCCGTAGAGACAGGTAAAATAGACCGGGCAAACTGGGAGTCTCAGCAGAGCTCTGTGGCAGAGTGCAGAGAGATGCTGAGCAGTAAAGACCTGAAAGAGGGGAGAGCCGGAGAATTTACCCATGGGAGGAACGTTCCAGGCCCTGGGGCCACAAGTGCAGAGGTCCTGAGGGAGGAGCACACCTGGCACATTCGTGGTACAGGAAGGAGATCAATGTGGCTGGAGTGGAGGGAGCAAGGGATGAACAGAAAATTCTGTGTGCATATGCACTTGCCTGTGTGTGTGCGCACGCACACACACACACACACACACCCCTACCCAATGTGTATATAGCTGTAACAAAAGTGTCAAAACCAATATTGAAATTATACCAAGGTAAATTCATTAGTATCACATTATTTTTTAATACATTATTTTAATGTATTATCTAATACATTATTATAAACAATACATTACTTTTTAAACATCTGAAATAATTCAATACCAAATGTATTTTATTTGGTATTATACCAAAAAGAACACCCATATGATTTTATTAATATTAGAATACAGCCAATGTTTAGGAACATCTGAAACATCAATCCAAACACCAAATGATTGGTGTTATTTAGCTGATGGGGAATCCCCTAATTGAACTAATGAGCCACCAGGTGGTTGGGAACTGCAATCTGAAGGCCACAGATCCAGCTTCCACCCAAGCCTGACCACCCAGGGCAGAACGTCTGAGGGCTCCAGCGCTTCCGGAACCGGCAAGGCTTAGGTAGAAGAAGTGTGTGAAAGGTGAATGGAGCTGGGTTACAATTCATTCCCATCTGCTTAGCGGCTGACTGCAGGCATTGCTTTGCCTTTGTCTCTGGGGTCTTGGGTAAATGGAGATGATCCTGAGGCTGGCTCAGGAAGCTGCTCTGGGCATAGCTCAGGTTCTCTCAGGACTTGTTTCTTGACACCTGGGGAAGGAGCTAACACTACAGGCCACATCGCTGCCCAGAGTCCACCCCTGCTGTCCTGGCCTATGGGATCCCTAAAGCCCCAGGAGACGCGGCTGTGTCTCCTCCTCCGTGGCCTCGGAGGAAGTTGGGCACTTCTCCCTTGGGGAAGGGAGGGTATGCCCTGGGCTTCCGTTGCAGTCAAGCAGCTGAAGAAGGGGTTTCCTACATCTGCCCCCAAAATACTATGCTCTGGGAGCCTCCAGGTCATTGTCAGGGAGTGAATAGATTTTTCTAGTTTGAAAGACTGTTGGAATCAGATATGCCCTTCTGTCCATCTGTTCATCTGCTGGCCTGTCTGTTCATCTCTGTTCCAGCTACCTCCTCACGCATCACTCATCCATCTGTCTAATGTTTATTGAGCACTTGCTGGGGCTGGGTCCGTAGACCCATGGACTAGAAAATCCGGTTTGTCCTCAAGGCTCTGAGGCTGGGGGGGAAGAGTAATTCCAACAGCTGGTATTGTATAATCCTTACATCTACAGGCGCTGTGCTGAGGGCTGCACCTACCCCGGTGTTTCTCAGATAGTGGTGATTTTGCCCTCCCCGGGGACATATGGCAATGTCTGCAGACATTTTTGGTGGTCACAGCTGGAGGGTCCCCCTGGCCTGTAGTGTGTAGAAGCCAGGGGTGCTGCTAACCGTCCTACAGCGCACAGGACAGCCCCCATCCCCATCCCGAAAAAGAATTATCCAGTCCAAGTGTCAATAGTTCTGAGGCTGAGAACCCTAACCTGCATCCCAGTTGATGTTCATGTCAGCCTTATGGGGAAAGTGCTGTTTTTATTCTCCATTTTGCAGGAGAGGAAACCAAGTTCAGAGAGGTAAAGTGACTTGCCCAGAACCACACAGCTAGCGGGGAGCTCAGACAGGGCCATGTGAGTGCAGAGCTCACATTCTAAGCTGTGCGGCATGTGCCATGACAGGACTGCTTAGGGCGGTCAGCTTGGCAGATGTTTAAAACAAAACCAACCTTCCAGCTGGTTTTGCAGTGGGTTTGCATAAGGCAGGGGATGGAGTGACTGAACTCCTGAAGTTCTGTTCAGCCCAGAGTTTAGGAAGGAGGTCTTTTTTTTTTTTGTGATGGAGTCTCACTCTGTCACCAGGCTGGAGTGCAGTGGTACAATCTCAGCTCACTGCAACCTCTGCCGCCCAGGTTCAAGTGATTCTCCTGCCTCAGCCTCTCGAGTAGCTGGGATTACAGATGCGTGTCACCAACCCAGCTAATATTTGTATTTTTAGTAGAGATGGGGTTTTGCCACGTTGGTCAGGCTGGTCTCAANTGATGGAGTCTCACTCTGTCACCAGGCTGGAGTGCAGTGGTACAATCTCAGCTCACTGCAACCTCTGCCTCCCAGGTTCAAGTGATTCTCCTGCCTCAGCCTCTCGAGTAGCTGGGATTACAGATGCGTGTCACCACATCTGGCTAATTTTTTGTATCTCTAGTAGAGACAAGGTTTCACCATGTTGGCCAGGCTAGTCTTGGACCCCTGACCTCATGATCTGCCCACCTCGGCCTCCCAAAGTGTTGGGATTACAGGCATGAGCCACCACGGCCGGCAAGGAAGGAAATCTTCTAGGATGAGGATTGGGGAACCTCCATGTGGTGAAATGGCTGGAAAGGTGAGGGCTTGTGCTGTCTGGGATAGAGAATTCATTCTTTAACTTGTTCAACAAAAGCGGCTGAGCTCCTAGTCTGGACCAGTCCAGGACCCGACAGTAGAGGGGACAGCCCCTGTGAGTTGTCTGCTCTCAGAGATTTGAGCTTGGTGGGAGGTACAAACAAGGGGCAGGGCAGAGAAGAGAGGCCCCGCCTCCGGTGGTAGGCAAGGAGGGCCTCTCTGCTTGAATTGAGCTTTTATGGGTGAGGAGGACAGGAGTTCATTGTCAGGAAGGGGGCCCCCCAGGAGGGGAAGAGCAGGGAATGAGGCCTAGCAAGCTGACCTCCATGCTGGAAGCTCAGTGCCTTCCTCTGCTCCAGCCAGTCTGTGCCCTAGTACCTGAGAGCTGGCTGCCTCCAAGCCTGGCCATTCCTAGGCAGCTGTGTTTCATGCCGCCGCACGTACCAAATCAAGTGTAGCGAGAAGGATGCGCCTGTCTGTGCTCATTTGCACACACAAGCACACAGACACATGAACACAGAAACATACAAGAAGGCTTGTGTTCATACACATGCATTTAAAAAGACCACCTTGCTTGCAAAACAGGGCAATAGGAAATAAGAGGAAAGGTATACATTGAAGTACTGATGTGCACAGGCTCACCCCAAGAGCACACTTGCTTCCCTCCCTCTACTGCCACTTGCTTAGAGACCTAACCCAACCCCATTCCCCGGCCTTTTGGGCACTGCAGGGCCATCTGGCTTGGGTTTGATGGCTCTCATTCCCCAGCTCAGACCCGAGGTGCTCACCCTGTTCCAGCCCATGCCCACCTACCCCAGCTGCCTGTCCGTTGACCAGACCTCCAAGATCCTGCAGCTTGGCCAACTCCTCCTCTCTTCCAGGAGATCAGCTGGTTCCAGGAGCCCCAGGCCCCTCCTCCGAGGCAGAGGACGACCCAGGAGATGCCTTTGAGTTTGACGATAGTGATGATGAAGAGGACACGAGCACAGGCTTGGGCGTCCCCAGCCTTGCTCCCAAGAGGGACGCAGACCCCCCACTGATACACTTTGACTCCAGCCCTGTCACTGGTAAGATGTTTCTGGGAACTTCCGGTCCTGGGGCTACAGGGAGCATGAAGAACTGGGCGGAAGCTCCAGGCTCCCAGGAATGCCTGGTGTTCCCTCCACTGTCCCCAGAAAGCATGAAGGGAAAAGCCACTGGGAAGAAGCTATAGTCTATTGCCTCCCTTGGGAGTTCAAAATTCCTAGCATTCCTGCAACATCTGGCGCACTCTGGCACATTGTAAATGGAAGCAGTTAGCCTGAGTTTTGCTTTGGAGACAGTTGCTGCCCAGGGCTCATGACTCTGAAGTCCTCCCTGCAGCTTCTCTTAAAGAATCCATACCAGCCAGAAGAGCAGCCTCCCAGAGGTCCCCTCTCTTGTCTGCCTTGGGGAGCTGGCAACCCCGGGGGGCAAGAGGGCCCTGATAAGCTGGTGTTAAATGGCAGCTTCTGGGCTCTTATATTCTGTTATCCTGGGGACCAGACCAGCTGGAACTTCCTGCAGGCTTGGGGACAGTGAGCTCCCAGAGCAGCTGGGGGTGGAGGGCAGGCCCAGAGCAGGCAGGGTGGCTGCCCCGGGTTCTGGCTGGAGTTGGGAAGTGGGCCATGGGGTGGGTGGGGGTGGTGCAGGCCAGGTAGGGGAGCTGATGACTGAGCCAGCACTGGGGGAGGGAGGCGGGGCTCAGCAGGCACCCAGGCTGGCTGGGCCCTGTCTGCAGCGCCCCTGGGGAGGCTGGGAAAGGGGCGGGGAAGGGCTGAGTGCTTGGGGCCAGCCTCTGGCCTGACAGGCTCTCTCTCTGCTCTTCTGCAGACCCAGATCCAGTGGCTGCGCCACCCAGCACAGAGTAAGTGAACCCTGCTCCTTTGCTTTGGCGGTCGGAAACGAGGAGACACTGGTCAGGGGGTGGAGATGGGATGGAGCTGAGGCCCAGAGGACCTGACTGGTCTTTGGGTAAGGAGGAAAGCGTTTCAACGAGGCCCTGTGCCTGGGGGAAGAGGCCAGTTCCTGAAACTCATGGTACGTTTTCATTTATTTTGCCCACAAGCCTGTGAAAACAGCAGGAGACAGGCGTGGCTCCAAACCCTGCCTCTGCCCCTCGCTAGCTGTGTGGCCTTGGAGGAGTCACAGGAACTCTCCAAGTGTCAGTCTGTTCACAGGTGAAAGGGAAACAGTAAGAGCACTCCTTCTGTTGGGTTTGTCCTGGAGCAGCTACGGCTGCCTGGTGCTCAGTGTGTGTGTGTGTGTGTGTGTGTGTGTGTGTGTGTGTGTGTGTGTACTGGGGGAGGTTGGGGGGGTTTGGGGTTGGAAGGTGCAGCCCATTGGAATTGTTTTTGCAGTTGCCATTTGTCTTGCTAATGCCATTCCCATTCCTATGACAGTTGCTGTTAGGGACCCTGCCCTCTGTGCCTGGGACCTGTCAGAGGCAGTGTAGCCTAGTGGTCAGGACCCTGGATGTTGGGGTGAGGGCCTGCATCTTGTCTGTGGTCCCCACACTGGCCACAGGTCCTCATGTCAGTCAGGTCCCCCTAGGCTTTGGTTTTCTCATCTGTGAAATGGGCCATTGGGTAAGATCCCCGGCCTCATGGTAGGTGCCTCATCAAGGCACTTGCTTTTTATCACAGTTCTTCTTTGTCTTCTGCAAGTCAGGTCTGGATTGGAAGGGTAACTGGGCAGCTGGGCGTGGTGGGAGCTGAGGCCTCTCAGGACCGGGTGCTTAGAGCCTCCTTGCCTAAGCAGTGGGGGGGTCTAGACTCCAAATGAATGGCCCAGGCTCCTGGGACCCTGAGTTTAAATCCTGACTACCCTGGTAAGGGGAGGCATGTTTGAGTCTCCCTTTGTCTTCCTGGGGTGCACCAAACTGAGCAAGAGGGGCTAATTCTCAGGCAGGTGTCACCCAGTGGGAGGTTTCAGAGATGAAGCTCGCAGGCCCAGGCCCCTGAAGGAGAAGTTCTTACATGTGCTTATTTGCTGTCCAGAGTGGGTGGACTGGGTGAGGGGTTTCTGCTGAGCCTCCTACTGTGTAATTAAGGTCAGAATTAGGGGCCAGCCTCTCCTCCCTGATTAGGGACTTGAAATGAATCAGCAGCCATTCGTCCTGCACCTGGGCTGGGAAGGACCGTGACGGCTGCTGTCTCCCAAGGGATTGAATTCTCCAGGGTGGGCCAGGACGGAAGTTGTGGAGAAACTCACTGTGGTGGGAGATGCAGACGCATCAGAGTGGGACAGAGACGGACACCCAGGAAGCTGGGATGCTGTCTGGAGGGGAGCAGGGGTGGGGCCGTCAGGGGAGACTTCTGGACCAGGTCCTGGCTCAGCAAGCGAGTGGAAATTCACCATTCAGGATGGCAGAGGGGCAGGGGGAGTGCCTGCGGAGGAAGTCCCTGAGCAGAGGCACAGAGCTGGCACACAGGGTGGAGAGCACACGTCCACCCGGGTTCCAGCACACTCGCTTCCTTCAAGCCACCCTCCTGGAGACCCCAGGAGTTAGGTGATGTGCCCAGGGTTCCAGGTAGATAAGTACATGCTCATTCAGAACAGAGACCAAGGCCCCTCTGACACCGAGGCCAGGTGCTTGGCCACCGTCCTTCCCTGTCTCCGGGAGCTCATGCCCTGGTTCCTGGTGAGAGAGTGTGGCTGGCTTCATAGGAATGATCTGAAGCCTATGTGTACATTTTTTGAAATAAGAATTTTGCCCACTCAGAGATGATCTCTGCGCTCCTAGGAGAGTGGCATCTAAGTAGTTGGTGGAATGTTCCATGGGTCCCTCCTGGGGAGCCTTGCGAGGCAGTGCCTGGTTCGTGATTCCTGGTGAGGCCCCTTCCCTTGACATGGGAACAGAGCAAAAAGAGCCCCCTTTTTGCTTCCCCAACACAGAAATCTTGTGAGGGCAGAGGAGTGTGCAGGTGTGTCTCTCCACCAGCAATTGCCTCTATGGAGACAGGGACTTTTTGAGTTTTTTGGAGGGTGATGTTGTGTTTGCTGCCAAACCTCATGGTTTAGCACGGGCAGGCACAGGGTGAGTGCCAAGGATGTCCTTGTTGAATGAATGATGGACAGAAGGAAGAGGGGTCTGTGTCTCTGTGGAAGCAAGGAGAAAACCAATGGCATGTCATTGTGGGCGCAGTGGCTCACACCTGTAATCCCAGCACTTTGGGAGGCCAAGGTGGGTGGATCACTGAGATCAGGAGTTCAAGTCCAGCTTGGCCAACATGGTGAAACCCTGTCTCTACTAAAAATACAAAAATTAGTTGGGCGTGTTGGTGGGTGCCTGTAATTCCAGCTATTGGGGAGGCTGAGGCAGGAGAATTGCTTGAACCTGGGAGGTGAAGGTTGCAGTGAGCCGAGATCACACCACTGCACTCTAGCCTGGGTGACAGAGCAAGATTCCATCTCAAAAATAATAATAATACCTGCCTCAACCTCCCGAGTAGCTGAGATTACAGGCACCTGCCATCACACCCAGCTAATTTTTGTATTTTTAGTAGCGATGGGGTTTCACCATCCTGAGTAGCGGGGATTACAGGCACCCACCATCATGCCCAGCTAAATTTTATATTTTTAGTAGAGATGGGGTTTCGCCATCTTGGCCAGATTGGTCTCAAACTCCTGACCTGAGGTGATCCACACGCCTGAGCCTCCCAAGGTGCTGGGATTACAGGCATGAGCCCCTGCACCTGGCCCGTGTTATCTTATTATTTGTACCACCAGGAGCCCTAGGAGAAAAGGACTAGTGAATATGCCCATTTTGCAGATGAGCAAGCGAAGGCTTAGAGAACTGAAGCAATTTACCCAAATTTCATGGAGCTAGTAAATGGCAGGGCTGGGACTAGGCCTGTTTGCCCTAAAAGCTATCTACTGGGGCCCACGGGGTTTGCTTCCCCTGGTGGACTCTGAAGCATGTGCACTCATGTCCACCCTAAGCCCTCACTAGGGGAAGTCATGGTTGAAAGAGCAGCCCTGAGCGCCCAGCAGTAGCCAGGAAATGTGAGCCCTGCGGATGCTGGCTTCCTGTGTTTCTGCACCCTTCACCTCTTAGTGCAATAGCCCCATGTACTCAGCGCCCTCTGGAGTTGTTTGCTTTTCCTGTTTAGTTTTGCCTTTATCCCCCTGTGACCTCAGCAGTTTTCTGTGGGTCAGGGTTTTGGCTCCTGGCCGTGGTCTCAGGGATTCTCATGGGCTCCCCAAAGGTACCTGGGCTACCCCTTCCTGGGCTTTTCTGGATAAGATGAAGTGTGCTGCCTGTTCGCCAGTGTCTCTCATTGGGTCCCGGAGCCAGGGGAAGGAATGGGGCAGCCGGATTCTTGGAAAGGATAGGGAGACCCATCCTCCCTGGAAGTATCAGGGGCTGAGAGGATCAGGTCAAGAGGAGACCAGGCTCAGCGAAGCAGTGTTGGCACAGGATGGAAACAGGGTGCTTATGGCCTGTGGCTTCTGAGGCTGCTGGGTGTGGAGGACACAGGGGCTCTTGGGAAGGGCAGGTCAGCAAGGCTGGAGTGGCCCCGCATGTCTGGAGGAAATCTTCAAGGTTTTTCAGATTCTGCAAACCTAGTCTGGAGTTGTTTGGAATCTTGGGCTTCTCCGTGCATGCACTATTTCCCAAACTCAGAGCCTTTGAGCCTCCTGTGCCCTGTCCTGCAGGGTCCACGTGGGGCGGGAGGCCTGGCAGATACCAGCTGTCTTGCCGTGGAGTCCCTTATGGGAGGGTTATGGGGACCAGGCCCTTCTTTCCATTAAAAATCTTTCTCTAAAGGTCCCCGGTCAAAATTGTAAGTTGGAAAAGCTGGGCTTTGTCTTTTCTTTCCTTCTTTTCCTCCTCTGAGGGTGGAAATAAGGGCTTCCAGGTTCAGTATCAGAGCTGGGACCTTTAGATCCCAGACCCTTGGGACCCACATGGGCTCTCCCTTGAGAAAGCAACATGCAGGGTACCTGTTTGGTGCACCTGTTCATGGTATAAATATGCCTTCAAGGAATCCTGTGACATCCCTCCCTTTATCCCTGAAGTGAGTGGTAGGACTCTGCCTCACTTGCTTTTTTATCCCAGTGCCTGGGACAGAGATAGTGCAACAATACTAACAGCCTACCTCAGCACGGACTTGACAGTTTACATCTCATTTTGATTCTCACGACTGTGGGAGGCAGAATCCTGGCCCTTCCACCCCTCGGAGATTTCCCCGTCCTCATCCCCAACGCCTGCGAATCTGTGATGCTGCGTGGCAAAGGGACTCAGCAGATGTGATTAAGTGAGCGACTTTGAGATGGGGAGATGATCCTGGGTTATCCGTGGGTCCAGTGTAACCACAGGGGTGGTGACAAGAGGGAGGCAGGAAGGCCAGAGTCAGAGAGAGGTGGGAAGATGCCACGCGGCGGGCTTTGGAAATGGAGGATGGGATTGTGATGAAGGAATGCAGGTGGCTTCCCGAGGTTGGAAAAGACGGAGGATGGCTTCTCTCCTGGAGCCGCCCCTGCTGAAACCTCGAGTGTAGCCCTGCGAAGCCCGTGATGGCCTTCTGACTTCCACTCCTGTGAGAATAGTTCGTGTTTTCAGTCACTAAGTGCATGGTTATCTGTTACAGCAGCCGTAGGAAACTAACACGGCCGCCCCGGAGAGAGGAAATGATCATGGGTGCCGTTTTGCAGACCCAGGAGAGAAGGTCACTCGTCTGTGGGGCTGGGCTGGGCTGGGTGGGCAGGTGTGGTGTTGGGCTCAAAGCCTGAGGTCAGGGGATCCATTTGCTCTTCCTCTACGGCCCTCTCTTGCATCTAGGATGGTGCTCTGCTGACTGGCTGGGATTCCCCCGCCCTTCCCTTGAATCTTGCTGTCCCTCCACCCAGCACCTCTTTACTGAGTGACTGAAATGGGGACCGAAACGCTCTGCCAGGCCGTGTTATTTTTACGTGTCTGTGTGTATGTTTGGCTCTAGGGCCAGATCACAATGGCCTGAATGTACCCAGCACTCCTTACACGCTGGGCTCTGAGAGCTTTCCCTCCCCAATTAACCCTTGCAACACTCTCATGGGACAGGCGCTAATATAATCTGCATTCTAGAGATGTGGAAACTGGCACAGAGAGGACATAACAGCCCAACGTCACAGAGAAAGATGGGCAGAGCCAGAGTTAACCCCAGCTGGCTTCCAGAACCTGTGTTCTAGCCCCTCTGGTGCTACTGTCTCCCAACAGAGCTGGTTTGGATCCTGCCTGTGCTAAACGCCTGGGTCACATTAGCTGTGTGGCCCAGGATGTGTTCTTTGGCTTCTCTGCCTAACCCTCAGTTTCTTTCCTTTGCTTTCTCTGTCACCCAGTCTGGAGTGCAGTGGCACGATCTCGGCTTACTGCAACCTCTGCCCTGCCTCCCTGGTTCAATCCCTGCTCAGCTGGGATTACAGGCACCTGCCACCACACCTGGCTAATTTTTTCTGTATTTTTAGTAGAGATGGGGTTTTACCATGTTGGCCAGGCTGGTTTTAAACTCCTGACCTCAAGTGATCTGCCCACCTTGGCTTCCCAAAGTGCTAGGTGTGAGCCACCACGCCTGGCCCCCTCAATTCCTAATCTCTGTGAAGTGGGGTGATAAGACTCACTCGATGACGCTGCTGGTGGAGATGAAATGAGAGATGAGGTGCTTACACCGTGAGCTGCTCATTGCCACTGTCCCCAAAGGTTGTAGATTTGTCTGGGGCAGACTCCAGGCACAAGGGACCCCTCACTGGCCAGTGCATTGCCTAGCATTACCTGAGATGCTCGTCAATCCATCCTTCCTCCCCTCCTTCCTTTTTGAAAAAATATATGTTTGTTGTAGAAAAATTAGAAAGTACAGAAAATGGTAGACTAGAAGCACCTTTTTTTGTTGTTGTTGTTGAGACAGAGTCTCGCTTTGTCACTCAGGCTGGAGTGCAGTGGCATGACCTCAGCTCACTGCAACCTCTGCCTCCCAGGTTCAAGCAATTCTCCTGTATCAGCCTCCCGAGTAGCTGGGATTATAGGTGCCCGCCACCACATTTGGCTAATTTTTTTTTATTTTTAGTAGAGTTGGGGTTTCACCGTGTTAGCCAGGATGGTCTTGATCTCCTGACCTTGTGATCTGCCTGCCTCAGCCTCCCAAAGTTCTGGGATTACATGCATGAACCACTGCGCCCGGCCAACTAAAAGCAACTTTTAATCCTACCATGGTGTGTTTCTATCCAGCTTCTTTGCTAGGCATGTATACAAGTATGCATCATTTTTTTTTTTTAATAGAACTGTGGTTTTATTGCACATGCTGTGTTGTGGCTCACCTTGTTTTTTTTTTTTTTTTTTTTTTAAACCTAATTTCTTATTACGACAATTTCCCCAGGGGAACTTGTATTGTTCTGTAACACCCCATGTGGCTCTTGATAGATTCTTTCGAGGGGTACAGGGCCTCTCCATGTCTGACTGCCAAGCCCTGTGGCCCCTGAGACATTAGGGAGGGAGCAGGAGGCCACAGGCTGGGGCTTTAGCCCAGCATGAGCGTGGGAGTTCAGCTATACAGAGATGGTTCAGCATGCTTGTGGGGGGGCTAGCTGTACAGAGATAGTTCCCCAGAGGCCTCGAGGCTCCCTCCCTGCTGAGGTCTGTGATGTGATGCCACCCGAGGGATGCTCCAAGACTTCCCCTGGGGCTTCCTCACTGCTCTCCACCCACCCAATAAGGAGATCTCTGACCGTGATGGGGTGGCACAGGACAGACCCGCTGGGTCCTAGAGGCCCTCTGTGCACAGGATGGCCGGCCACAGCGGGAAGAGGGAACACTTGCAGGTGAGGGACCGGGTGCAGGGAAGCAGCCACACGAGGCTGTACCACATGCCAGCCTCTGTGCCGGGGATTTACATACCTTCTTTATTGACTCCGTACCAGAACCCTGTGAGGGAGGCAGCGTTGCCTCATTCCACAGATATGGAAACTGAGGCATAGAGAAGTGCTAAGTGTTTTATTTGTATCATCTCACTGAATCCCCACAGCTGGAAGTAGGACTGATACTTCACCCTGTTCCACATTCAGTGGCGTGTCCCAGTGCACACAGCCATGGCTGAGCCACAGTCTTCTCCCAGGTCATGGTCCCGGAGTGTTTGCTTTTAACCCACTCATGCCTGGGAGCCTTGGTTCTCAACTCTGTCTGCATGCTGGATCCCGCAGGGAGCTTTCTCTGACCAACAGTCAGAGTCACTGGTGCAGGGGCCCTGACATCCACATCTTCTAGGGGTGACCTGCTGACTCTAGTGGGCAGCCAAGCCAGATGCTCTCTTAGGTCCTCAGCTTTGACATGCTGTACAAACAGAAAGCGGCCAGGGCCAGAGACCCCGCAGCAGGCTGAACCTGGGCTGCATGTTCCTCCCTTTCCTTGGTGTCTCCTGGATCGGGCCATCATGCATTGGGGGAGTTTCTGAGGCCGGCTGTGGGTTACACTGTGTGGGGTTGTCCTATGCAAACTCTCCTGTCCTGTCCCTCCCTGTGCCGAAGCTTGGGTTTTCCTTGAGGCCTTAAAAGGCAAATGTCATTCCAGTCCTTTTTAGTCCCCAAAGGTGAAATTCTTTCCTTTGTCATATTTTTTATGCCTTGTCCCGGCAAGGTCCCTGGAATGCCTGTGCGTGCGGACCCCGCTGGCCAGGAATCCTTAGCTTGTTCTGGTTTTGGGTGTCTCCTCCCCAACCACTCACACGGTGCAGCTTCTGGGAAGGGACCCTGTGGAGGTTCACTGAGAAACTGGGGCCTGTACCAGCCGCTGTAGGGTTGGCGGGTGCCATTCTCTGGAGTGAGGCTTCCTATCTTTACAATAGGCTGGGGGCCAGGCGCAGTGGCTCATCCTGTAATCCCAGTACTTTGGGAGTGCCGGATGGATCCAAGGTGGGTGGATCACCTGAGGTCATGAGTTCAAGACCAGTCTGGCCCACATGGTGAACCCTCCCCTCCCCACCCCTGTCTCAACTGAAAATACAAAAGAAAGTCCCCAGGCATGGTGAACGGGGACCTACCCCTCCCTGCCCTGCTGCTCTCTGGAGAGAGAGGAGGTGGGCACAAAGGTTCTTAGAGCTCTGTGAACCAGAAACAGGCTAGGTGCCCCTCTGGTGCACTTGAACTCCTCTGGCCGGCAATGTAGGTTGCTGCTTGGGGGTGCTGGGAGGGTTCCTTTCCTCTCTCCCCTCCCTCTGCGTCTGTCTGCCTTTTCCTCTCTATCTCTGGCTCCTCTCCATGGATTCAGATTCTTTCCTTTGCATTCAGGTCACTGGCCTTACTGTCATTTGCAAGCTGAGAGGCATTAGGAGAGCAGGAAGCTCAGATAAGGGTGAGATAATTGCCTCTTATTGGTTTTTATGACTCCTTTATGACCTGGAGGCCCCTGAAGGAGTGTTTGTTCACAGGGAGAATTAGACACTGCGGCCTATGTGGCTCTCATGGGCAGCGGCTGGGAGAGGCTGCTCGGGTGGGTGCAGGGTGGGTCCAGAGCCTTGGGAGGCAGCAGGGAGGGGCCTGGGAACAGGAGGCCCCCCCAGCTTCATTTCTTGCCGTGCCCTCCTTGCATGTGTCCTGAGCTGAAACTTTGCTTGTGTCCCTGCTCCCCCCACTTTATTTCTCTTTCCCTGCCTGGGAAGCCCTTTCTCCATCTCATTGGCCTGAGGAACACCTGCTCCAGTCTGCAGGGACAGTGGAGGTGGCCCTGAGAGCCAGGCTTTGCAGGGAGATCACCTGGTTTCAAACTGCCACTGTGCCACTTGCTGGCCAGGTGACTTGGGCAGTGGGGGTGGGCATG
This sequence comes from Cebus imitator, assembly GCF_001604975.1. Taxonomy (NCBI): domain Eukaryota; kingdom Metazoa; phylum Chordata; class Mammalia; order Primates; family Cebidae; genus Cebus; species Cebus imitator. The sequence goes on from NW_016107330.1 coordinate 7,848,881, forward strand.
AAGGTGACTTCTCTATATTGTGCGGGCCCCCATTCCCCAGCCCAGGACACCAGAGCCAGTCCCTGGGCAGGTCACTCACTGGGTTTTGATAAGGTGCAGCTAGGAGGGCAGTACTTCAGCCTCCCCCTGCCTATGAGTCTGCTCATAAGGCATTTCCAAATCCCTTCTGAAGCTGCCGGACCTCACCCAGTGATGCCTATTCCCTTTAAAGTTTCACCTTTAAAGTTTACACGGGGCCTTCCCTGGTGTTCTCTTGGTGAAACTGCGTTCTCTTGGTTGGAGCGTGCTGCAGCCTTGGAGCCGGGTGTTATGCTTTCTCTTGAACAGTGTCTTAGTTTGTTTGGCCTGCTATAATACAGTGCCATAGACTGGGTGGCTTATAAACAAGAGAAACTTGTTTTTATTTTATTTTACTTTTTTTAAGAAAGAAAGAGAAAGGAAGGAAGGAAAGAAAGAAAGAAAGAAAAGAAAGAAAGAGAGAGAGAGAAAGAGGAAGAGAAAGGGAGAGAGATCGGGAGTCTTGCTGCATTGCCCAAGCTGGAGTGCAGTCTAAAAATGGGTATTAAACACGTCTTTTATGCCAATAATTGAGCTTGACAATGGAGACAGGAAGGAATAAGGGAGGAAGATAACAAACTAGCCACCAAGCAATATTTCACTTAAACCTGTGAAATGCTATGCATTTGCTGAGGAGTGATTTACTTCCAATTATGTGGTCAGTTTTAGAGTAGGTGTGATGTGGTGCTGAGAAGAATGTATCTTCTGTGGATTTGAGGTGGAGAGTTCTGTAAATGTCTATTAGGTTTGCTTGTTCCAGGTCTGAGTTCAAGTCCTGGATATCCCTGTTAATTTTCTGTCTGGTTGATCTGTCTAATATTGACAATGGGGTGTTAAAGTCTCCCACTATTGTTGTGTGGGAGTCAGTCTCTTTGTAAGTCATTAAGAACTTGCCTTATGTATCTGGGTGCTCCTGTATTGGGTGCGTATATATTTAGGATCGTTAGCTCTTCTTGTTGCATTGATCCTTTTACCATTATGTAATGTCCTTCTTTGTCTCTTTTGATCTTTGTTGCTTTAAAGTCTAATTCATCAGAGATGAGAAGTGCAACTCCTGCTTTCTTTTGCTCTCCATTTGCTTGGTAAATCTTCCTCCATCCCTTTATTTTGAGCCTTTGTGTGTCCTTGCATGTGAGATGGGTTTCCTGGATACAGCACATTGATGGGTTTTGGCTTTTTATCCAATTTGCCAGTCTGTGTCTTTTGATTGGGGCATTTAGTCCATTTACATTTAAGGTTAATATTGATATGTGTGAATCTGATACTGCTGTTTAATGCTAGCTGACTGTTTTGCCTGTTAGTTGATGCACATTCTTCATTATGTTGATGCTCTTTACCTTTTGGTATGTTTTTGGAGTGGCTGGTACTGGTTGTTGTTTTTCTTTTTTTTTTTGAGTTGGAGTCTTGCTCTATCTTCCAGGCTAGAGTGCAGTGGCACAATGTTAGTTTACCACAACCTTCGCCTCCCAGGTTCAAGCAATTCTCCCATCTCAGCCTCCCTAGTAGCTGGGATTATAGGGGTGCACCACCACGCCCGGCTAATTTTTATATCTCTGGTAGAGACGGGGTTTGCCACATTGGCCAGGCTGGTCTCGAACTCCTGACCTCACGTGATTCACCTGACTCGGTCTTCCGAAGTTCTGGGATTACAGGTGTGAACCGCCAATGCCCTGCATAAGAGAAACTTATTTCTCACAGTTCTCAAGGCTGGGAGGTCCAAGATCAGGGTGCCAGCAGATCCAGAGTCTGATAAGGGCTTGTTTCTTCTTATAGATGGCGCCTTCTCACTGTGTCCTTACATGGTGGAATGGGCAGAGGAGCTCTCTAGGGCCTCTTGTTCGGGCCCTAATCCCACTCATGGGGGCTCTGCTCTTAGGACCTAATCCCCTCTCCAAAAGCCCCACCTCCTAATTCTATCACCTTGGGGGTGAAGATTTTAACACATGGACTTTTTTTTCCCCCCACCCAGAGATGGAGTCTTGCTCTGTCACCCAGGCTGGAGTGCAGTGGCGTGAACTCAGCTCACTGCAACCTTCGCCTCCTGGGTTAAAGTAATTCTCCTGCCTCAGCCTCTAGAGTAGCTGGGATTACAGGTGCCCACCATCACACCTGGCTAATTTTTGTATTTTTAGTAGAGACAGGGTTTCACCATGTTGGCCAGGCTGGTCTTGAACTCCTGACCTCGTGATCTGCCCACCTTGGCCTCTCGAAGTGCTGGGATTACAGGCGTGAGCCACTGTGTCCGGCCTAACATATGGACTTTTTTTTCGGGGGGACACAGACATTCATATCATAGCAGATGGAGAATTGAACTTGTGCCTCTAAGTGTGCGCCCAGGGCTACTGCTCTCTTTCTTTTTGTCAAATGGTAGCTAAACAGGCAAGAGTTGTGGTAACCTTATGCCTCAGTCTGCAATGCAAATTCCCTACTTCCAGGAGGTCTGCTTGAAACAGTACAAGCTTTGCAAGTAGACATAGTGTAAGATCCCAGCTCCCACTAATTAGCTGAGTGATTTTGGGTAATTGAGACTTTGTGAGCCTCAGTTTCCCCACCTGTAGAATGGGGGTAATAACACCTGCCTCCTGTGTGTTCCTGAGAAATTAAATGTGCAGGCTGGGCTCATTGGCTCACTCCCAGCACTTTGGGAGGCCTAGGTGGGCGGATCATCTGAGGTCAGGAGTTTGAGACCAGCCTGGCCAACGTGGTGAAACCCTGTCTCTACTAGAAATACAAAAATTAGCCGGGCATAGTGGCGAGTGCCTATAGTCCCAGCTACTCTGGAGGCTGAGTTGGGAGAATTGCTCAAATCTGGGAGGTGGAGGTTGCAGTGGGCCGAGATCATGCCGCTGCACTCCAGCCTGGGTGACTGAGCGAGACTGTCTTAAAAAAAAAAAAATAGAAATTAAATGTGCAATTACATGTAAAGCAGAGCAAGCTGTGCATAGCAGATGCTTTGTAACTGTCACTGATTGTCATAGTCACGTATAAGAGCAAGGAGGGCCTGTGGCTGGGAGACTGTGCAGCCAACCTGTTCTAAGCTCATGTCTGTTCTAGCTGGAACAGTTTGGTTCCATCTGAGCAATTCTGAGCAACTGATGGGGCGCCTTCAGGATGTTTCTGTATTGAGGAGGTGGCGGCTCAGGCAAGCAGCTGTTAGACATTGGGGCGGCTCCCATCAGCCCAGCACCTCGCTTCCTGGTCCAGAGTAGCCCTGTCCTCTCTTGGCCTTTATGTCCTGCCATTGGTGGAAAGTATTTCCTCCAGACCGAATGTGCTTCCTTCCTTGCCCTGGGCCACACTGCTGACTTCTGGCCACGAAATGTGAGCTGACACTTGCTCCTCTAATAGGGCAGGTGACTTAGACCTGCACCACCCAGTCCAGTGGCCACTAGCCATGTGTAGCTATTTAAAATTAAATGGCTTAAAATCAAATAGAATTAAAAATTAGGTTCCTTAGTTTCAGCAGCCACATGTCAAGGGCTTAATAGCCGTGTCGCTGGTGGCTGTCGCACTGCATAGGACAGGCAGGAGCAGTCTCGCCGCCACCACCGCTCTGCTTATTATCTGAGAGGCAGCGGAGGGCAGCACACAGAGCCCAGCTTGGGAGCCAGGTGAGCTGGCCTCACAGTCTGACTCTGCCACTCCCTGGCAGAGTGATCCCCTGCAGGTTCCTCTACTTGCCTGCAGAATGCAGAAGATGGATCCCACTTGGTGCTGGGAAGGTGAGGCAGAGGGCCTGGCACACAGGAGGTGCTCAGCAGCGGAGAGCCCTCCTGGCAGCCTCCTCCCCTCCCCCTTCCCCTGTACTGTCTTACTCTTCATCTGCTAAAGGCTCCGGTGCCAGGAAGTTCAAGTTGATTCTTTGGCTGCTATCTTGACAGTCTAAGGCCTCTGCCCTCTGGGATGGCATAAGTGGTCTTTGGTCTTTGTTTTATTTTTTTGAAACTGGACTTAAAAAAATTCACGTTAGAATAGCTTTAGATTTTCAGAGATGTTCTGGATGGGGTACACAGAGCCCCACATACCCGTCACCAGTTTCCCCACTGTGAGCATCTCACATGGCCTTGGCACAGTTGTCAAAGCTGAGACCTACACTGGCACGTTACCGTTCACTAAATAGACTTTGGGTGGATTTCATCAGTTTTCCCACTTATGTTCATTTTTTTGACCCAGGATCCAATCCGGGATCCCACATTTGCACTTAACTGCCATGTCTCTGTAGCCTGCTCCGGCCTGTGGCAGTTTCTCGATCTTTCCTTGATTTCCATGACCTTGAGAATATTGAGGAGTAATGGTTAGTTGCAGTGGTTCATGCCTATAATCCCAGCACTTTGGGAAGAGGCTGAGGTGGTTGGATCACTTTGAGGTCAGGAGTTTGAGACCAGCCTGACCAACATGGTGAAACCCCGTCTCTACTAAAAGTGCAAAATTAGCTGGGCGTGGTGGCGCATGCCTATAATTCCAGCTGCTTGGGAGGCTGAGGTGGGAGGATTGCTTGAACTTGGGAGGGAGAGGTTTCAGTGAGCCAAGATTGCGCCACTGTCCTGAAGCTGGGTGACAGAGTGACACTCCAACTAGAAAAAAAAAAAAAAAGTCTTGAGGAGTAATGCCAGGTATTTGGTACAATGTCCCCAACTCTGGTTCTGTCTAGTGTGTTCCCCATGATTACACTGGCGTTATGGGTTTTGGATAAAAACACTACAAAGGTGAAATACCCATTTCATGACATCATATGAAGGCACATGGCATCTGGTGGCATCTCTACAGATGCTCACCTGGATCGCTTGGTTCAGGACATGTTTGCTGGTTTCTCTGCTATCTGCCATTTGCATATCTGTTCTTTGGAAGGGATCAGCCCATCCCCAAGTGTGTGTGAAGGACTAAGCTTTACCTCCCACGTATAGTCTTTTAAAGCTTTGCAAGTCCTTGTTTTTTTTTTTTTTTTTTTTTC
>NW_016107330.1:7853972-7877231 GCF_001604975.1 Cebus imitator
GACAGAGTGTCATTCTGTCACCCAGGCTGGAGGGTAGTGGCATGACCTTGGCTCACTGCAACCTCCCTCTCCCAGGTTCAAGCGATTCTCATGCATCAGCCTCCTGAGTAGCTGAGATTACAGGTGTGCATGACCACGCCTGGCTAATTTTTATATTTTTAGTAGAGATGGGGTTTTATCATGTTGGCCAGGGTGGTCTTGAACTCCTGACCTCAAGTGATCTACCCACTTTGGCCTCCCAAAGTGCTGTGATTACAGATGTGAGCGACTGTGCCTGGCCAAGTCCTTGTTGCTTGCAGGAGGCAGGGATCCACCAGGCTGCCCCTCCTGTTACATGTGGGAGAGTGGAGAGGTGGAGGCTCCCTGTGGGTCTGCACTGGGGAGAGATGAGACAGGCCGCTTGTGGAGAGTGCTAAGTGCTCATCACTTTGAGCACGGTTGATCTGTACGCTCTTGTGAAGTGCCAGCCCAGCCTTGTAGTACCTGCCTTCTAAAGATGAGGACCCTGAGGGCTTGTCTGAGGCCAGCTCTGTCTCGGGCCTCCCCAGCAGCCTGGCCCTCAGTCCACTTTTGCCCATCATGCCCCACTGACCAGGGCAGGGACTGCCAGAGGCTTCCAGGGGCCACCTCTGGACACCTCTGTAGTGCCATCTCTCGCCCACAGGGTGCCAGCCTGGGTGAGCAATGGGGATGCTGTGGACACAGCCTTCTCCGGGGCCCAGTGCTCCAGCTGGAAGCGGAAGAGTTCCCGTCGCAGTAAGTCTCCCCTCCGGCCCGCTGCCCACCCCAGGTAGCTAGCTCCAGGATATCCTAGTCTTTCCTAACCCAAGAGAGCTGATGTGGGCTCCTGTGAGCCCCGGGGTCATCCTCACTGTGGGCTGCTGTGGCCCTGGAGGACCAACCACTGCCCATGAGAGCTGAGGACCAGGAGTAGCTGACACACCCAGCTTTTCATCTGCTCCTCAAATACTTATAAAGCTCCCACAATGGGCCAGGGTGGCCTGGTGGTGGGAGTGCCCTGGGGACCAGGGTGAAGTCCCTCTGTGAGCAGAGCCACACACCTTGCCATGGGAAGGTGCCCAGCCAGATGAGCCCTGTAGATAGAGAGGGAGGCAGCAAGGGTGGGGAGAAGAGGGTCTCAGACAGAGGGGCCAACTTGTGCAAGGGCCCGAGGGCAAGAGGACACCTGGCTCTCGGGCATCGGCAAGGGCGTCATCTGCGGGGGTGGGGAGCATGACGGGGTGAGATGTGGCTGCCGGCCCTGCAGCTCCTCGGGGCCTCAGATGCCATGCTTAAGGTTCTCAAGGCAATAGGAAGCCACAGAAGGAAGGCGAGTGATGCGGCTGCCTTTGCCTTTCAGTCCCTGTGCGCCGGGGCGGGAGCAGTGTAGGAGACCAGGTGGGGAGGGTGGAGCCCGCTGGGAGGCTGTCGTGGTCTTGTAGGATGGGGATTCTGAGGTTGGAACTGGGGGCTGAGAGAGAGGTGGGCAGGCCTGGGAGCTGGTGTGGGAGGAGGAATAGGGGCTCTGACAGGGCTCTAGGGGCCCCGGGACCCAAGGAAGCATCACAGGCCAGGGAGTCTGTGATTTATGCCTGGAAGGCCTATAGATTGAGGACTGGCTCCCATCAGGGGTGGGGGCTGGTTTTCCAAATCTCATGCTGCTCGGTGATGAAGGGCTCATCTGGGGACCTGGGTGACTGAGGATGCTAGGGCCGGGGCACAGGTGCTGGACTGAGTCATGCTCTCTGCAGGAGCCAGGAGCAGCTGTCCATTAGCCAGATGGGCAGGCCTGCGGGTGGCAGGGAGGCAGGTGGGGCCTGTGTGGTCACTGGGAGGGCACCTTGGATGGGCTGGAGGGCGGGGAGAAGGGGGAACCCGGCACCCCCTGAGAGCAGCTGGCAGGGCTGAGGGCTGGGCTGGGCTGGCAGAAAGCAGGGTGCTGCATGCTACCAGCTGGTGCAGTCCTGATGTCACCTGCAGCACCTCCGGCCAGGCCGCCGCAGGCCACCACAGCCCCAGTTGGTGCTCTTTCTCCCCTCTTCCCTCCCAGTTGACCGGTTCACTTTCCCTGCCCTGGAAGAAGATGTGATTTATGACGACGTCCCCTGTGAGAGCCCAGATGCCCATCAGCCTGGTATGGTTTCTGCAGTGCTTTCCTGCTTCTCTTGGGGACGGGAGGGAGGCAGGGATTGGGGAGGGTCATCTCCTTCCATTTCCTTCTGTCCCCACCTGGCCCAGTGCCCCTCCTTCTTGTCTTTAGAAACAACTGTAGTCATGGGGAGAATCTGAGGTGGCCAAGGGTGTGGCCGGCGGGGCTGGGCAGGGCTGGGCATCATGGGCAGGGCCATGCTCCACTGTGGGTTCCTGGGCAGGTCATCACCTTTCCAAGCCTTGTTTCCCTCCTCAGGAAAATGTGGCCATAATCCGGGCTTTCCAGGGCTGTTGGGGAAGATGACAGACGATTCCACTCAAAGGGGAAAGCAGTTAAAGCTCTGGAAAGTCCTGCACCCTGCTCTTGGTTGAGGGCTGAGGTGGGCCGGCAGGCAGGCAGGCAGGCAGTCAGGCAGGCGGGCAATTGTGGCCACAGATGGGAGATGGGGTGGGGCTGGGGCAAATCTCGCTGGAACTCACCTGATGGGAGAGAGGACCATTCGATGACAACAGGAAGAGTCGTGTTTGCTTGAACACGTGAGGCCAAGCTACTCTTCGTATTTTCAATCACATGACAGCCTCAAGACTGAGGACGTTACGTCCTCATTTTACAGAGAAGGGAACAGCAGAGGCAGGGCTAGGATTTGAATGTGGGGTCATTCTGACCCCAAGTTCAATGCTCTGTCCACGACGCCAGGAGGATTCGAGTGGCATTTTATGACAGATGAGGCACATTTGATCCCACTGATCCCATGACCCCATGAGGGTAGCAGGGCCAGGCTTATTTATGACTCCTGTCATAAAGAGAGGTTAAGCCACCAGCCCCAGAACACACAGCCAGGATTTGAACAGGCGACTTTGCTTTTCCTACTGTGCGATTCTTCCTGTTTTCGGGGGCTCTCCTTCCAATGGGGAAGCACAGCCCCTGCTTTTGAGGAGCCCCGAGTCTGATGGGACAGCTCTAACCATCCTTGAGCAGCATACAGTCCAATGGGATGGGAACACTGACAGACAACACGGCAAGGCCTGAGGGCCCCAGAGCCGCACTCCTGACTCCAGTCTCAGGAATGGGGATGGATGAGCCAATGATACTCTTATCCCTTTAGCAAGCCTGGGATGTGCTTGGAGCGCATTTTCCTGTTTGTAGCACACTCAAGTTCAGGGCATGATGGATTCCCATTGTGACGGGAGGCAAAGAAAAGTGTTAGGAAAGTCCCAGGGCTGGGCGTTCTGAGTGGCCGAGGGGCCCCAGCTGTTGTTTAACCCATTTGGCCTGTTTCCCACCTGAATTCAATCAAGCCACTAAGTCCCAGGCCTGTCTTCTCTGTCCTCAGGGTCTGGGAGGATGTGGCCTGTTTGTGGCCTGGGAGTTACACAGCCTGTGTTTGCACCCTAGCTCTGGGCCTGCAAGTGAGGACCAGGATTCCCGCATGCTGGGCTATGGGAGGATCCAGTGTGACAAGGTTGCAGAGCTCAGTGCAGGGCTGGCTCTTGGTAGGCGCTCTTCACACAGGGCCGCTGCTGCTGTTGTTAGTGTTACGCCTGCCGAGGGTCCAGCACTGGGCTGCCTGGGGCTTCGGTGGACTCAGCGGGAGCTCAGAGAGGAGGTGGTTACCCGAGGGACAGGCTGTGTGCTGCGGTGGGCACACACAGCTCTGTGTTTGAATCCTGGCTCTGCCATTGATTTGGGCACAGGGCTTTGTGCCTTTGGGCCTTGGCTTCTTCGTATAAAGCAAGAATATTCCCAGCTCTAAGGCCTTTGGGGAGGGTCACACTGGGTCCTGCCCAAACTCTCTGAGCCTCAGTTGACCCATCTGTAAAACTGGGGCAATAATGGCCAGTCCTTGGGTGGTAGCGTGGATTCCATGAGGTAATTGATGAGCAGGAAGCATGAGGGGACCCTTGTGTGGTCCATCTTCATTTCATGGCCCTCAGGCTGCACACAGGCACCAGAGTTCTGTGACTCTGTCTCCGCTGGAGAGGACATTACTATGTGTGTAGATGGTGGGGACCTCAGCGAACGGTAGTGTGGAACCCAGCCCCGCTCACTGTCTTACTGCAGCCAGCCACAGCTCTCCCATCTGTCTAATAGGAGGGGTGATCATTCACACCTGCTGTCTGCACAGGACCACTTGGAGCCGGGGCGCACCGAGGACAGAGGTGGTCGGGTGCGCGGTTCAGCCCTGTGGAGGCATGGACCTGCCACGTGCTGCCGGGGTTCCTCCTCAGGGTTTCCCCAAGAACTCTGCCTCTTTGGTCACTAGTTGAGGGGACTCCACCGCAGTAACGGGATAATGAGCCTGGCCTTCTGAAGGTCGCAGCTGCTTCACTCTCTAAAGACATTAGTTACCATTATCTTTTGCTTAAAAATAACCTCATGTTCCCTCCTGGTCCTGGGACCCGTGTCGTGCTAAGCCTCAGTGCCTCTGTTTTGTTCTTTGGCTGATGCTCTTGCCCCTCACCCCTCACACCCCAGTTTTCCTGTGGGGTGAAGCTGGGGGTCCTGGGTCTATGGACTGACACACAAGCCCCCCCAGAGCCACCACAAATGACTGCCTGCTGCTGTCAGCCGAGCGCGTGCTGTGTGCCAGGCACTTTGCCAAGAGCTCCTTGGCTGTTTTATGTACTCCACCTGTCCGCTGACTATTAGCCCCATTTTGCAGAGAGTTCTCTGATGACCAAAGCTTACAGTTTTTTTTGACACAGTCGCTTCTGAGCAGATTTCTTTTCTTTTTTTTTTTTTGAGACATTGTCTTGCTCTGTCGCCCAGGCTGGAGTGCAATGGCATGATCTTGGCTCTCTGCAACCTCCTCCTACGGGTTCAAGCAGTTCTCCTGCCTCAGCCTCCTGAGTAGCTGGGACTATTGGTATGCACTACCATGCCTGGCTAGTTTTTATATTTTTATAAACACTGGGTTTTACCATGTTGGCCAGGCTGGTCTCGAACTCCTGACCTCAGGTGATCTACCCACCTTGGCTTCCCAAAGTGCTGAGATCACAGACATGAGCCACCATGCCCTGTCAGATTTCTTTTTTCTTTTTTCTTTTTCTTTTTTAAAAGCCCTTCCCAATGCTATATTTCTTCTGTGCATGAAGAAATATTGCTTTGGAAAGGGTTTTTAAAACCCATTTTCATCTTCATGAACTTTTTGGCGTCCAACCCCACTTTAGTGAGGTCTGCAGTTCTCCAGGTAACAGATGAGGAAATGAGACCCAGAGGGGCGAGGGGCCTTGCCCGAGGTCCCCCAGTGATGGAGCTGGGGCTGGGACCTTGCGTTCCGGCCTCAGGACAGTGACTTTCCCACCTTAGCCTTCAAGTGGCGTCTCACAACCCAGTTGAAAGGGCCCCACGAGTGCCCTGCCCCTTGTGGGACCTGTCCCTCAGATGATGCGACTCTCAGCTTCTTGTCCCCAAGTTTTCAGTCCGAGACATTTCCCTCAGGCTTTGGAAGGGAAGGAGCTCCTGGATGCTGGGCCAGCTGCGCCCCCTGCTGGAAGACCTTGGGCCACACGTGAACTCAGATTTGGGGTGAGGGGCCCTGGGGCCCCAAAAATCTCTGTGTCATTCCTGAAGGTGCTGACGGCCTGAGCCAGGACTTGGCTCTGGATCTTCTCTTTTCCAGCAAAAAATAGGTCACGTGTGGGGGCTCCATGGCTGGGTGCAGTGGCTCATGCCTGTAACCCTGGCACTTTGGGAGGCTACTGCAGGAGGATCACTTGAGCCCAGGAGCTCAAGACCAGCCTGGGCACATAACAAGACTCCATCTCTACAAAAAATTAAAAAAAAATTAGCTGGGTGTGATGGGACACACCTGTGGTCCCAGCTACCTGGGAGGCTGAGATGGGAGGATCACTTGAGCCCAGGAGTTTGAGGCCGCAGTGAGCTGTGATTGCACCCCTGCACTCCAGCCTGGGTGAGACAATGAGACCCTGTCTCTAAAAAAAAAAAAGTTGCCAAGGAGGCCCAGAATGAGCACCGAGAGCATACAAAAGCAATGCTGGGAGCAAAAGGAAATAAATGGGCCCCTGGCGAGTCTGACGCATTTCTTGTGTTTTCCCCATTTTCTCAGGCCCTCCTTGCCCTACAAGGGGGAGGATGTATTGTTATCTCCACTTCATGGTTGAGGAAGTGGAGCTGGAGCCCCAGGACCCCCACATTCTCCCTGACCCCCCTTGCCCCACCTGGGTTCAGAAATTGGATCTGAGGCTGGAAGTCTGGCAGGCTTGGCTTCAGGGCCTGGGCTCACCGGCGGTCGCTTGCCCAGCAGGGGCAGAGAGGAGCCTGTTCTACGAGGATGCGCACCGGACTGGGGCGCCTCGGCAGGCGGAGGACCTAGGCTGGAGCTCCAGTGAGTTCGAGAGCTACAGCGAGGACTCCGGGGAAGAGGCCAAGCCGGAGGTCGAGCCCGCCAAGCACCGAGTGTCCTTCCAGCCCAAGGTGAGGGGGCCGGGGGTATCTCTCACCTCAATCAGGGCACAGAGACCCCTTCAGGGAGGGAGGGAGCAGGGTGGTAAGGGCCAGGCCCAGGACTCTCATCTGGGTCCCAGGGATTCCCAGGAACATGTGGTGAGAGGGGAGCCAGAGCCCAGGTCATCCTGAAATAGGAGGTGACCCATAGGCATTGCTGTTGGTAGCCCTAAGCCTGGTATTGGCATGGCTGGCACCTGGCATAGGTACTCCCCCCATCCCCTTGCTGTGGTAGACCTGGTTGATTAATCCTGTTGCTCATGGGCTCAGATTGGGCTTCAGAGTCTTCCCAATGCTGCACTCCATGTAGCCCAGCCACTTAGAGGTGGAGCCTGGACCAGATCCACTTGTTCTCCCCGCCCTCTGGGACTGACGCGCAGATCAGGCCTCAGCCCACACAGTCCTCTCTGCTCTGGGGTGGTGGACAGCAGGGCTTCTGTGGCTAAGCCAGAGTGGCCTGGAAGGCTTCTCTCCAGGGTCTCACATGGTGCCCTCCATTGATTCAGTTTCCCTATGTTTTTGCCTGGAGCAGGGGTCGTTCTGCTTATTTCCTGGAGGGGAGCCCTTGAGGCTGCAAGGAAGATAGGTCTTCTGGTTCCTCCTCTCCCGTGGCACCCTGCTCCTTCCATATTGTTCTGCAGAAGCCACCAAGGGGCAGTGTCTGCCCATGCTGAGATTTGTGGTTTCATGGGGACAGCTTCTTATAGGCCCTGACTGAGCAGAGGGGATGGGGTCCTTCTCAGGTTCCTTTTACTTTTATTTGTATTATTTATTCTTTTGAGGCAGAGTCTCACTCATTTGCCCAGGCTGGAGTGCAGTGGTGCAACCTCGGCTCATCACAACCTCTGCTTCCCAGGTTCGAGCATTTTTTTGCCACAGCCTCCCGAATAGCTGGTATTACAGATGTGCACCATCATGCCTGGCTAATTTCTGTATTTTTGTAGAGATGGGGTTTTGCCATGTTGCCCAGGCTGGTCTCAAACTCCTGGCCTCAAGAGATCCACCTGCCTCGGCCTCCCAAAGTGCTGGGATTACAGATGTGAGCCACTATGCTGGCCTCAGGCTCCTTTTGAAAGATGCAGCAGGGCAGGAGAGCTCTGCCTAGGGCCATTCCTGCATGGGCAGGGCAGGGACAAGAGAGGGGCCTTTCCCTGGACCTCCTGTCCTTTTCTGGCTTTGGGGGAACCCCTGTAGAAGAGGCATGCTGGCAGGAGGGACACCCACACCTGAGTCCTCGGGCAGCCATTCCTCAAACCAAGATGGGCTCCCGGAGTCCTGAGCAAGCCTGGGGATGAGCAGGTCTCTCTGAGCCAGGTCTTTCCAGGGATGAGCCTCCACGGCTGGGCTGTGGAAAACACCCGAATGTCTTGCTAGCCAAAAAACAAAGCATTTACGACACCTGCTGTGTGCCTAGTTCGTATCTTCAGTTGCGGGATGGGATACATTGGAACAGGAAGACCTGACCCGGGCTCAGCCAACCTTTATGGTCCACAGGAGATATTGAATGGGAAACAGTTTGGCAAAAGTGAAGACAAAGTGCTGGTCATCATAATCAGGGTGGTACAGTTGTCAAAAATAAACTATCAGGCCCTTCAAAACAAAACCAAACAAAGGCAAATATGCCTTTATGTACACGTAAGCCTGTGTCCAGCCTGGTTGTGTGCCTGATAGGGGTAGGGACGGATAGGGCCAGTCACAGGAGGCTTCCGAGAGTGGTGAGTTGGAGCTGGTGTTCCTCCTCCTCCTCCTCTCCCGTGGTGGCTTTCCCAGGCTCCCGCCCTCTTGCTGCGACTGGGAGGAAACCATGCGCGTCTCAGAGGGAAGGAGGGATGAAGATGCTGAATGCAGGCTTTCCAGTGGTGGTTCTCATTCTTTCATGGGCATCAGAATCACACAGTTGAATCACAGATGCCAGGGCCTCACCAGGGACTCTGATTCAATCATCAGAATCTGGTTGAATCACAGATGCCAGGGTCTCACCAGGAACTCTGATTCAGGGGTTGGGTAGGGCCCGGTGATAGGCCTTTTAAGCAGCTCTCCGCCCCCCGGGGTTGCAAGGGGCCCACGGAGCACTCCAAGAAATGCAGGGCCACACTCTCCATGGCTTGGCCCTGGGAATGGGACCTCTGGGGGCTGCCTGTGAGCTCCTGTTCCTCATATGCTCAGGCTGGGGCTTTGGACCCTTTCTCAGCAGATAAACTATGTGGCACAATTGTTGGGATTTCTAACCACTTGGAGTTTTTCTCTGGCCATAGCCAAGGCCCCCCCGCTCCCTGACCAGCCGGCTTCTAGGGAGATAGGAGGTTGTGGAGGGCTTTTCCTCTGGTACCCACTTCTGCGAGGGACTCGACTGAGCCTGCCTGTGGTGCATCACCCTCTTGAGCCGCTTGGGGCGCACCTGCTCACCCTCTGGCATTGCAGCAGCTGCATGTTTTAGGGCCACTCCTGCTTGGCTGTGTGTTGTGTGTGCTGCAGACCCAGGGCAGCAGGGGTTTGGGGATGTGTTTCGTCCTGTTCCTGGAGTCTGACCATGGCCTGGTACCCTGCCCAGCTGCAAGAGAACCAATGGAAACTCTTCTTCAGATATTGGAGAGGCCGTCCCTAGGCAGGTGGGCTCTTGCCAAAAAAAAGTGACCATGGGGTCTGCAGAGGGGCACTGACCCAAGTGGAAGCTGCTGCCTCATCTTGTTATGTGAACAAGTGATCCTGCTGGTGCCAATCTTGGGTCTGTGGTTTTTATTTTTTTTTTCCAGTTGTGGGATGGATTGCATTGAACTCTCCCACGCTCCAGTGGTGACCTCTTTGAAATCAAGGTCTCTGATCCAGCTGGACGGGGACTGGGCAGAACTCATGGGCTCATTACAGAAATGCCAGCCGTGGCCCAGTCTGGTCCACCCCCTGCTCTGATCTGGCCAGCTCAGCAAGTGACCGCTGATCCTAACATTTCCTAGTTCTCCTGACCCTGAGAGAAGTGAAGGAGCACCAGAAGGCCCAGGGACTTTGTGATTTTATTGTGTGAAACTATTTTATAGATGAACAGGACTCAGGTCAAACCCCGAACTCCCCAGTTTTTTGGGAGTCTGGGTAGCTCTCAGAGAGACCCCTGTCCTGCATACTTCTTTGCATAACAATATTGAACATATGCCTAGAATGGTACACTTTACAAAGCAGTGTAATTAATTTTCCTAGTACCCTAAGTGGTCAGTATTACTGTCATGAAGATTCTCATTTTGTTGATCAGAAAACCTGTGTGAAGCTCAGGGAGATTTAAATGATGTAGAATGCAACATCACATAGGGATGAAAACACCTCATCTGTCTGATGTCCGTCTGTCCATCCATCCATTCATCCATCCATCCAACAAATATTGGGCACCTGCAATTTAAAAGATAAAATAATAATGGCATCCATTTTTTGAGTATGTAATAAGTTCTGGGCTTTGCATGTACATTTAATTTTCTCAGCAACCCTATGCAGTTGCTATTGTTATGGCCACTTTACCAGTAAGGAAGCTGCAACTCAGAGAGGTAAAGAGATTTTTCCAGCTAGCGAGCAGGGAGTCATGATTTGAGGCAGGCCTACCTGCCTCCAGAGTTCATACTCTTGATCCTTCGGTCTACTTCTCTAGAAGTAACACCTGTCTTGGTCTTTTGTGTACTTTGCCAAATATCACTGTTGCTCAGACGGTGGATGCATTTCAATATCTATCTGTTCTTCTGTCCATCCACCCGTTCTCCCATCTGCTTGTCCATCCATCCATCCATCCACTCATCCATCCATCCTCCAAGATAATCTGTAAGCTGGGCATCGATTCTTCAATCCAGTTGCCCATCCCCCTCCCTCCCTTTTACCCTTCTTCCATTCTCCCTTCATCCATCATCGGTCCTCCCTTCCTCCAACAGTGTACCGGAGGCAGCTAGTGCCAGCTCACGAGAACTCAGGAACCAGTGATGTGCATCTCTTTGCAGATTCCCATTCAGTGATGCCACTTTCGCAGCTTGAAGTCGGTGGAAGTATCCACGCCTCGGAAATGCTTCATAGCAGGGCCCTTTTTCCTGGAGAGCTGGTTAAATACTTGCCAGCACAGCACTGCCAGACTCCATTCTCCTAGCCATCCAGCCTCTTATTCCTTCCTCGACTGTCTCTTCACCCATCCATCTGTCTGTTTGCCCAGCTACATAGTCACTTAACCAAATTTATACATCTGCTCATCCATCTATTTGTGTGTCTGTTCATCTGTTTATTTGTCTCTGTCCATTCCTCTGCAAGCCTATCCGTCTACCCATCCACCTGTCTGTCTTGTGCCCATCCATCAGCCCAACTCTCCATCTCCCATCCATTCATCTTTCTGTGCATTCACTCACTTATCCATTTATCCTCTCTGATCCCATTCTATCCATCCATCCATCCATCCATCCATCCATCCACTCACCCACCCACCCACCCACCTGCCATCTTAAACTTACCTAGAAGCTCCTATGTTATAAGCCCTGTGCTGGGTCATGGGGCCAGGAAGAAGACACAGTCCTTGCCCTCAGAGCATTTTCCCCTTTCCCTAGAGGGGGCCTGGGTTTGCTCCCCTCCCGCCTCTCCTCCCCAGCAGCCCAGATTCCCTGCTGCAGAGACCAGGCCCCCAGCTTCCTGGTGTGGTGCGGTGGGACACAGCGGAGCAGATTCCAGGCAGGACCTGGCTGGATTGCCGCCTGGGACCTGGGGCTCCGCATCCCACCAGCCCGAGCTGTCCATTCGCCACTTTACCTGAGTCTCCTCTCTCCTCTGTTGTCTGTGTTTTGTCTCCTCCCTGTCCCACCTGCTCCTCTCACCTGCTCTCCTTCTGCCTGGCTGCTTGGGGCTCCAGCTTTCTCCAGACCTGACTAGGCTAAAGGAGAGATACGCCAGGACTAAGAGAGACATCTTGGCTTTGAGAGTTGGGGGGAGAGACATGCAGGAGCTGAAGCACAAGTACGATTGTAAGGTATTGTCTGTCTGTCCCCTCAAACCCTGGACGGGGGCCATTTCCAGCTGCAGCTACCTGCAGGGGCCTTTCCTGCTGCCCTGGTACCACGAAGCCTCCCAGGCCCACCCCTGAGTCCCAGGGCCATCCTGAGACCTGGACCCTGGCCACCCTCACGTCTGTGCTGGAACTGGCAGATGCCTTAAGCCACGTCTTCCTTTCCATGTTCTCGCCCGTTGTCTTCCTCCCCACCCGGAAGTGAAACCCTCATTGTCCACCAGAATTCCCAGGAGGGTTTTTAAACTTTAGGACCCTTGGAATCACCTGGGGTGCTGCATTAAAAATGCAGGTTCCTGAGCTCCAGCCCCAAGGGTGCTGCTTCTGTAGGTCTGGGATGAGGCTCAGGAATCCGCAGATTTCATAATCTGGACAGTTGGGCTACATGTTGAAAAACGTGAGTGTTGGTGACATTGGATGTTCCTATCCCTCCTCACTATTCAGAGGAATCCAGGATAAGGAAGTCTGTCTGTCTTAGAGAGACATCACAGGATTTTCTTAAACTTTTAGATAATGATGATATTGACCACAGTAGCTTCCATTAATTGAGCACCTGCTGTTTGTGTCTTGGCTAAAGGCATGGACTTTCGAGGTCTGTGGGCCTGGTTTGAATCCCAGTCTCACCACTTCCTCACTGTGTGATCCTGAGCAGGCCCCTTGGCCTCTCTGAGCCTCGGTTTTCTTGCCTTTGAAATGGGAGCATTCACAGCCCCTCCTCTGGGTGGCTGTGCGGGTTGATGATCAGGCCTGTCGGGTGTGCGGCGCTGTGCTTGGTCTAAGAGCTCAGTGGATGGTTGCTGTCGTTATCTGCGCTCCTGACTGCCCTGTCCTTGTGGCACTCTGACAGTAGCTGCCTTTCTGCATCTTTTAGAAATGTCAAGTACCTGGCTAGTGGCCACACCAGGGATCGGTGACAGAGCTGGGGTTCCAGCTGAGGTCCACTGCATACCGGAGCCCAAGCGCCCTCCATCCTGCAGTGCTGCCCACTTTTTTGGAACGTGGAGCCTTCCAGGAGGAGGAGAGCAAACCCTTTACAGTTTACGAGACCTTTCACAGATACCCCCGAGAGGCCTGCAGCCCAGGGCAGGGGCGGGGCTGACCTCGCAGGAAGCCAAGGCTCAGAGTGGAGCCAGGAGCTAGTGAAGGGCAGAGTCTAAGACGGGGCCTTTTCCCTGCTGCAGCCACACACTGTGGGAATGGGCGGATTCAGCAGGTTTACCTGGGGACACCTTCTAGGGTGTTTGCCTGTTCCTTTTTGCCCAGGAAAATGCCAAGAGAAGGACCTTAGATGATTCCCTGAAAGACCACTTTGGGGGGTTCATAGGACAGCCCCATTGATGGCTTTCTGCCAGAACAAGAACTGGATTCTGGAGCAGAGGTTTTGGATCTTGTGAGGGTGTCACCCTCTCTTCCTGCACCCCCCCTCCCACAAGAAGAAGAAGATGAGCATCTATGCCATCCCTTTTATTAGATTCTCAAAGGCCTCTATGACCACTCTCCCTGCCCCACCGCCAGAAAAGGCCAAGCACCACTGCTCTAGGTTTGTCCCGTAGAGATGCAGGGCAGGCTGGGGGCTTTCTTCCTTTTCCCTGCTGCTGGTTCCTTCCAGGAAGTCAGCCTCCTTCCTTAAAAGCCGCCACCCCTGCCTCCCCATGCATAGCACCTGGTGGCTTCCAGCAAGGCTTCCTTGCCCAGACCCCCAAGAAGTGCTTGGATACTTAAGTGGGGACCATGGGGTTATTGGAGGTGAGAGCAGAGACGAGAGATACCCCCCACCAGATTAGTGCACCCCACCTTCAGCAGAGAGTTTTAGGAAGGAGAAGGCTTTCTTAGAGCTGCACTGTCTATTATGATAGCCATGTGGCTCTTTAAATGGAAATTAACTAAAATTAAATATAATTAGAAATTTGGGTCCTTCCTTGCACCAGCACATTTCTTTTTTAATTTATTTTTATTTTTGAGATGGAGTCTCACTCTGTTGCCCAGGCTGGAGTGCAACGGCACAATCTCTGCTCACTGCAGCCTCTGCCTCCTGGGTTATTCTCCTGCCTCAGCCTCCCAAGTAGCTGGGATTACAGGCACCCACCACCAGGCCTGGTTAATTTATATATTTTTAGTAGAGATGGGATTTCACCATGTTGGCCAGGCTGGTCTCGAACTCCTGACCTCAAATGGTCTGCCTGCCTTGGCATCCCAAAGTGCTGAGACTACAGGCGTGAGCCACTGCACCGGCACATTTGAAGTGCTCATAGTCACATGCGGCCAGTGGCTGCCATATTGGGCAGTGCAGATTCAGACTTTCTATCACTGCAGAGTCTTCTCCCAGCTGGTACTGCTGTGTGTCGGAGAAGATGTGGGGGCCAGGGCTGGGGCTTGGGAGGACAAAGGACTGGCTGAGGGGACAGCAGCTCTGTTTCAGGCCTGGGCTCCCCCAGCGCCCAGGGTGCCCACTTCCCCATTCTGGGCACGCGCTCTCCTTACGTCTCATGCTCTGCTTAGCTTGCTACGCTTGTGTCCATGGATCCCCTCCCCACTGCCAAGGGAAGCTGCCTCTTGCTTTCTGGCAACTTCAGCCTTTTCTCCTTTTCCTGGACAGTGGCTCAGTAAGAAACCTGGCTGTTTTGGGGGGAGACAAGGGATGGGTCCTTCATTTGGATTTGGCGGATGGAATGGGGGTGTGCACACACCTCCTTTAGTTGCTCCTAAGGTCATGCGCAACATCAGGAGCACATTTTGCTCCTCAGGGAGCTTTCTCAGACCCAGTCTGTTTGGTGCTCTCGGACCCTGGCAAGGATAGGTACTGCTATTCCTCAGTTTTGCCTGGGGAAATGGAAGCTCAGCAACACTCAGTGATGTACCCAGAGTCATGCCACTAGGGGGTGGCCCAGGGCTCCAGGTCTCCAGCACCCCTTGCCCCCCTCCTAGCCAGGTCACATCATCTCCTGGATTTGAAATCTGTTCACATAGTTTGTCCTGAGGGGGAGAAAATCAGCTATGGCCTCCTCTTTCCTGTAAAGAGGGAGATCCCGGGCATGAACACGTGCCTCCTCATCCCCACTGTCACCCTTGGCCACTGCTCACTGATCTGGGAGGGAAGGGTCTGGGTGGTTCTGACCTCTGCAGGCCGAGGCCCCGGGAGGCGGGTGCCCTTCTGTGGCAGGTGTCCCAGGCTGTCCCTTTCCTGATGAGCCTCTCTATCTTTGCTCAGATGACCCAGCTCATGAAGGCCGCCAAGAGCGGGACCAAGGATGGGCTGGAGAAGACGCGGATGGCCGTCATGCGCAAAGTCTCCTTCCTGCACAGGAAGGACGTCCTCGGTGAGGCGCTGCCTGAGCAGGAGGGTCTGGTGCCCAGCTCTGGGCTGGAGGTTGGGGATGGGGGTTGGGTTTTTGCTTTACGCCCCAGAGGATATGCTGGGTGGGTAACACTTGGTGTACAGCTTCCTCTGGTGGTGGGAGTTGGGGGCTGAGTCCCAAATACCCTGGTGTCCCGTGTGTCTCCCCCTCCTCTGGCAGGCATGGCCTGTCCCATGGGAGAGCTGGGCCTCTCCCTTCAGCATCCCTGCTCCTGCTTTTGTCTCGGCTGTCTTGGCCTCCTGCCCCCCATGCTGTCTGGCTCACCTGTCCTCATCTTTTTCGTTCCTGTTCCTCCTTCCTTTATCCATCTACCCATCTCTCCAACCAGCTGACATTTACTGAATCCTACTAAGCGCCTCAGCCTGTGCTGCAGGCAGGGACCCAAGATGCGTGTCTCAGCAGTGCCTCCGGGGCTGGCTGGTGGCACAGCGCCGGAGACAGGCACGGAAATGGGAAATGACAGTGCGGGTTGACAAGTGGGACCCTGGGGTACCCTGAGGGGCATGGAGGAAGTGAGGATGGACTTGGGGGAGGAAAGGTCTGGGAAGAAGGAGGCACAGGTCCCCACACATAGGGGAGTTGGGGCTCTGGAAAGAGGAGTGATCGGGCCTGCGGAGCCCTGGGGGTGGGAAAGTGCAAGGCGATCCAGAGAGGATCTCTTAGTCAGCACTGATTATTTATTGTGTGCCAGGTGCTCTCCTGTGAGCCTGCAGTTCCTCACTTAATCCTTATCCACACCACACAGGGTACAGAGGACGCCCACATTCCCATGCAGCAGATGAGGGAATAGGCACAGAGAGGTTCAGTGACAGGGCTGAGGACACACAGGCCTGGAAGGGATGGAGGAGGCCTCATGTGGCAAAATTGAGGGCGAGGTTGACAGATCAGGGTCCGGTCAGTGCAGGCTCTGTGGGCCTTGTTGGGCATTTGCCTTTGGTCTTAAGGATACTGGAAGGTCATTAGAGGGCTTTAGGCAGAAGTGTCCCATGGTCAGATTTGATCAATTGGTCATTCACTCAACACGTTTTATTAAGCATCTACTATGTGCTAGGAACTGTCCTAAAGCCTTGGGCACACCTGCGAACATGAGTCCTGACCCTGTTTCCCTGAACCCCCCCTCAGGTGCCTACCCTTGCTCCTGGTCCCCACCAGGCTCTGGTCCCTTCCTCCGGAAAATGTCCATGTCAGGGCCCCTGTCGTGTTCCCAGGCCTTGGTGGGACAGGGTCAAGTGAGACCAGCCCCTGCTGCCCATTTCACATCTTTAGAGGCGACAGACAAGGAGACAAGGAATGCCAGGACAGTGGGCTCACAGCTGATGGAATTCGGGGGGGTGCCACTTCTCCTTGGAAGGAAGGAGGCCTTGTCTGGAGAGTACATGCTGCCCGCCCTCAGCACACAGCCTGGTGTAGCGGAAGGAACACAGGCCTCGAGCCAGGCAGAACTTTGAGAGCCTGTGGCCTCCTGGAAAGTTTTATAGTTTGACCCCCCCATGCCTCAGTTTCCCCATCTGTAGGGTGGGGTGGCTGTGTCTCTTGTAGGGCTGTGGTGAGGATGTCCGAGGTAGTACGAGGAGAGAGAGAGCCCTGTGTAGCAGACGTTATTCTTGGCGGGCGGTCAGTCCCTAAGTGGAGGCCTTTGATGCTGGGGTGGCCTGAAACTTGCCTGTTCAGAACCTGACTCTGCGGCCTTCTGGCTGCAGTGTTGCCTTGCACTACTTTCCCCTCTCGGGGCGGCAGACTGTAAGTGGTTTTCATCTGTAAAATGGGCTGAACCCCACCTGTGTGCGTGGTGCGGTGCTAAACCAGGGTAGGTGTGCGCAGGCCTGGCACAGCCTGGGCGTTGAGTAAATGTGCATGCTTCTTCTGCTTTTCGGGGAGTACTGACCCCCGATGAGGGAGGGAGCAGGCCAAGTGGCCATTCTAAACTCATTGTAATGGTACAGAGAAGGACAGCGTGGCCAGGCCAGCTGGCTGGGAACTCTTCCTGGGTCGCCCTCCCCACCCCAGGCTGACCAAGGCTCTCCCCAGGCCTCCCCACCCCGCCCATAAGGCCAGTGCCTTCCTGAAGTGACCCTCCCCGCCAAGGCGATATTAATAGCCGTGGCAGGGCTCGAATCACAGGCCAAGAATGTTACCCAGCGGCTCGTGGGGGAAGAGGAAGCTGCGAGGCCGGCTGGGGTGGGTGCGGAGTGATGCCTGGGGCGTGATGTGGGCTCAGCAGGAGGGCCTGCACCACCCCCACCCCCACGCCGTCATCCGCTGTCCCTCCTCCTCCTCCTCCTCTGTTTCCTGCTCAGGTAAGGGCTTACTGGGGTGTCCCTGTCCCCTCCCACCCCTGGGGTCACTGCCGCTTCTCCTTTCCTCCCCAGCTGCCCCACAGCTCCCAGTTCCTGCTGCCCACGGCTGCTGCTGGAATCAGAGCCATTCAGCAGCAGGGGTCCCCTCTCCCAGCACCTGTGCCTCGCTCTGGTGGGGGCTGGAGCCCTCTCTGGATGCCCCCTCACTGCCTGACCTCCCCCCACTCTCAGAGGCCTGGGCCTTGTCCATCTCATTCCGTCCTCCACGCGAAGTCCGTCCCCACTCACGCCCGGGTTCCGTGTCAGGCTCCTGTTGCACTTTTTTTCCTTTAGCTCTGCATTTTTTATTTAAAAATGAAAGCGCCAAACCAAGCTGCCTTGTTTTTCTCAGGGCTTATTTTCTTCCCCCTTTTAGACTTCCAGAAGAAAACTATTTTTAGTTCCTAGTGATGGGGACATGGGCGGCCAGCCTTTGCTGGGCCAGAGCGGGCGGGCCTCAGTGGGGACAGTGGCTTCTGGCAGCATAGACACCGAGAGCCCAGGCCCCGCAGGACGCGGCTTTTATTTCTGCCTGTTCACCCTCTCGCTCATCACCCAGTTATTCGCTGATGGACGGTTCCAGGCTCTGGGGCGCAGCAGGGAACTCTTGAGAGTAGCTACAGGGCGGCTTTTGCCCCACAGGGCCCCAGGAGCTGCTCGCACCCTAGGACCCGAGTCCAAGGCTGGTCTAGGGGTACTCTCAGCTCCTGAGGCCTGGGCAGGGTGTGCGGTCCCTGCCTTAGCCGTGTCATTGCCTGTCTGAACTTTCCAGGTGACTCGGAGGAGGAGGACATGGGGCTCCTAGAGGTCAGCGTTTCGGACATCAAGCCCCCAGCCCCAGAGCTGGGCCCCATGCCAGACGGCCTGAGCCCTCAGCAGGTCTGTAGGGGAGTGGGGCAGGTGGGAGTCTTCAGGGGAAGGGGCGGCTTGGGGGTTCCAGCCTATTCCCTGCGGCCACACTGGCCTGGGTCTCACAGGGGCTGTGATGATTGGGGGCTCTTGGCAGAGCCCAGTGGGTCACGGGCCTCCTGGTTCTCTCCTCAGTCATTGCACGGGCTTTCCACTTTCTCCGCCGAGGGCTCTGTGCTGTTGGTTTTGGGGGGTGGGCTCCCGGCATCTAGGGCGCTTGCCTCCCTGACTCCATGGCACACAGAGTGGCCCTGTTGGCTGTTTCTGACTAAGGTGTCCTTTGAAGAATGGGATGGGATCCCAGACTTGGGGCAGGCTGCAGATGTGTAGGGGCCCAGCCCCTGCCATCTCTCTGCCTGTCCTTACCCTGGGGCTCAGAGCTGCCACAAGCTCCCACCAGAAGCTGAGGCTCTTCAAGGATGGCTTCCATCTTGTAGAGCATTATGCTGAGGTCGGGTGGCATTGGGCTGGGATCTCTGCCGGTCATGTTTTCCCCTCGCAATCCGCGTTTTGCCAGCCATGAAACGATATGAGAGCCCTGGTTCCTCTGCCTGCGATGCCACTGAGCAGGATGTGACAGGGCAGCGAGCTTAATGGAAGGGATTTCCCTTTTTGTTTTGGTCAGCAGAAAATCCTATGCTTGGCTCTTTTTGAAAATCAGGAAGATAGAGCCACCCTGGCCCAAGCTTCTGCTGCCCGAAGCTGGCCAGAGCAGAGTTGGGGCAGGCAGCTCTCTTCTCGGGACACTCCCTCTCCCGCATTCATGGCCATCCACCTGCCTCCCTCATGGACGGTACCTGCCCAACCCAGCACGGCATTTGAGATGGCGAAGCCCCAGCTATGAGAGCCTGAGAGACCAGACCTCCAGCTCAGGGTGCAGGCCGCCCCCTCCTGCTCATGCCACCCAGGGCTCTCTCCTCCTGGTGCTGCCCCTGGGCTCTCCCCTGCAGCCCTGTGCAATTTCTGGATCAGGCAGTGTCAGTTACGCTGGGCCAGCAGCTCCCAACTAAGGGTGATTTTTGCCCCCAGGAGACTTTTGGCAACATCTGGAGACAATTTTGGTTGTCACGACTTGGGTTGCTACTGGCATCTGGTGTGTAGAGGCCAGGGAAGCTGCTGGACATCCTACCAGGCATGGGACAGCCCCACCACGGGGAGTCACACAGCCCCAGATATCCTTATGCTCTGCTCTGGGTGCCCCTTGGACACAGGATTGTTGACAGTGGATCAGCGATGGGACAGCAGTCTTGTCATCTACTGGGGCTGTGTGGCCAGGCTGGAGTGCAGTGGGAAGATTGGAGAAGAGCCTGCTGGAGGCAGGAGGAGGCAGCAGGAGCAGGGAGCGGCTGGGGTTCTGGTGGTGGTGGGCTCCTGATGGACACTCAGAGTAGCTGTGGGGTAGAGTGGGGGGTCAGTTACCTCCCAACCCTAGATCGAGAGGGACGGGCTTCCCCTCCGCCCTTCTCACTTGTGACACCTCCTGTGAGCACCATCCTAACTTTGCTGCACAGTAGAGTCACCAGGGAAGTTTTCAAAATTCCTGTTATCCAGGTTCCACCCTGCCTGGAGGACAGCAGAGCCTCCGGAGATCTGGGGTGGGAGCCGGTGACTGTGTTGGAAAGATCCCCGGCTGAGATGGTGTAGGGGGCACACCATGCTTGGCCAGGTGCTGCAGGCAGCTGCTGAGGGGTTGTGGTCACCTCTGTGGGCCAGGCTTCTGGAGGGGTTAGGGTGCTGGTGAGAGGGAAAGGAGAAGGGACTGTTTTTTATTTATTTATTTTAATTTTAATTTTTTTTTGAGACAGAGTCTTGGTCTGTCACCAGGCTTGAGTGCAGTGGCACCATCTCGGTTTACTGCAACCTCTGCCTCCTGGGTTCAAGTGATTCCCCTGCCTCAGCCTCCTAAGTAGCTGGAGCTACAGATGCATGCCACCACGACTGGCTAATTTTTTGTATTTTAGCAGAGACAGGGTTTCACCATGTTGACCAGGATGGTCTCCATCTCCTGACCTCATGATCTGCCCGCCTTGGCCTCCCAACGTGCTGGGATTACAGGCGTCTGAGCCACTGCACCCGGCCAAGAAGAGACTGTTTAGCCAGAAGCAGAGGCCACCTGTGGGGTGGGAGGGTACCCCAAGGCCTGTCTTGTAGAAGAGGGATAGCTCAAGGATTTCATTCACAAATGAAGGGGGCTGAGATTCAATTTACACTAACACTAAGACAGAATTTTCTTTTCTTTCTTTCTTCTTTTTTTTTTTTTGGAGACAGAGCCTTGCTCTGTTGCCCAGGCTGGAGGGCAGTGGCATGATCTTGGCTCATTGCAACCTCCAGCTCCCAGGTTCCAGCAATTCTCCTGCTTCAACCTCCTGAGTAGCTAGGACTATAGGCATACGCTACCATGCCCAGCTGATTTTTGTATTTTTAGTAGAGATGGGATTTCACTATGTTGACCAGGCTGGTCTCGAACTCCTGACCTCAGCTGGGATTACAGGCGTGAGCCACCTTGCCTGGCCTAGAATTTTCTATTAGAGTTGTCTAAAGATGGAGGTGGCCACCCATCATGATGGAGGAGCATGGTGATTCCCCCATCCCCAGATATATGTGAGGGGCTTGCCCTGGGATGCGCCCTTCCTCCTCCATTCTGCAGCCTGGGTAGCAGGGCATTCCTTTTGGGTGGGCAGGGTCTTTGGAAGGAAGAGCAACCACCAGGCCCAGTGGTCCCAGTTGGGACATGGGAGGGATGGGTTTCTCTGTCCTGTAGTTATCAGCTTCCCTTCCCGTCACCTGTGCAGCAGGTGTCACGTGCACTGACTGTGCTTTTTGGCCCGAGCAGGTGGTCCGGAGGCATATCCTGGGCTCCATCGTGCAGAGCGAAGGCAGCTACGTGGAGTCCCTGAAGCGGATACTCCAGGTGCCACCTCAGGGAGTTCTCAAGGGTCTCTGGGGAGGAGAAGGGAGAGCCCTGGAGGGATACTTTACATAGGGTGTTTGGGGACTATGGGGGGTTTTAAGGGGACAGGACCATAAGCCAGCAATGTTTTATGGGGACAGTAGAACCTCCAAATGTAGACAGCAAGAAGTCTTGATGCCCTGGTGTTCGTGGGAGTGGCTTCTTTCTGAACAGAATTGGGATTCTTTGAAATGACTCCTTGGCATATAGCCCTATGTATGCCTAGAAGGGACTGTATCCTCCTTGCCACTCTGGGATCCCCTGGGGCTTGGGCCACGTCTCCCCACCCTCCTGGGGATCCTTAGGTGGGAAGATGGGTAGGATGGAATCCTCCTTGCCTAGAGAGGGGTAGGATGGAGTCTTCTTTCTGGCATCAAGAGGGGCAGGATGGAGTCCAATTTTTCACATCAGGAGGCCCAGGGATTGCTGAGCAGATGCTTGCATGACATGACTAGTATGTGCCGACCTGGTCTATAGCTTGAATCCCTGAGACAGTGACTCTTCTGGAATGTTTTGGGCATCAGAGTGAGGCCACCAGGGCAGGGAGTTATTGCTAATGATCCCCTCTATTCCCCTCCTGAGTTTGGATCCTCAGAGAGGGATCCCAGGTATCAGGCAGGTAGAGATGAAAATATCACCTGTCTCTGACAAAGCTGATTGGAGAGTGACGCTGGGTATGGGAGCCCAGGGAGCTTGCAGTGACCTTATCACTCACAGGCTCCATGGCAGCCAGAGCTTCGCCCTCAGGCTGGCCTCCAAGGAGCTCCTTGCAGGCAGATGGCCCGTAAGAGACCCTCTTCCTCCCAACCAATTTAACACAGAAGTCATGGGGGTGTTGTGGGTGGCCGGTGAGGCCAGGGGTGTTATGTTGATGGAGATCCTTCTAGAAGCACATAGGAGTGAGGGATGATTGCCACCCCACCACAGGAAGGCCCATTCATGGCATTTATGGCTGGCAGGTAGGGAGAGGGGCTGCGCCTGGCCTGTGGCCTCACCCCGCCCTCCCCGGCAGGACTACCGTAACCCCCTGATGGAGATGGAGCCCAAGGCGCTGAGCGCCCGAAAGTGCCAGGTGGTGTTCTTCCGTGTGAAGGAGATCCTGCACTGCCACTCCATGTTCCAGATCGCTCTGTCCTCCCGTGTGGCTGAGTGGGATTCCACCGAGAAGATCGGGGACCTCTTTGTGGCCTCGGTAAGTATCTCCAAACTTTTCCCCCAGCCCACCAAGGTAAAGCCACAACCAGTCTGACTCCGGAGCCATGCAGTCCAGTCTCCTGCCTCTGCCTGCTCCTCTTGCCCAAGTCAGTGGGGTCAGAGGGTGGCAGGGCCTCCAAGTCTTCCTGGCCTGATCGAGGGGTGAGTGTGACACCTTGAAGTGGACAGGATGTCCTTGGACGCACCTGCCAGGCTGTGGTGCTGCTGAAGCCAGGTCGCTGTTCTGGCTCCTCCCAGGTAGCAGCACCTCCTCCTGGCCTCCCAGCCACTGTGGGCAGCCACCTGGCTGGTCATAAGCTCCCTTACCAAGCACCTGAGGGTGACCGGCCACTGTGAAAGGCTTGCACAGACCGCAGCTTCGGCCCTGAGAGGATGTGCCATGGTGCTGGGGAAGGGGCCCTGGATCACGATCCAGATGACCTGGTTCTGGTCCCAGCTCAGTTCTGCAACCTAGGGCAGGTCCAGACCCCCCTCTGGGCTCAGGCTCCCCATCTGTGTGATGAGGGGTGCACTGGATTCCTGGCTTTTCCCGCTGAAGTCTGTGGACCCCAGAGATTCATGGGGTGAGGGAAGGTCAAGATGATAGTACTCTACTTTGATGTGTTTTAGGTAATTAGGTTTTGCTAAAAGAAAAAAAATTTGTTTGAAAGCCATAGCTCTTGATAGATTAACTAAATAGGTCCGATGTCCCAGGTATATGTCAAGGGGCTCTGGTGAGAGGGTTGGTTGACTCCAGGCAAACCATCCCTCCCTTGGCAACTCAACTCTGGGCACACCACCTGGTGAGAGGCCAGGAGCACTTTCCTTGAAGGTGGAGGGCCAGAGGCATTCCATTTCCTGAACACGAATATAGGAAAAAGAGA
>NW_016107330.1:7877555-7975707 GCF_001604975.1 Cebus imitator
CATCCTCCCTCATCTGCCCTTCTCCTCCCCCACCCTGTCTCACCTGCCTTTCTCCTCCCCCCACCCTCCCTCACCTGCCTTTCTCCTCCCTACACCTGTGGGCTTGGGTTGCACTGGGGAAGGGGACCTGGGAGGCAAAGGCCCCCTGGGCTCTCCTGTGGCACCACCCTGTCCCACCTGTGACCTCAGGCCAGCCTCTTTACCTCTCTGAGCCCTGTGTCCTCACCCCAGTGGGGGTGTTGGATTTGCACACCTCACAGGCTTGTTTAGGTCATCCAGGCTGTGCCAGCAGCATAGCTAGAGGTCCCAAGGGAGTGTGGGGTGAGTGTGAGCTGCCCCTCCGCTCCCTGCACTGAGGCAGCCCTCCCTGGCCCACACCTGCCTCGTTTCAGTTCTCCAAGTCCATGGTGCTAGATGTGTACAGTGACTACGTGAACAACTTCACCAGCGCCATGTCCATCATCAAGAAGGCCTGCCTCACCAAGCCTGCCTTCCTCGAGTTCCTCAAGGTGGGCCTCCACAGTGGTCCTATGCCTAGTAGGGGTGGGCAGGGAGATTGCTCAGGATGGAAGGAGCATTTTGGCTCTAGCTTTGGGACCCTGGCGGGGGATGGTGAGATTGTGCCAGGTAAAGACAGAGGAGAGGCTATTTCAGGTGCAACGTTAGCAGGAGGAGAGAGGTGGGTAGGTCTGGTTAGATTCTGGGAGCACTGATTCCTGCTGGGGAGTCCCAGGAGAGAGGGCCTGGGTGTGCACACTGAGAGGCAGCTGAGTTCAGTTTGAATGGTTCTAGACCTCCAGGCCCAGGGCCTAGGATGTAATATTTCAGGCACCGGGGAGCCATTGAAGGATTTTGAGCTGGGGCAGATGGAAGTGGAGGCAAGCGGAGAAACTGTGAGATTGCAGCATATGGGGGCCAGGACCATGTAACAGGTGTGTGGATGGAGTGGGGGACGGATGCAAGAGATAGACAGGAGGTCCCCCAGTGCCCCACCCCTTACTTGAGCCCAGGCCTGTCTGCGTTTAGTTTAAGTGAAGGGAATGGCTGCCTTGGCCACTTCTGGAAGTCTGACGTCTTGAATAAATTGTCGAGTTTCCCAGTTATACCTTTAGTTCAGAGACTTTAAAGTGACTGCTTTAGTCTCCTGAAGGTTCGTGGCCATGCAGTGGCCCTGGTGGTGGGAGGGATCCCTGGCTGTGGAACCGGGGACCTCCCTCAGCTCTCTCTTCTTGCAAGCCCAGGGTCTTGGGACCTGGGGAGAGGAGCCCAGGATGCAGACAGTGTCTGGACTCTGGGGCACTGGGCCCAGAGTCTCGGCAGGGGGTCAGCAAATGATGGAACCTTGTGTCCACCAGCGACGGCAGGTGTGCAGCCCAGACCGTGTCACCCTCTACGGACTGATGGTCAAGCCCATCCAGAGGTTCCCACAGTTCATCCTCCTGCTTCAGGTACCGCTCGGGATTCCAGCAGCCCCGACCCACAGGGTTTGCCTGTGGGCTGGGAGGAACTCCTGGGGTGGGAGGCAGGAGGTCTGGGCCCTTGCCCATGATGCATAGCCCACCCCACCTGCTGTGGGACTCAAGCCTCATCTTTCTCCACTTCTAGAGTGAAACTGGTCATAATCGATAGCTCAGTTTGCATGTCCCTCTGTGCGGAACATGAGGGACTGCTGGTGGCCTGAGCCTGGGTTGCAGGAAGGGAGTGAAGGCACAGGGCATCCCAGGACTCGCAGGGCACCTGGCATGGAGGAGATGCTCAGTAACCATGCTGAGCTTGTCCAGTTCACACTCCAGCTTCAGAACAGGGGATGCCTAAGGGACATTAGCCCCACACAGTGCCCTGGAGAGCTTGGGACACTGTCCCAACCGCCAAGGGACCTTGGGCAAGGGCTGGCCCTCATCAGGGAGCCGAGAGGGTGGCTACCAGGCTGAGGGGCCCAGTGGCATTTTTCTCTCTCCCCTTAGTGCTGCTGGGCTGTGGCAGTGGGCTCTTAACATATCCATACCATTTTATCAATTGATCAGGGATTGATGCACACATTTATTTATTTGCCATCATAACCATTTCTAAGTATGCAGCTCAGAGCGTTCACATTGTTCTGCAACCATCCCCACCACCCATCCCAGAACTTTTTCATCATCTCAAATGGAAACTCTGTGCCCATTTAACAGCTCCTGATTCTCCTCCTGCTGCCTCTGGCAACCACCGTTCCACCCTCTGTCTCTGTGACTTTGACTGCTCTAGGAGAACACATACACGTGGAATCATACAATGTTTTTCTTTTCATAACTGGCTTGTTTTCCTTAGCATAAGGTCCTCGAGATTCATCCATGTCCTAGCGTGTCTGAATTTCCTTCCTTTTTAAGGCTGAATAATACTCCGCTGTGTGTGGAGACCACGTTTTGATTACCCATTTATTTGTCTGTCAATGGACAGATTTGCCTCCACATTTTGGCAACTTTGGCAAATGCTGCTGTGCACATGGTGGACAGATACCTGTGTGAGATCCTGCTTTCAGTTCATTTGGGTCTATTCTCAGAAAGATCCCTGCTTTTCTTTTTCTTTTTCATTCATTAGCTGTTTCTTGAGGTCTTGTTCTGTGTCTGGTGCCATCTGTCCTGGGCTCAGGCTGGGCCCTTTGCAGACCCAGTGTGTGTGTAGGTGGGGTGGGGGGGTGCCTACAGGAGAGGGAGGCTTTGCCCCAGGCCAGGGGAGAGTCAGTCATGGGTGGACCACTCAGTTTTGGTTCTGGTCTGGCAGGACATGCTGAAGAACACCCCCAGGGGCCACCCTGACAGGCTGTCACTCCAGCTGGCCCTCACGGAGCTGGAGACGCTGGCCGAGAAGCTGAACGAGCAGAAACGGCTGGCTGACCAGGTGGCCGAGATCCAGCAGCTGACCAAGAGCGTCAGTGACCGCAGCAGCCTCAACAAGGTGAGCCGGGCCTTCCCTCACCTGCCTGCCCTCACCTGCAGGTGCCCCTGCCCCGTGCCACTCACTAGGTGGCAGTGTTCTCCAAGGGAGGGGAGGCCTCGTTCTTCCAGGCCCACAGACATGACCTTGAGAATTGGATCCTCACTGGGACCCCCACGTTCGTTCCTATTCATGTTATTTTAGGATAAAAGTTCACTTTGCGCGTCAGCGTGATTTCTGTAAAGACTCCAGAAATGATAGCCTAGTTAAATGAGCAGGGGCTGGAGAGTCAGGATCTGGGTTTAAATCCAGATTTTGCCACAGATGCTTGCTGTGTGGCCTTGAGGGAATCAACCAACCTCTCTGAACCTCACTTGCTCCCTTTGAAACGAGGAGCACTTCATAGCACCTGAGTCCTAGGGCTGCTGCAGTGAATGAGGGAGCCGGCAAAGCAGCTTCCTGACCGCCCTTAACACAAGAAGAAAGATGAAAAGTCCATGCCCCATTTTAGGGTTGCAGCTTAGGAGCATGCTAGTGAAAAAAAAAAAAAAAAAAAGATTGGGCCAGGTGCGGTGGCTCACACCTATAATCCCAGCACTTTGGGAGGCCAAGGTGGGTGGATCACCTGAGGTCAGGAGTTCGAGACCAGCCTGGTCAACATGGTGAAACCCTGTCTCTACTAAAAATACAAAAATTAGCCAGGCGTGGTGGCACGGGCCTATAGTCCCAGTTATTCAGGAGGCTGAGGCAGGAGAATCCCTTGAACTTGGGAGGCAGAGGTTGCAGTGAGCTGAGATCGTGCCACTGGACTCCAGCCTGGGTGACAGAGTGAGACTGTCTCCAAAGGGGGAGAAAAAATAAAAAGACTAGCAAATGAGTCCATAGGGGAGTCTGTTTTTAAAGCATCAGGTCAGCTTGCAGAGCCACCTGTCGGTCACTAGAGTCCCTCTTCTTCCCTCTCGGCACACGACATGAGCTGCCTGGAGCTGTGCTGGGGTCTCTGGGAGGTCCTGCACCCGGCCCCCCTGCTCACCCGCTGGAGGGTGGGGGATGGCTGGGATGGTTCAGGCTGGGGTGACCCTGCCCTGGGCACGTTGCAGGACTGTTCTTTGGAGAAGGGATGCTGGGCAAGGTCATAGGGAGAAGTTCACACCTTACGGGGAATAGACTGGGAGCCTCTTGGCTCTTTGGGGTCCTAGAAGCAGAAGAAAGGCCGGTGGCCGGCAGTTCATGGGAGGGAGGTTTCAGCAGCCTGGGGAGGATCTTTCTAAGAGTCCAGGAAGGAGTGCATAGAGGAACCGTGGCCCCTTTCCACGTGCGCTGCGTTTTACGGTCTAGCCGGCATCAGCATCTCGACTCTCCACCCACTGCCTGTGAAGTGGCGCAGGGACAAGGCCCCCTTCCCAGGGTCCCCTGTAGTGCCAAGCTTCAGGCATCCCACATCTTAGGACTCTCCCTCTTCAGGCCAAATTCAAGTTGCAGGTGTGCGTTGTGGCACACACATTTTATTTTATTTTAAAATTGTATTTACTTAATTATTAATTATTTGGAGACAGAATCTCATGCTGTTGCCCAGGCTGGAGTACAGTGGTTCAATAACAGCTCACTGCAGCCTTGAGCGCCTGGGCTCCAGCGAGCCTCCTGCCTCAGCCTCTCGAGTAGCTGGGACTACAAGCATGAGCTACCATACCCAGCTAATTAAAAAAAAGTTTTTCTTTTTGGAGAGATGGGATCTCACTGTGTTGCCCAGGCTACTCTCAAACTCCTGGGATCAAGTGATCCTCCTGCCTCAGCCTCCCAAAGTGTTGGGATTATAGGCATGAGCCACTATACCTGGCCCACACAGTACTTTTAAGAACTTGGCAATAGTTGCCAACATTTAAAAATTGGGAGATATCATATAACGTTCAGACTTGTGGGTCTCCTGGAAGGGTAGGAAGAGCTGGCTCCCTGGCTCACCTTCCCATGTGGCGCAGGCCCCCTGGGTGGCAGCTGCCTGCTTCCCCTTGGTCCCCACCCTCCTCTCCCACTGATGTTACCTGCTGGCCCTGAAGGCATCTGGGTTCACTTTACCTGCTCCAGGAGGATTGTGCTGGGGAAGACGAGATGAGCAGGGGATGGAGCCCCCTCCTGGGGATGTCCCCATCCACGTGGCTCAGGTTGGACATGAGGGCAGGGTCGCTCTCCACCCCACTTCCTGGCAGGACTAACTCAGCCATCCCCCACACAAGCCTTGCGTTTGGAATATCTCCAGAGAAAAAGCCTTCACCCATCCCCGTCATGGCCACCCATGCTGGCCTTTGTACTCAAGAAACTTCTCCTTGTCTCCTCACCTTCAGTTCCCTTTTTGGTGACCAAGAAGCTTTCTCTTCCTTTGCCTCATACACCTGTGCAGCTGCAGTGGGGAGAGGCCTCTTGGGAGGAGGAAATAAATTCTGTAATGGTTGCCCTGGGAAGAACCGTTCTGCCCTCTCCTGCTCTGTGAGGTGGGCCCTGGCTGGAGGTCAGGGAGACCTGTTTGATGTCAAGCAAAGGACCAGGGGCTCTAAGCTTCAGTTTCTCTATCTGCAGAATGTGGGTGGGTTGGGCCGTGTGGGATGTTAGAAAGAGTGTGGTGGGGGCGCACCCTGGGCTTCCCCCCACCCCCAGGGCCTTCCCTGGACAGTCCTGGCCCATTCTGAGACATGTTCAGTGATGTCCCTATCACCATCACCCGGGGAGAAGCGGAAACGAAACCGGGTGAAGCCCGAAACGGAACCATGCCAGCTGTTTCAAAATAGCCTACGCAGGAGCCTCCAGAGGGACATTTGTGCAATATCCTGGTTTTCTTTTTTCTTTTTCTTGCTTTTCATCTGCCAAAGGGGCAGGGGCTGACTGCCACAGCCCAGGGGACTTTCTTCTTTCAAGTTTTGGGTCATGGCACACTTGGCAGCCCTTGGCGGGGGGCCCTGCTGTCTTCAGAGTCCAAGTAGTGTTCTCTTGAGTTGACATTTGGTTTGTTTGTGGAAATAGTGAGGGGGAGCCTGGCCTTAGCAGCTGTGGGGGGACCCTGAGTCCTCCTGCATGTTAGGAGTGGCGGGGCCTCCCCTGGCTCCTGTCACTCCGTGCGCTGGCTGCTCAATGCAGGGAATGGTCAATGTGGCCTGGCTTTGTCCTTTGGCGTCTGACATTCAACAGCGGGCGGGTCTTAGCAAGTCACTTTACCTCTAGAATCTCGGTTTCCTCACCTGGGAAATTGGGATAGCCTAGAAGACTGCTGAGCTGATTCAGTGAGATGGGAAATATTAAGTACCATCCTCAGTGCCTGGTACACACTGGGCACTTGGTCCCACTGGGACTTTTAGTTGTGTGCTGACTTGAAGGAGATGATGCTTTGGAGAACAACAGCATTCTCTCCCAGGGAGGCTGGGGGTGATCTGTCTTTTTCTGTCCCCGGGAGGCTCAGGGTGATCTGTCCTTTTCTCTCTGGGGAGCCTCAGGGTGATTTGTTCTTTTCTGTCCTGGGGAGATGGGGTGATCTGTCTTTTTCTCTCTGGGGAGACTCAGAGTGATCTATCCTTTTCTCTCTGGGGAGACTCAGGGTGATCTATCCTTTTCTCTCTGGGGAGACTCAGGGTGATCTGTGCTTTTCTCTCTGGGGAGACTCGGGGTGATCTGTTCAGACACCAGGCTGGAGTGCAGTGGCGCAATCTTGGCTCACTGCAACCTCCACTTCCTGGGTTCAAGCAATTCTCCTACCTCAGCCTCCCAAGTAGCTGGGACCAGAGGCGCGTGCCACCACGCCCAGCTAATTTTTATATTTTTTAGTAGAGACGGGGTTTCATCATGGTCTCGATCTCTCGACCTCGTGATCCACCTGCCTCGGCCTCCCAAAGTGCTGGGATTACAGGCTTGAGCCACCGTGCCCGGCCGATCTGTCCTTTTCTGTCTGAGGAGACTTGGGCTGATCTGTCTTTTTCTCTCTGGGAAGACTCAGGGTGATCTGTCCTTTTCCCAGACAGGATGGGGAAGGAAAGGGAGAGTAATGGTTGTCGTCACAGTCACGGGTTTTGGGAAGGAATTTTGCTGAATATCCTCCTTTCCCCACAGAAGAAAACCCGTCAGTAAAAAAGATGTTTTCCCAGGGGGTCCTTGGATGGGTTGGTGGCCCTGACACTAGTAGCGGGGTCTTGACATCCAGCCTGAGGTTGGCAAATGCCTGCTTGGGTGCCGGCTCGGATGCCTGGGGTGTGAGAGTCTTTGTCTTCAGAGGCCATCTAAGAGGTGAGATGGGCCAAGGCTTTCAGCAGGCCAGGGTGCGGGCTGGCTTCCCCTGGACAAGGCCATGCCTGTTCCACCGTGAAGACTATCACAGATAGTGGCTGTCTGTGGAGCACACATGCAGAGCCGGCCTCTCAGCCATGACCTGTGCCATCACACATGGCCGGTGCCATCACACGTGGCCGGTGCCCAGAAGGGCCCCATGCTTGCTTGCCTGTTCTGCTGTGGTCATCTTGGAATTCATAGTCACTTTTGGACAAGAGTCATGGGTTTTGGGAATGAACTTTCATTTTGCACTGGACCCTGAGAATGGCATAGCCAGACCTAGTCACCTGTTCATTACCTCGTGTGATCTGAGCAGTAGAGGTGACTGCTCCCACTTGGTAGCTAAGTAAACTGAGGCTTGGACATGTGAAGTGAGCTCCCTGAGGGCTTCACAGCAGGAGTAGGAATGGGGGCATAGCCACTTCTGTAACTCCAGAGCTGTGTCCTTGACAGTGGCAATCAGGCAGGACACACAGACAGGGGCTGGCAATGGCTAGCTCACCTGAGAAGAGGGTGCTGGCTGCTGGGCCCACATGGGTACTGGTGAATGCTCAGGCTCCCCAAGGCCTCTCCAGAGAGGAGACCCCAACGTGTGGTCCTCTGGCCTTACCCCTCAGTGCATCTTGTTACCCTGGGATGGAGGGAGTGGCTCCACCTCCTTCTTCACCTCTCCCAGCCTCAGTCTCCCTTTCTGCACCAGGGGAGAGTTCTGGGTCTCTGGCACATTAAAGCCACTGGGCCATGATGCTGATGCTGACCTTCCCTGCCCCTCCCCCAGCTGTTGACCTCGGGCCAGCGGCAGCTGCTTCTGTGTGAGACGTTGACAGAGACCGTGTACGGTGACCGTGGGCAGCTGATCAAGTCCAAGGAGCGTCGGGTCTTCCTGCTCAATGACATGCTTGTCTGCGCCAACATCAACTTCAAGTAAGCGGGCCTGGGCCGGGGCTGGGTTGGAGGGGGCAATCACCCCTCCCTGAGACTCCACCCCGTCCTACTCCAGCCTGTCGGCCGGCCTCTCTGTGGTCGGACCCCATGTAAGCTTGGCTTAGGCCTCCAGTATTCCTCCCCCATTCCTCTCGGCCTGTCATGCCACTGGTCCCCAATGCTGGGAAGTACCTAGAGCAGTCACTGGGGATGGCACTCAGCCTTGGTCACACAGTTATCGATGGTACAGGGTTGTCTGTTCTGGAACTCTGCAGTTGGTGACTACATGGTGGTTTTGGCCACAGCGAAATTCAAGACGTTCTTTCTTGTGTCCACCTCGGCTCCCTGCGGCTTTAACTCAAATCTGTTTTGCTCCAGACTGATCGCAGAATTTCTCAAGGGGAGTCTTTGCCTTTCCCCCACAGACCAGAGCATCACCATCGGCCCACAGGAGCCTGGTTTTCCGGCTCTGGGCCAGGGGTTGTGGAAATGCCCAGAGCCTGGCTGCTGGGCTGTGCCTGAGAGCTGGAGCCCTGGTGTGGAGAGAGGGCGAGGCTTGAGGCCAGAACCTAAAGATGTGGCCCATCAGTTGCATTAGGCTTCTGGGCATCTTATGTTTTGCTCACACAGGGAGTCCACACCGCGGCTGAGACATATGAGAGATCCAATATTCTGGGGTCTGGCTGCCCGAGGCCATGCGGGGGCCTGGTGCGGGGGCCCAGGCCCTGCTGTTCTCCAGCTTCCCTGCCCAGCTCGGCCCAGCTCACCCCCTCACAACCCCTGCTTGGTCCTACAAGTGTCAGTGACTGGGCCCCTCTATCAATTGCTCCCTGAGAGCTTCAGCTGTGGCCTTTGTAGCCAGCCTCTTAAAAGAATCTCTGCTCTTAATATTTGACACTACTTTATTTTATTTTTATTTTTGAGCCTGAGTCTTGCTTTGTGTCCCAGGCTGGAGTGCAGTGGTGTGATTTCAGCTCACTGCAGCCTCCAGCTGACTGCAGCCTCCGCCTCCCAGGTTCAAGCGATTCTCCTGCCTTAGCCTCCTGAGTAGCTAGGATTACAAGCATCCGCCACCACACCTAGATATATATAAAAATAAAAAAAGTATATATATATTTTTTGTATTATAAAAATACAATTAGACATATATATGTATTTTTAGTAGAGATGGGGCTTCACTGTGTTGGCCAGGCTGGTCTCGAACTCCTGACCTCAGGTGATCTGCCCACCTTGGCCTTCCAAAGTGCTGGGATTACAGGCCTGAGCCACGGTGCCTGGCCTCGACATCACTTTAAAAAGCATCACAGGAGCAATAGTATGGCCACAATCACTGAGATCCAGGAGGGGAACAATCACAATTCAACCTCAGTTGAATGTGAATCTCAGCATAGCTCTCCCCGCTCGCAGCTGAATCAGTGCCTGCGGAGCCTGATCTAGATTCTGTACACAGTTGGCTTGGGCCTTCCTGTGTTTGGCCACAGAGTAGGTGTGGGGATTTTCCATGGTTACCAATCACAAGTCCTGGAAGGGGACAAGCAGGGCTGTTTGGGAACCTGTGTGCTCACTCACTGTGCCCTGGCTCTGCACCAGTTCACAGCTCTGAACAAGACCCAGTCCCAGCCTCCAGGAGCTCAGGGCCTGGTTGGGGACTTAGGCAAGGAAGCCTCTGTCACAGATGGGTGTGGGCAGTACCTGTGGCTGACCCATTCATTCATTCACTCACTCACTCATTCAAGGTTGGTAATTCTTCAGTCCCATTTATGTCCTGGGCACTATGCCGTGCCAGTAGTATGAGGAAGACCCTTTCTGCCTTCATATTGTTCTAGCACAAAGTACAAAGTGGGGTGCTAGTAGCCCAGCTTTGGGGAATCAGTTTGGGTGATTTGGGCTGAGTCACTTCACCTAGCTGAGCATCAGTGTCCTTGTCTGGGATTCATCCAAGCTTCCCAGCAGGGCTGTTGTGAGACTCAGAGATGAAGGAAGTCCTGCCTCTGTCCACACCTGGCCTCTGATGCCCTCACTCCCCACAGGAGACTGTCCCTCCTTCCATTCCTGATGCCCAGCCCCATGGCCAGCCCCCAGTGGGGTCGCAGGCCCCAGATTAGCCACTCCATTGTAATAACAACCTCCCTTTCCTTCTTGTCTTTTTTCCCAGGCCTGCCAACCACAGGTATGTGGTTCAGGGGACTCCAGGGCTCTGGGTCTCTGGGGGCATGTGATTCTGGATATGGTGCTGGGGCCTGGGCGCCTGGTGCTTCTGCCCTGGCAAGGGCTCCCTGCTCTGCCTGGCTTGGTTTTGGTCTGAGGTCTTGTGCTGGGGCTGCGTGAAGCCTGGCTGAGCTAGTGTGGAGGAGCAGCGCCCTGGGCCAGCCCTGGGTGGGGTGGCTGCAGACTCTCCAGTGCCTCGTCCTCTCTGTTCCGACAGGGGCCAGCTGGAGATCAGCAGCCTGGTGCCCCTGGGGCCCAAGTATGTGGTGAAGTGGAACACGGCACTGCCTCAGGTGCAGGTGGTGGAGGTGGGCCAGGACGGTGGCACCTATGACAAGGACAACGTGCTCATCCAGCACGCAGGCGCCAAGAAGGCCCCCACCTCAGGGCAGGCCCACAGTGAGTACCCCCTCCCTGTGCCCTGCATGCGTCACCCTCGCCCTCACTAGCCACTGCCTGGGCTGCTCCTACCCAGGCTTGGCCCCGTCTCAGGGACCCCTAAACAGGCTGTTGGGCTTGGCTGGGAAGCTTGTCCTGGTTTTGCAGCCCCACCCTGGACCAAAATGCAGAGCCAAGACCTCACCTGGGTGTGTGCAGGTGTGTCTCCCAACCCACACACTTTGCTCTGCCTCCATGTTGGCCACTACACACACTGTCCTGCTGTGGCAGCTGCCTGGCTGCCCTGCCTCCCTCCTCCTACCTGTGCCCCTTCCTGTCTGTCCTCTGCCCATCTCCAGGGCTCATTCTTCAAAACTCAGGTCGGATCAGTGCACATCATCCCTGCCCTGGTGGCTTCCCATTGCCGGTCCTGGGGGTGCCCCACCTGCCTCTACCTCACCTCCCTCTGCCCCTTCTCTCTGCTGTGGCCACGCTGGCCCTCTGGGTTCCTAGATGGGCCATGCTGCTTCCCACCATGTCCTCTCCAGCCTGTGCCTTTTGCCAAGTACTCTCCTGCCATCTTGTTTTTGTCTCATCTGCACTTGGCTCAAATGGCACTTCCTTAGAGCAGCCTTTTCTTATGCCCTCCTGCTGGGCCCGGTGGCTCCTCCATGCTCTCAAGACCGCCGGTGCATTTTCCCCTTTATGGGTGATTGATTGGTTGACGTCTCTCCCCTCAGCCCGGCTGCCCACCTGTCCGGAGAGCCCAGAGCATGGTGGGCATTAATAACTGTTCCTTGAATGCATGAAGGTTGCTAAATTGCAGGGCTAGCAGAAAGGAGCCCTGTGCCCAGGGGCATCTTCCAAGAGTGAGAAAGGCGCCGCGGTTTCACTTCCCTCTCTGTCCACCATCTGACCGAGGAGGTTGCCTCATGGGCCGCCCACAATTCTGGAAATTCTGAGGGAGCGATTACACCACCTACTCTTGCTGTCTGGGTGCTGGGCTGGGGCAGCTGTGCCCACTTCAAGATGCTGTCTCTTTCCACAGCTCTGCGGGGTAGGAAGAGTCCTCCGCCCCACGAGCCTTCCTCAGAGGCACCTTCTGCCCTGGCTTGACGGCACTCTCCCTCGCCACTGCTTGGGGCACAGGCTTCCCTTCTGCTAGCCGTGCAGTCTAGCATCCTTCATGCATTCCAGGGATGCTTAGGAGATCCCTCCTTCAGTGACAATGAGGTATCTGTAGCGGCATTCCTCAAAGCAGAGTCATGAGCTGCAAGACCCCTTCTACAGGGGCAAGAGAAGCTCTGTGGAACCCTTCATTATGTTGTTATTCAAATCTATACAAATGCACAACTCCCTGTAATCAGCTCCTTCTGCTTATGGCCCTTGAACCATAAAACCAAAACTGAATCACAAATTGAATAAAAAGAAAGCTACAAAATCATAGCATGCAAATTAACAGCATTAATGTCATGTGATGGATGGTGTTGTTTTGATGAAAGCAATTTGCTGGAGATGTGGGCATGGCACAGGCCCTGGTGGAGAGGTTCCTCCATGTTTTCATGCCTGTGCCACAGGGTGCCCTGCGGGGATCTGCATTTCCCATGGGTTCCCCGAGTCTGGGCCACTGCAGAGCCCCTCTCTGATGCGAGTGTGTCGTCCACATCCCAAGCTTGCCATGCTCTTTGCTTGTTACCCAGTGACCTTTCAGGGGCCATAGTCCATGGAAGCCTTGATACCAGGCAGCAGAGCATGGCTTTAAGCTCACTCCATGCGGGTGACTCAGGATGCACACCTGTTTTTCACATAATTATCTAAACGACCCCAAATAAGGCTTTTCTGCCACTCCCCTGGGGTTTCATAAGACCTCAGCATGCAAAACCGTGGCCTAGAGAGTACAGTCCAAATGCCTAGCCCAGCATTCAAGGCCTTCCCCATCTGGTCCTCCTGGACCCTCGTACTCTATCTCTAGCTGCTGCCACCTACCCCCATCGCACCCTTACTCCATTTGTATCATCACCAGGGATCTGGGCCCCCTCACCCCATCACTGTCCCACCACCCTGATCTCTTTCTCCCCACCACCTCCTACCACCCGCCACGTTAACTGACTGCGCTTCTCCACCACTCGCCCTGCCCAGGTCATAAGCTCCGGAAGAGTGGGGACCCTGTCTGTCTTGTGTGCTGCTGTCTCTCCAGTCTAGCATGGAACCTGGCACACGATGGGCTCTCAGGATGCCTTTGAACAACTTGCTGGTCATGGCTGCCTCAAGCCACAGTGCCTTTGCACATACTCTTGTGTTTCTCTCTTGGCAGTGCTCACCACACTCACTTCCAGTCCCAGAAAGGCTCCTCATCTCTCCCAGGCACACCTTGCTTTTGGTCTTGTGGTCCCATATAGCCCTTTGTACAGACTGACTGTGGCCTGGATCTCAGGCGTTAGACTTCATCTGTGAAAGGATCTGGCTTCCCAGCTAGTCTGGGAGCTCCATCAGGGCAGGAACTAGATAATGTCACTTTCTGGTTCTTTTCTGTTGTGAACAGATACTTGGCTTCTTGTTAGCACCTTCTCTACCTGAGCCTGAGTTGATCTCTTCTCTGCCCAGATAAAGTGTACCTCGGCCCCCCGCGCCTCTTCCAGGAGCTTCAGGACCTGCAGAAGGACCTGGCCGTGGTGGAGCAAATCACGCTTCTCATCAGCACACTGCATGGCACCTACCAGGTACGTGGCCTGAACTGGTCTTGTTGGCCCGAGCTCCCTGCTGTGGGCAGTGCTTGGATTCAGAAGCCGAGTAGGGAGAGGTTCCTATCCTGGCCCACGCCCCAGATGTGCTCCTGGCTTCTGAGCTCCCATAGGCAACCGTCACTGCTGAAGCTATGTGTCCCTGCCTGGAAATCTTGTGTGCAGCCCCTGGTTTGGGTGCACTCTCTGATTCGGGTTGAGCGGAGCCTGGCTGCGGGGCCTTTGTTCTCTGCACAGTGGCCATTCTGTCATGTGGCCCCTTCCTGGGCCTCTGCCCAGTCTGGAGGGGAAGCTGGCTGGGACGGTGCATCCCTCTCAGAGAAGGGCTGCCAGGTGGCATCTGAGCCCAGGGCTGGGAAGCCTGGAGCATGGCGAGTTGGCCCTGCCTGAGGCTAAATGTGCCGTCCCACTGAGGCTCCAGGACTCCTTCTGCTCCTCTTCCTCTGGGTGCTGTGATTCCTATAGGCTCTGGTGTGGCTTCTGGTGAGCCAATGGGCTGTGTGGTGACCTCATTGGCCTCCTGAACCCTAGAACCTGAACATGACTGTGGCTCAAGACTGGTGCCTGGCCCTGCAGAGGCTGATGCGGGTGAAGGAGGAAGAGATCCATTCGGCTAACAAGTGCCGCCTCAGGCTCCTGCTCCCTGGGAAACCCGACAAGTGAGAGAAAGGGGTCTTGGAGGGAGGGTTGCTGCCTCTGCTGGGCTACCAGCAGAGCAGGGGATCTGGAGAGGGCACCTGCAGCCCTCTTTTCAGGATGCCGTGATAGGAGTGGATACATAGGTGTTGTGGGCCATGTCTGGGATAGCACCTGGCATGTAGTAGGTGCTCATGAAAATATTGTGGAATGAATGAATGAATGAATGAGCACCCTGTTCATATACTGGATAAGCCCAGCCCACTGTTAGGATACTCAGACACTCTGCCACTGGTGAGTTCCGTTTGCACTGTGTCCTTTTCAGTCACATCAGTCTATTTAGGCTCCCAGGCCAGGCCCTGAGTTTCCTGTTTCTGGATCCAGCCTCCCCCCAGCACCACCTTGCTCCCAAAATGCTCACCACAGGAGCGGTGCACAGTAGACACGAACTGAGGTTTGTGGAATTGATGATAGGCGTAGCTGCTCGCCCTGGCGCAGACAGGGAAATATATCTTTCTGGTCCTCCCGAGGCTTTGTAAGGTGGATCTTCTTATTTCCATTTTACAGATGAGGAAGGTGAGGCTCAGGGAGTTGCAGGAGAGGCTGAAGGCCACATCGTGAGAGGCAGAGCTGGGTCCTGATGGGGTCTGACTCTGAAGCCCAGGCCAGTGCAGTGAGTGGGCTCAGTGCCCAGGTTTTGGCCTCCAGGGTGGAGTGAAAGTGGAGACAGAGTATCACAAGCACAGTGGCTGTAAGGAAGAGAAGGTTGGAGCACTATCGTTTGAGGCAGGACCACGGGCTCGAGGGTGAGGCTCAGCAGCTTTGAATCTGCCGCCTCCCTGCCAAGTGGTCTGCCCATCTCCCTTCTCTCGTCTCTGTTCTCTCTGCCTCCCATTCTCCATGTGCACCCTAGAGGCTTGTGACACTGCCCTGCCCACCCCCCAAAGGGCTGGGAAGGCCCCCACTGTTCCACGCTGAGAGGACAGTGTGTGGTGACCACAGCAACCTCTGGCTGCTGCCCCAAGCTGGTGTCCAACCCCATTCATTCATTTCTTCATTCATTCATTCATGTGTCCACTCAGCAAACATTTAATGAGCAACTGCCCCATGCCAGGTTCTGGGAACAGACCCAAGTGAGACCCATTCCTCCCTCCAGAGGCAGGTGGTCAGACACGTAAGGTGTCTAAGACCTGTGGACAGCTGACCACTGACCAGGTGGAGTTGCAGGCTGCAGAGGCTCTGCCGGGCACAAAGCCAGAGGCTCCTGGAGCCAGGCTGGGGAGCATGGCTCGGCCACTCTGGCCAGGTACCTCCCTCAGGGGCCATTGTGGGTGGAGGGATTCCTCCCCCAGGGAACCGAGGCTTTGCTAAGCCACTGGCCTCTTTGGCCACATTTTGGGGATGCTGTGACCAGACCTCCCTCATCTCCAGGGTATGTGGGTTGGAGGAAGTACTATATGACACCTGGGGGAGCCTGGCCCTTGTGAGGGCACTCACGTGTCCACCCTCCCCCTCTCACCGCAGGTCTGGCCGCCCCATCAGCTTCATGGTGGTTTTCATCACCCCCAACCCCCTGAGCAAGATTTCCTGGGTCAACAGGTTACATTTGGCCAAAATTGGACTCCGTGAGTATAGCTCCAGGCAGAGTGCCTCGGGGGGTAAGGGTGAGGAGAGGGGAGGTTTGGGGTGTGTGAGGGTACAGGGTGGGTGTTCAGTGGGGGCAGGGAGGCTCCCGAGTGGGAGGGAGGCGGTATGGTAGAGAAACAGCTGGAGCCAGAGCCCTGAGTCCTGAGGCTCTGCTTTGTGACCCTGGACAAGTCACTTCCCCTCTCCGAGCCTCAGTTTCCCCAGCTAGGAATTGATGGAACTCAACAGAAAGTAAATTAGTGGTTGCCAGGGACCTGGGAGGAGAGGGGAATGGTGAATGACTGCTAAGGGGTTCTTTGAGGGGGTGACGAAGACATTCTAAAATTAGATGGTGGTGGTTGCTCAACTCTGTGACTACACCAAAAATCAGTGACATGTGCTTTTTTTTTTTTTTTTTTTTTTGAGACGGAATCTTAGTCTGTTGCCCAGGCTGGAGTGCAATGGCATGATCTCAGCTCACTGCAACCTCCGCCTCCAGGGTTCAACCAATTCTTCTGCCTCAGCCTCCTGAGTAGCTGGGACTACAGGCACCTGCCACAATGCTCTGCTATTTTTTTTGTATTTTTAGTAGAGATAGAGTTTCACCGTGTTGGCCAGGATGGTCTTGATCTCCTGACCTTGTGATCCGCCCTCCTTGGCCTCCCAAAG
Source organism: Cebus imitator (assembly GCF_001604975.1). Taxonomy (NCBI): domain Eukaryota; kingdom Metazoa; phylum Chordata; class Mammalia; order Primates; family Cebidae; genus Cebus; species Cebus imitator. Next base: position 7,893,956 of record NW_016107330.1, read on the forward strand.
TGCTGGGATTACAGGTGTGAGCCACCACGCCGAGTCTAAATGTGTGCACTTTAAAAGTGTGCATTTTATGGTAACTGAATTATATCTCAATAAAACTGTTACCCAGAAAAAGGGTGCAAGTGGGACTACACTGATTCTCAAAGACCAAAGACCTCTTTACTATATTTTTCTTCTGTGCACCCCATGATACAAATAACAGTTATGCATGGATATTTACGTGCACTTTTCTGAGCATTTTATGTGCATCTTTTTCATTTCACATTCACAGTAGTCCTAAGAGTCAGTCTGTTGAGAATCTCTTTTTCCATTGAGGATTCGGAGGCCCAGAGAGTGCAGGGACTTGCCTGAGGTCACACAGCAGGAAGAGGCAGATCTGGGCTGCCTCCAAAGCCCAGTCTCCATCCCGTTCATTCTGCTTCCTTGGCTTGGCGAGAGGTGGTCTGCAGACTGCATTCATTAAGTCATAATTAATTTACTTGTCCATGTTTTGAGTTGATAGAGGCCTACGTCTCCTCCAGGCCAAGGTGTTATTCCCTCTCTGCACTGCAGTTCCCATTTGCCGATGCCAGCCAATAGCAAGACATTTTTTTTGTTTTTGTTTCTGAGGTAATCTTTTTATAGAGAAGCATACATTTCCAATAGGTTTTAAAACATTTCTGGAAAGAAGTCAGGACCTTTGGCCCGGTATGGAGGCTCACGCCTGTAATCCCAGCACTTTGGGAGGCTGAGGTGGGTGGATCACCTGAGGTTAGGCGTTCAAGACCAGGAGTTCAAGACCACCTGGTTTCATGGCAAAACCCTGTCTCTACTAAAAATACAAAAAAATTAGCCAGGTGTTGTGGTGCATGTCTGTAGTCCCAGCTACTCGGGAGGTTGAGGCAGGAGAATTGCTTGAACCCAGGAGGCGGAGGTTGCAGTGGGCTGAGATTGCTCTAGCCCGAGTCATACAGTGAGACTCTGTCTCAAAAAAAAAAAAAAGAAATTAGGACCTTTGTCACTGATGGTTTTCATTAACTAAAAAAACTATTTATTGAGACTCTACATAATTTTGGGCGTGGGGGAAAGAATAATGACAAAAACAGTGATGCCTGCTCTCAAGGAACTTAGATTTATGAGGGGCAGGTGGACATTAAATGGGGAACAGATCTGCAAGGAGGGGTGTGCTGTGCAGGGTACAGAGCTAGGCTGGGGCTGCCAGCTGGGGGACCCCTGAGGCGGGAACCTCAGGAGCTTCGCAAAGATCTGGGCAGAGTGATCCAGGCATGGGGGCAACAAGTGCAGAGGCCCCGAGGCAGAAACAAAAGGAAGCCCAGAGTGGCCAGCCCTGGAGGATGAAGGGGAGAGAGGTAGGTGGGTGGGTGCGTTGGGGGCAGGTTTTCTGGGAAGCCGGGGAGAGCCGTATGGGATTTGTTCTGGATAATGTCCCAATCCAATTCTCATTTAAGTGGGTCACTCTGGCTGCTGAGTGGAGAGGGCATGGGAGGGGCAGGTGTGGAGGTGGAGGTGGGAATGGGGAGGGGTTGCCTGCGGAGGAGCCTGGACCAGAGGCTTTGACTCAGCCCATCCCTTCTTGGATCCAGCGCTGATATTGCTCTGGTGTCAGCTGGATGTTTCTAGGTGACTAGGAGGCCTTTAGAGGGTGTAGCCAGGGTTTTAAGCAGAAATTGCCCTGTCCCTGGCAGAAGACTTTGCGAATTCTGGCCCTCAGAAAGGCTAACGTGGCTTCCCCTCAACTTGGGCCATGCGCTCCCCTCCCCACCCCGTGCACGACTTCCATCCTGGGAAGCGTCCCCCAAGCCCCACATGTACACCTGCTTTAAAGGCAGATGAATCTCCTGTTTGAACTGCACATGCCTTGCTGGGTGGGGCTTGGTGCTGGAGAGACGGAAGATCGCAATTCGAGCAGCCCCAGCTCTCAGCAGCCTGTGAAGACGCCGGGCTGCCTTATCTCCACACAGCTTCACTGCAGCAAAAGTTTTAATGGAAGGAGAGTCATTTGAAATCTTATTTGAATGCCTGGGTTCCCCTGGGGCTTGAATAATTTGTTTCTTTTATTTTGCCAATATATATATTTTTTAATCTGCAGTGCCTGGTTTGGGAGGGGATGATAATATGAGCCTGTTAGAAATAGAATATGTTAAAAACATTTATTCACGAAGGTTGTTATTCCTTTATTTTATTTTCTGTATCTTCCTCCTTCCCTGACTACAGTGTCAGGATCATAATCTGAAGACAGAGGAAGGAGAGGGATGCAGTGGGGGACCTGGGATCTGGGAGAGGGGACCAGCTCTGCCCTTTGGAGGGGGCAGGGAGCCCTGGGGAATCTGGGGACCCAGTTCAAACTGCAGCATGGCCAGCACCATGCCTTGTGGTCCTGGGAAGGGCAGGCTCCATCCCGAGACCTAGTTTTCCCATTTGTAACTTGGACTAGGTCTCCAAGGGCCCTGTGGCATTCTTAGGCACACGGGGAGGTTTGAGAGGCAGTAAGCGGTGGTCCTTGGCGCCATGGGAAATGGAGCCAGACAACGTGGGTTCCATTCCAACCTCTGCCACTGACCAGCTCTGTCATCACAGCAAACTAACTCTGAGACGCCTTGGATTTTCCACCAGAAAATGGGGAAAATGCCAGTGCCTCCTGCATGGGGCTGTCATGAAAAGGTGGGGAGACAGTGCATGGGAGATGCCTAGATAGCCAGCCCTTGGCACACAGGAGCTGTGGGAGAGGCTCCTAGGACAGGGGTATCTGCATCTTAGATGAGGAATGGCCTTTCTGAGGTCGCACACGATTCAGTACAGGGCCTCTTTCTACCAGCTAGGTTCTTGTTAGTAAAAGCTCCAAAACAGGTTATAGACGGAGGGTCCCAGAGAAGGAAGAGGTGAGGTAGGGGGCTCCCCGAGTTCCCTTCCTGTACCCTTCCCCTCACCACCTGCTCTGCTCACAAAGCTGCATTGCTGCCCCTTACCCTCCCTGGGTGGAGCTCCTTCCACCCATGGCGCTCCTCATTCCCACCTCTCAAGGGGACATGGGCCTGGCAGGCCATGGGCTAATGCCAGACTCACAGGGATATCTCCGGGTGGCCCAAGGCAGCAAGCCTGAATGCAGGGCTGCGCCCTCCCTTGCCGCCTCTCATTTGGTTTAGTTTTCCGGCCCGTGTCATCACACTGACACCAGTATTCCTTGCATTCATGACTCCAGCTGCTAGATCCTGAGCACAGCCCTGGCAGTGTGCAAAGTGTGTTCTAGACCCCGCCACGTCCTAGACCCTCGCCCCTGTCCCACAGGCTGGTGGTGGTATCTGCCCACGCCCTGCAGCTGGGAGGGATGGGTCTGCTCTCCAGGAGTGGGGGCGAGGTCATGGCCTTGGAGCCTGACCCTGTACCCCAGCTGGGAGACCGTGCCACTTGCCTGGCCTCCCTGGACACCATGGCCCTCTCTGCAGGGGACAGGTGGTTGGACGAGATGCCTGCTGAGGTCTGGCCCAGCCTGACATCTGTGACTATGGCCAGCAGCATCTCCGTGGTACTGGGGAGGTGTGAGCAGCATCTGGAAGGTGGCCTTAAGTTTGGGAAGCTCAAGGAGAGCAGTAAAGGCATGATGCTGGAACTGAGCCCAGTAGGAGTCTGGGAGGCAGGTTGGGCTGGAGAAGCAGGGCAGGGCCCATGGTGGGCTCAACTGCCCTCAGTGATAGCAACCGTTAGACCATGAGCAGCAAGGACAGTGACCATCATGACTGCTGCTTCACTTCCTGAGTGCTTGGTGTCTGCTAGGCATGATGTATGTTATTTCCAGTGCTCACAACTCCAGATGGATGGAGTTCCTTCCCCTATTTTCTAGTTGAGGCCGCAGGCTCAGAGAGGGTAAGTACCTGGCTCAGTGTCACACAGCGAGTTGGAGGCTGAGGTGTGATCTGCCCGGGCCCATCTAGCAGACCAGAGGGGATTGTTCTGAGGGCACTGGGGGAGCTGCAACCCTGGGGCTGCTCCCTGTGTCTCACAAGGGCTCTCAGGCCCAGGGGGTGCTGGCAAACAGAGCCGGGTGCTAAATAAGCCCCCACTTAGCGTCAACTGGAAATCACGGCTCTGCCGTCGGTGCCAGTTCTTAATGTCGCTTATCCCAAGAAGGCTTTCAATTTTCAGTGACAGCAGCCTTCTAATTTGGTCTTCGCCGCTCTGGTTTTGTGACGGGAACAATGGCAGTGGCAGATGGGGAGCAGTGACTCCATTTTCTTATAACATCCCCAGCCGCAGGCAGGGAAGGCACCATCTGGAAGGAGAAGGTCAGATCATTAAAAAAATACATACGAGTAAATTGCCAGGACTTGATGGGCTGTGGGTGTTTAGGGAGGAAAGAGAGGAGATGAGCTTTGGTGCCCTGGCGACGGGGCTGGGGCAGGGAGATGCTGTCTGCCCAGCTCCTGCAGGCTGTCGAACTGGGGGTCCAGACCAGAGCTCTTGTCTGGTAGAGGTGAGGGTCTGCTTGACTGTACCTTCCTTGAGAGCAGGGACAAGCTCTCAAATCAGGCCTATCTTTATTTGCTGCCCAGGGGCTTGTCCAAGAGGCAGCGTGGTGAGCCCTGGCACACTGGGAGAGGCTAGGAGCGCCGTGCTGCCCTGGGGCGAGCTGCGTCGCAAGGCCCCCTGGTGGGTTCGTTCCTTGGCGCCTGGGCCCTTCCCCTGCTTTCCCCTTTCCTCTGCTGGCCAGCGTGGAGTACGGATGGAAGTACCTTCCTCTGGTGAGGGCTGTGAAGATGCAGAGGTAGCGTGGAAACTTCGAGGTGCGGGGCCCATAGAGGGATCTGTTACGGCAATGCATGCCCTGTGCGGTCATGCCCTTTCCTTGAGGGTCTCTCATGTCGGCCTTTCCTCCCTGCTGGCAGGGATCAGGACTTCATGACTCTGTTCCCAGGGCCCAGCAGGGTAGAGGGCCTGACATGGAGGATGCCTCTGGGCCCACTTCAAGAATGAGTTCGCTGCTCAGTGACTCAGGCCAGAGGGTGTGAGCCGCTGGGTGCAAGCGCCTTCATGTTGTCGTGCCTGACATTTGCGAATGTCTTTCTCTTCTCAAATAGCATCCTCACCTGTCCCCTCATTCTAGCTCTTCTTGCTGTGCCAGCATTCAGATGCCACCTCTCCCGGGCAGTGACGGCATGGGTGCTACCCTCAGGGTAGCCTTTCCTCACCCGTGTCCAGCCCGTCTCTCTGACCTAGCAGGATCTCTTTGATGAAAGCGAGTCAGATGAACGTTCATGTCATGGGTACATCTGACAAACCTGGAATATGACGCTCTGAGAAGAGACTTTTTGTTCCTGCTCCCAGATGTATCGATGGTCTGTGGTGGGTCCAGCCCTGTGTGAGTGGGTCGGGTGAGGTGTAGAAGGAAATAGGGTGGAAGGTTTTGGCCTTCACAGAACAGCAGCAGAGTGGGGAAGCCCCTACTTCCACGTGCACACACATGCACATGTGCACACACATGAACAAAGAAGAGCCATGTGGTGGAGGAGCAGGGAGTAGCTGTGAGAGGCGCAATGCCCTCCGATGGGCTGAGACGGCAGGTGGTGGAGGCCAGGGCAGGGGACATGGGCAGTGCAGGCCTCTGAGAAGGAGAGGAGTCACAGAGCCAGCCCTGGGGAGCTGAGGGACAGTGTTCCGGGCAGAGGGAACCTCTGGGCCCATCCTGGTGAGGTTGCTGAGCACAGTCCAGCACAGCGGAACCGGTGGTGCAGGGAGGAGGCTGGGGAGGGAAGGGGCCTTTGCAGCTCTTCCAGAAGAGTTAGGATCTTATTCTGCGTAGACTGGGGCTCCATTGACGTTTCCGAGCAGCGGAACGGTGAGGTCAGGTGTAAGTTTTAGCAGGATGGGCTTGGCTGCTGAGTGAGGACGCTGTAGTGTCATATGGCCCCTGTGTGGCCGATGGGCACTCTCAGGCTGAGCTGGCCCCTCCTAGGGCAGGGGCAGGCTGGCCGTAGGTCCCGGCTTCCTGTCTGTCATGGAGGAGTGCGTGGGGTGGGGAGGCTGCATCACAGTGGTTCCGTCTGTGACCTGCCCTTGTGGCTCCGATGCCCTGGGTGCTCCTCAGCTTGGGGTCACTGCATTAAGTGGCCTCTTCCTCGGGCTGCCTGTGGCGGAGCTACTCCAGCATCTGTGCCTATAGGCTGTTGCGATGGAGCATAGGTGGGCGGGGTTGCTGAAGGCTGCCTAGATTAGTGCAGAGAACTCAGACTTGGGTGTCAGACCCAGGCCTGGATCTGGGTGCTGCCCCCAGCTGTGGCTGTGGCCTGGCCATGTCACTTAATCCCTGAGTGCCAGTATCATCCTTTGTAGAGTGAAAATAACGATCCTGACTGTGCTCAGCGATTGTGAAGACTAAGCCGGGGCAGAGGCAGTGGCACTCAGTGTGGTGCCTGATGTGTGGGCGCATAGTAGGTGGTGTCTTCATCATGCCCGCCCGTGCTGTGGCTTCCTGGAAGGGAGTCCTCTTAGGGAGTGGAAGGAAGGAGAGGCTCCCTCACAAGGAGAATTCTTCAGGACAGACGGTGGTTTATTCCTTCCTCCCTCCCTCCCTCCTTCCCTCCCTCCTTTCATTCATTCTTTCCAGCGATGTTTTCTGAGCACTTATTATGTACCTTGCAGTGTGCCAGGTGTCAGGGGACAGTGGTGGCTGAGACAGTGCAGACCCCCACTGACTACAGCTTTGAGATTAGAGACTTATGGGAATGGACTACAGACAAGTTGATAGGCAAGATGATCTTAGATCATCATGCAGGCTGTGAGAAAAGTAAGATGGGGTCTTTAGAGTGATTCCTGAGAGAAGGGGGCCACTGTAGTCAGGGTGGTCAGGGAGGAGGTCTCGGAGGAGGGGGCACATGAGCAGAGCCCTGAGCCATGGAAAGGAGCCTCCACAGAGAACGAGGTTTAGCAGATGCTCTTTAGCATGGTGGTCTCCCATGGTGAGTTCTGGGTCTGGGATTGGGGTGGGCATCTGTGCTTGTAACAGGTCCCTGGGAGCTTTGAGGCACCGCTGGGCTGGGTAAACTGGAGACAGGTGGCTTCCTAATTTCAGGGTAGTCTTGAAGGAAGCAGGAATGCGATTCTCTGGCGTTCCCATCACCACCACAGGCAAGTGTGAGGGCCTCTTGTCCTCTGCTCGTTCATGGTCTGCCTCCTCCTCTGCAACAGAAATTCAAGGTGACAGGGGCCTGGACTCTGTTCAGCATCTTTATATATTTTTTAAAAAACCCTTTCACACCTATTATTTCATTTGCTCCTCACAACAACTGCAGGACGAAGGCATTTCTAGCATTCCTATTTTCTAGGCAAAGAAATCGAGGCTCAAAGAGTTGGGGTGACTTGCACAGGGAGTCACCCAGCTCCTGCAGGCTGTGGGGTGTTCAGCAGTAGGGAGGTCAAGCCGGGACCTTCAGTTTCTCAACTCCCTGCCCGAGACCCTGGCCACAGCATCTCTTCCGAGGCTGGATTTCATCTCAGTCCAGCAGGCTTGGGTGGGAGTGACTGGGTGGGGCCAGGCTTCTGGGGCCGGCAGTGGCTGCCTTGGGCTTGTAGGGCTCCTCATGGCCCGGTTGGTCCTTGGATTCTGACCAGCTCTACCCACCTCCTTCCTCTTGCTGTAGGGGAGGAGAACCAGCCAGGCTGGCTATGCCCAGATGAGGACAAGAAGAGCAAAGCCCCGTTCTGGTGCCCGATCCTGGCCTGCTGCACCCCTGCCTTCTCCTCCCGGGCACTCAGCCTGCAGGTGAGTGGAGCGGATCTTGCTGAGCCGACCTTGAAGGTGGCTGCGGCTCCCCCTCGCCTGGGAGAACCAGAGTTTCCAGGGAGCACCCACAGCAGGGAAGGCTCAGGTTCCAGTTGTGGCTTCTAAATTCTTACTGACAGGGTTGGTCAAACCTTTTTGTTGCTTTGGGAATCAGCTTTCCCACCAAAAAAATCAGGGTGAATGACCACTGTGGGTCAAGTGCATGGCAAATTCCCTTATTTTGGGATAATAAACAGCAATGATCTCATCTGTTGATGGCATGGCTCCAGTTCATGCCAAAGTGGCTGTGCCAGACACTGGGTTGTGTGCTTTGTGGTCCACCAGGCGGGAGCCGGCTTTGGCACGGGGATTGTCCTTGTCATGGGACGCTCCAGCGCCATCAGGCCTCATGCATGTTGGACACCGGCTGTGTCCCCCCATTGCTTTCCTGCCATTCTCTTATCTTAATATCTATAAGAACCTCATGAGTAGATGTTCCCCTATCTGTTTCACAGATAAGGAAACTACAGCTTAGGCAGGTGCCATGATTTTCCTCAAAGGACACAGCTAGTAAGAATTTGAACCTTGGCCTGCCTGATCACAACCCCCAGGGTCTTAACCACGAGGCCATTCGGCCCTCACGGGTTACCAGCCCTCACGCCCTGTCCTAGCTCGCCCTCCGTCTGGGGCAACACCTGCCTCCCCTTTCCCAGGGAGATGAGGTCATCTCAGCTTCAGGGATGGGAGCACCAGCTGGGCACCCAGGCCCAGACTGGTGAGCCACCAGAGAGGTGCCGACTGGGCTGTAGATTGGGGATCTAAACAGCTGAAAGAACAAACCCTTGAGATGTGGGTTCATTTGTTCACTTGTCCACTCTGCATGTAATTTGTTAAGCACCTATTGTGTGCTAGATCCTGGGAATACAATGGTGACCAAGACATACAAGGTTCAAACCCTTACGTAGCTTTGAATCCTAGCAGAGAGAGAGAGAGGCAAAAACCCAGCAAACTAAAGGAAATAGAAGAGAGTGAGGTGAGTAGCAAAGACATCAGGGCCTGCTCTGAGATGCTTTAAAACTCAAACACCTTGGGGGCCTAAGGGGTGTTGCCCAGAGCCACAGGGGGTCTGTGGCCAGGGTTGCTTAGGCCAAACTCACCAGCCCACTGGACTCTGTCTTGACCTACAGTAGATACATGCATGGGGCCACAGAGTTGGGGTTCAGAGATGGCCTCTTGAAGGAGGTAACATTTAAACTGAGATTGAACAGCAAGAAGGATTCAGCCCAGGGATGGGAACAATAGTTTCAGTAGACAAACCCACACAGAGGGTGCAGCAGGAGCAGTGGGGGAAGCCAGGTGAGGCAGGAGGAGAGAGGGCAGGCCCTGAGGTCAGTTGGTGGGTGAGCTGGACCACGCCAGCCTCGCAGGCTGGGTCAGGTGTGGATTTTGTTCTCAGAGCAGTGAAAAGCCTTGGAAACAGATGCTTCCAAGCTGGAGACTGGCATGATCTGATTTATAGTTTGGATTTTTTGGATCCTTCTGGCTGGTGTTTGAGTGCGAATTTTAGATAAGAATGGATACCGGGCCCGAGTGCGGTGGCTCATGCCTGTAATTCCAGCCCTTTGGGAGGCTGAGGCGGAAGGGTCACTTGAATCCAGGAGTTCGAGACCAGGTTGGGCAACATAGTGAGATCCCAATCTCTCCAAAAAAATACAAAAATTAGCTGGGTGTGGTGGTGTGAGCCTGTAGTCCCAGCTACTTGGGAGGCTGAGGTGAGCGGATTGCTTGAGCCCAGGAGGTTGAGGCTGCAGTGAGCTGTGATTGCACCACTGCACTCCAGCCTAGGCAACAGAGTGAGATTCTGTAAATAAAATAAATAAATAAGTAAGAAAGAAAGAAAGGATATCAGCTGGGTGGGGTGGCTCATACCTATAATCCCAGCATTTTGGGAGGCCAAGGCAGGTGGATCACTTGAGGTCAGGAGTTTGAGACCAGCCTGGCCAACATGGTGAAACTCCATCTCTACCAAAAACACAAAAATTAACTGGGTGTGGTGGTGCAAACTTGTAGTCCCAGCTACTGAAGAGCCTGAGGTGGAAAAATTACTTGAACCCAGGAGGCGGAGGTTGCAGTGAGCCGAAATGGTACCACTGCACTCCAGCCTACCCTGTCTCAGGAAAAAAAAAAAAAAAAAAAAAGAGTGGCTATCAAGGGAGCAGCCCAGAGCTTAGCTCAGGGTCCTGCTGAGATGTGGCAGGACTTGCTGTGGGCAAAGGCCAGGGCTGTGACTGGAGTAAGGTGCCCTCGCCTCGGGCACAAAATTTCAGCAGAGGTCAAAAATCTCAGTAATCAAGATCAATACTATTTTAATGCAGTGCTTGCAAATGATCACACCAGCAAACATCTTCTTGGGGCGTAAAGGGCCGGGATTAGGGTGAAGTGAGTGAGCCAAGGTCGTGCAAGTGCAGGGTGAAGTGTGATCTGTATTTAAAGTCTTAAATACTTATTCACTGTGGATTTTTTGCATTAATATTGATTTTTTTTTTTTGTAGTTGCCTGACTGTATTTTGTGTGTGTGTGACTGAGTTTTTGGTGCCCTTTTAAATTTTGCACCCAAGCTGGGTGCCCTGGTCCATCATCCTAGTCCCAGCCCTGGTGGAGGCAGTGAGCATGGGAGATGGGGACACAATGGAGGTGTGTTGGGGTAGGGCCTGGCTGAAGTGGTGACAGATAGAGTATGCCAGATGGGGGCTTACCTGTGGGCCCCGGGGCCTTGGGCTGGAGGCAGGGAGTGTCAGGACCCACTGTGCCTACAGCCAGCTTGGCCTTAGCGCATCCTTGCAAAAGGCTGGCCCTGGGTGGCTTTTATGGTGGGCATTGGATTTTTCTGTCTCTCCCAGGACCTTGTGTCTCTTGAGAATACAGGATGTAGGCCAAGCCCTGACAGATCAGACCCCCGTGGTAAAGTCACAGATTGACCAGTGCCACCAGGGTCTCCCCAGAAGAAACCCCCATCCAGGTGGGGAGCTTCTGCCACCTCGAACCTGGGGAACCAGGGTTCGCAAACCTCCTCAGTGGGAGCTCTTGGGGCCCAGGAACATGTCGCCAGAAGCATCCTCAGTCCTGTTGGCTCTGGCTCAGTGTCTCCTGAGGAGCACCAGGGCTAGTGGAGGGGGGAGAGTGGATCTCTGTGGGTAAAGGGTCTGTGGAGCCCCCAAAAGCCAGAGCTGAGCCTGTATGGCCCCACTTGCTAGGCCTCAAATCGCCGTCCCAGTCTGCCCGCACCAAACCGCACCACCAGTTCCGACAAATGTGCCCCATCAGCTCTGTGCGGGCAGCCTGATGAATTAGGGCCTCGGAGTACCAGGGCCCTGTCCAATTACTGCAGAAACAGATGTGAGTGTGTGGACTGCTGCCCAGGCCCCCTGCCAGCCCACCACGTTTCCAGGTGGTTTTGGGGCAGGGGGGCTTCCAGCTCTGGCCTGGCCTCATGACAACCAGTGGCCCATCCTTTTTGTCTAGGAAGGGCTTGGGCTGGGCTGAGGAAGTTGCTGGCCACAGTGTGGACAGGGTTAGTTCTCTTGTACCAGTGGATGAGGGTGTGTTGGGTTCTTTCCTTTAAGGGATAAGAGGACTTGGGGCAGGAGGCAGGAATAGGTCTCGTCTGTGCTGACAGTGGTCCCTGCCCATGCTGGGCCACACCAAGACCTTCTGACTCTAGGGAGTTGGCTGGGAGGGTGAAGGAGCCTCAGCAGGGGCCACCTGCCTTGGATTTGATCCCAACAGTGTGACATCAGGAATCCTGCCTCAGCTCATGCTATCTTAAACTGGGGTGGTCACAGCACCTCCCAGACTGGGTCACCATGAGGATTAGAGGCTACAGTTCTGGTCACATGTTTAGCCAGTTGCATGGGGTATGTTCAGCGCTCAAGAAATGGAAGCAAACACCTGAGGACACCTTGGTCCCCAGGAAGGAGAGGACACTGGAATCTATTCTGCGGCATTTTTGAAGGCCTGACTACTGGGGTGTTGAAAGTTCTTCTTGGACCCCTGGCTCCATCCAGGGGAAGATGCTGTCCCTGCAGGGGGGGCAGGAGGGCAAGGAGGGCTCAGCGCAAACCCATTCCCCTGGCGGTCAGTCTCAGAGCCTGCCCGGGGACAGGGCCTTGGGGATGGGGATGAGAGTGCTGCCTGCTCTTTGAGATGCTTTAAAACTCGAGCACCTTGGGGGCCTAAAGGGTATAGCCCAGACCCAGAGGGGATCTGTGGCCATAGGCCAAGGCTCACCAGCCCATTGGCTCTGTGTTGACCTTCGCTGACCTCAGCCAGAACTGCTTGCTGGCCACGTACCCTGTCTCCTGCTCATCCGTGATTGCCCTACCCTCATCACATTGCTCTGATGAAATGAGATAATGTGTGTGAAGTGCTAGAATATCCCATGGGAGGCCCTTGGTAAGCCTTAGCAGCTGCAGGGTACTGGGTACCTGGCCCTGGGCTGGGGGCTTTACACCTTCCCTCTCCAGTTCCCATGGCCATCCTGAGAGATGTCAGGGTCTCTGCTCTGTGGGTGAGGACGTGATTTGTTCAGTACCATCCAGAGAGTAGCTGCTGAGCCGGGGCTGAAGCTGGGTTGGCTATCCCCAAAGCTGCTCCCCTTCACAGCCTCCCCTCTGCACTTCTTCATAGGGTGCCTTGACTTTCCAGCTTCCTGGCACCGGCAAGACTTTTAGAGCCAGGGCCTTGCCTGTGAAGGAGCCATTTGCGTTTTTTCTATCATCTTTGACCTGGCTCTGTTGACTCAGCTGACATCAGGGCCCACTGGAGTTGCCATGGAAATGGCTGAGCCCGGGCTGCCATGGTCCCGTCTCTACCAAGGGAGCGGAGAGAGCTTCAGCCCAGCAGAGAGTGCACCTTCAGCTAGATGCAGCCACCAGGAAGCAGAGAAGACAGGGAGTCCGGAGGCCAGGCTTAGCGAAGACCCTGTTCTGAATGCGAGGACCCACTTTTTCAGTAGGCAGAGCTGGGGCCCCCGAGTGCCGAGGCCTCTGGTGTGCAGCTGGGCTTCTGGGGTAGAATTCAACCAGAATAGAAAGAGCCCTGAACCAGGCATTGAAGGTTTGAATTCTAGCCCTGACTCTGCCACTAACATGTGTGACCTTGAGCCAGGCACGGCCCCCTCTGAACTTCAAGTTGGTATCTGCTAAATGAGGAGGCTGGAGGAGGTGACTTCTTAGGGCCCTTGCCCATGGCTGTTAGAAATTTTGTGAGAATATTGTCACAATGGGGCTGGGGCTGGCTGTGGTCTTCAGCACCAGCAGAGGGCAGCAGCTGCCTGGAAAAGGGCCCAGTGGCCGGCTGCATCCTCCCTCCGGCAAGATCTGTCTCCACTCTGTCTCCTCCTCCTTCAGTGTGGCCCATGAGAGGGCCAGGCCATTTCCTAGAATTGCTGTCCTGGCCAGAGAGAGGGACTGGCCAGGTCTAGCTCAGGAGACAGGCCTCAGAGAGAGGCCACCCAACATGGGATCTGGGGCAGCTGATTCGGGGGAGCAAGCGGAATGTTTACTGGTGATAGCGGCGACAGGCTGAGCCCTGGTTTCTGTGTGTGGCCCACACAAGATGCCCAGCCCTGCCACTCATCTCCCTTGTGGTCTAGTGTAGTCACTGGCCTTCTGTGACCCTCATTTCCCTGTCTGTAAAATGAGGAGGGGTGGGTGTTAGTGGCTTTCAGGAAACCGTACCTGGAAGCTGCTCAGTTCAGAGGCCCTGGGCTGATGGAGTCTCATGCAGGCCTCTTCTAGCCAGGAGGCTCTAGGAGTGGAAGAACAAATGTGAGCGGGTAGGAACTGCCTGGAGAAGCAGGCACTTGTGAAGCATGTTGCTTTCCTGGCCTCCACCCACAGGGATTCTAATCCAGGGAGAGTTGGATGGGGCCCAGGAATCTGCCAAATATTGGCATCTGGGCACCTCGAGGATTAACCCCGCATGCACCATCTCTGTCTCTGCAGCTTGGGGGCCTGGTCCACAGTCCTGTCAACTGTCCCCTGCTGGGCTTCTCAGCAGTCAGCACCTCCCTTCCACAGGGCTACCTCTGGGTGAGTCACCCCTCTGCCCAGCTGGGCATTGCAGCCTCAGGACAAGAGTGGGGAGAGTGGCACCTGGGAGGGGCGCTGGGGACAGTAGCTGCCTGCCTCATCTCATGCAGCTTCATCCAGCAAGGTCTTCCTGGGAATCTCTGGGGCCAGACACTGTATTTGGAGTTGGGAGGTGCGACCTCATTTGTAGCAACAGAAAACCAGGGAGCAAATAAGAGAGGATGCCTTTTGCAAATGGTGACAGGGCAGAGAAGAAAGTGGAAGGGGAGCTGTGCAAAAGGCCTGGGTCTCAAAGGAGGCAGGGCTGGCTGGGGGCACTGTGCAGAGGGCCTGGGTCTCAGGATCTTCACTCCTGGAGTCAGGAGACAGGGCTGGCTAGTGCCCTACTCATGCAGAGATTCCAGCCCACCTTTCTATCCTTGGGCTTCCTGGCAAAGCCTCCCTTGATTCAAATGAGGTACCCTCCACCATGTTCCTTGTGCTGCAAATTGTGCCCTCTCACTGCTGCTCCCCTTCTGAGAGTGATTTGTTTCTCATCGTTTCCCCATGCTCTAGCCCGTGGTATATCCAGCCGTCCATCATCCGTCCATCTATCCACCCACCTATCTATGCATCCACCCACCTATCCGTTTATCCATCCAACAAGAATATATATTTAATCCATCCATCCCTCTACCCACCCATCCATTCACCTCTGCATCTATACATCCATCTGCCCATCATCTGTCCACCCATCCATTCATCTATCCATCCATCCAACAAGAATATATTGAGTATGTATCATATGCTGGATACAGAGGTATAACAATGATCAACACAGAGAAGGGCATCTTAAAGGGATGGAGTAGATGTTTACTTTATATTGGTTGAAATGTACCCTGCAGAGGAGGAAATAGAAAGCTGACTATTTAGTCCACCTTAGCTCCTTACCTTATTTCCTGTGGGCCCTGAAGCTAATTTGTTGCCATGGCAGCTGGGGATAAATGACCTTTGTGACTGCAGGATGTGTGTGGGCAGGAGAAGGGATGCTTCTCTCAAGGGATGGGGTTCTTGGGAAGACAGTGCTGGGGTTCCTCCTCTGCTCATTCCTGTGGTTCTCACCTGATGGCCTCTCTGGGTCTCTGCTCCCAGGTTGGGGGCAGACAGGAAGGCGCAGGGGGCCAGGTGGAAATCTTCTCCCTGAACCGGCCCTCGCCCCGCACCGTCAAGTCCTTCCCACTGGCATCCCCTGTGCTCTGCATGGAGTACATCCCAGAGCCGGAGGAGGAGGAGGCAGAGAGCAGAGATGAGAGCCAGACAGCTGCTGACCCCTCGGCCACAGTGCACCCAACCATCTGCCTTGGGCTCCAGGATGGCAGGTGAGGGGCCTGGGAGGAGGGGTGAAGGCAGCCTGTGCAGGGCTGGGCAGTGGCTAGGGACTGTCCCTGTAGCTTTCTGGATCTGCCTGTTGTCCACCAACATTTTTTGCCCCTGGTCTCCAGGAAGGTGGGCACCAGAGCTGCCCATGTGGGAGCCAAAGAGTTGGGAGCTGCCTGCAGTGCAGTTGACTGGCTCCTCCCAGGCAGCATGGCTCATGGAGGGGCATGCTGGCTCTGCTGTCAGCCAGAACTGGGTTTGAATTTTGGCTTCCCCACTTCCTTGCTCTGAGTCCCTGGCATTCATTTAACCTCTCTGAACCTCAGTTTCTCATCTATAAAGTAGGGACTAGAATCCCCTGACGCAGGGCTGCTGTGAGAGCCTGCTGAGACACAGCCACAAGAGGACATCAGTTCACTTAGCTGTCACTGAATGTTCACCGTCTGTGGCCCTCATTCCCCTTGCTAGGCAGGGTGAGGGTTCCAGGTTGTTTCTAGATCAAGAGGTCACTACTGGCAGAGGGGTTGCCCTCTGTAAGACGTCTGGGGCTTTGTGAGTCAGCAAAACCAACTCGCAGTCAGAAGGCCCAGGGCCAGCTGTGGCCTGTGAGGGATGGGTAGACCACCTTCCGTAGCAGAAAGGGAGAGGGAGTGTTCATTCCATGCACTGGGAGGTGAAATTGAGGATCAGTGAAGACCTGAGGTGGGCTGCACCCCTTAGAGTCCAGGCCTGGCACTGCCGTGTCCTGTCCTCCCTGTGTCCCTGTGCGTTCCACCCACTCCTAGAGAGCAGGAGACGAGGTGAGAGCATGTTTCCTGAGCACCTACTGTGTGCTGCCAGGCGGTGAGCCTCATAGCCACTCCTCTGTAATGCCAAGGTCTTCCCTCCCCTTTCCCACACAAGAAAACGGAGCAAGGAGCAAAAGCTCAGGTTACCAAGGCCAATGGTAACCTTGGCCTACAGCCAAGTACCCAGCCAGAGCCTAGACCTAGTAAGGGCCTTTCAGAACATTCTTATTACTCCTCCAAAAAACCACATGCTCCTTAAATAATCTCCCTCCATTCTCCTGCACCCCACTCTGGAAACCACTAATCTACTTTCTGTCTCTATGGATTTGTCTCCTCAGGACACTGTATAAATGGATTCACATGCTATGTGTTTCATGTAAATAGGCTGATACTCTATGTACATTTCATGTAAATGGACTTGTGCTATGTACATTTCATGTGAATAGACTCATG
Source organism: Cebus imitator (assembly GCF_001604975.1). Lineage (NCBI taxonomy): Eukaryota > Metazoa > Chordata > Mammalia > Primates > Cebidae > Cebus > Cebus imitator. The sequence goes on from NW_016107330.1 coordinate 7,910,395, forward strand.
TTATGTACATTTTATGTGAATGACTCACCCACTGTGTACATTTCATGTGAATAGACTCACCCACTCTACAGATTTCATGTGAATAGACTCACATGCTATGTATGTTTCATGTGAATAGACTGATACACTATGTAAATTTCATGTGAATAGACTCAGGCGTTATATACATTTCATGTGAATGACACATTCTATGTACATGTCATGTGAATAGATATGCTATGTATGTTTCACACGCTATGTACGTTTCATGTAATGACATGTGCTATGTACACATGACTCACTATGTACATTTCATGTGAATGGACTCACACTGTGTATGTTTCACATGAGTGACTCACTGTATGTTTCATGTAAGTGACTCACACGGTATGTACATTTCATGTGAATGACTCACTGTGTACATTTCATATGAAGGAACTCACACTATGTATGTTTCATGTGAATGGACTCACACTATGTACGTTCATGTGAGTGACTTACTATGTGCATTTCATATTAACGAACTCACACTATGTACATTTCATGTGAATGGACTCACACTATGTACGTTTCATGTGAGTGACTCATACACTATGTACATTTCATGTGAATGGTTTACTATGTACATTTCATATGAATGAACTCACACTATGTATGTTTTATGTGAATGGACTCACACTGTGCACGTTTCATGTGAGTGACTCATACACTATGTACATTTCATGTGAATGACTCATATACATTATGTACATTTCATGTGAATGAACTCACACTATGCATGTTTCACGTGAATGCCTCACTCTGTGTGTTTTATATAAATGGACTCAGATGCTCTGTGGCCTTTCCTGCCTGCTTCTCTCAGCATCATGCCTGCAAGGTCCATCTGTGTAGCATGTGTCAGTGCTTTGTTCCTTTCATGGCGGTAAAGTAGGATCATTGCCCCATTTTACAGAAAGAACTGAGGCTTAGCAGTCCAGGTTCTGTCAGACTGGAAAGTGGCACGTCTGGATTCAAACTCAGGTTCATGTGACCCTGAAATAGCTCTCTCAGGACCTTTATTGTGTTGCCTCTGGAGCCTCCCTGAGTCCTGTTCATGACAGAGGCCACAGAGGGTACCATCCCAGAAAACCACAGAAAAGTGAGCTCCTGCATGGTGGAGCTATGGCCTGGCCACACAGCAGAAAGGCATGGCTGAGAGGGAGCAGCTCCCTGGCCCCTCTCACTAGAGGGGTATGGGGGTAGTGAGCAGATGAGAATGCTCAGTGTGTCACGACCTCTTTTCTGACCTCTCCCCGCAGCATCCTGCTTTATGGCAGTGTGGACACTGGTACCCAGTGCCTGGCGACCTGCAGGAGTCCAGGTCTGCAGCCCGTGCTCTGCCTGCGTCATAGCCCCTTCCACCTGCTCGCTGGCCTGCAGGATGGGACCCTCGCTGCCTACCCTCGGACCAGCGGTGAGGACTGGGGAGAATGGGGGGAGGGAGGCAGTCCTGGATGCCACCTGGATACCAGATCCTCTACCAAGAGAGAATAGAGGAGGTTGGGTAGGTATGAATTGGGAAATCTCGATGCCAAGGGGATTTGGAGATCCCCGAGCCCCACTGAGGTTTGATAAATGGTTTCTCACACGTGAATCCCTGCTGGAATAGGGTGCTCACTATATGTGGGCAGCGAAGCCTGTTGGCAGGAGACTCTAGTGGGTAAGAGAGGTACCCGCAGGTCGGAGAGACCTGGCTTCCCATTCAGGCTTTGCCAGATGAGAGCTGTATCCCTTGTTGAGTGGCCTCTGTTCGTTGTGCCTGGGGCTCTTCATGAGAATAAGGGTAGTGCCCAGTACTCATGGGTCCTGGAGGGTTAGACGACTCCATGAAGGCAAAACATAGGGCCAGGTCCAGGGTGCGCTCAGTGAAGTCAAGCATTTCCATCTGGGTTGTTTTATTGAGCCATCCCTAGCACAGGTAACGATGTCAGGAGGGCAGGGAGGCAGGGCTAGCTGTGTTTGGGCTGCTGTGCTCCAGGGAAGGAGTGAAGTGCTGAATGCATGAGTGTTACCTTAATTCTCGCACACCCCTGGAGAATTTCCTTTGCTTTACTGGGATGATGCTGACTGGGCATCAGATGCATCTTGTCCCCAGCCATGTGGAGTACTGTGGTCCCCATGCCCTGGGCTTGTTCAGCCCAGTTTGATAAAGGGGGCTGAGCAGAGAGTGTAGGCGGCCCCCAGGCCCCTAGAAGGGGCAGAGGAGCCTAAAGGGCCAGCGGCATCTCTTCTCCCCTCTTTTCCGCCAGCCAGCCTGTGGTTGCTGCGTCATCGCAGCCTGTTACAGGGTTATAAACGGATATTTGTACTGAGCTGATTTTTTTTTTTTTTTTTTTTGCCACTTGGCGCTGTGTTGGTATTTTTAATTAGCTTTTGATAAGGCATTTATAGTTTTTAATTAAAGGGGGAAGAGGGAGGGAAAAAACCCTTTTCACCATTAGACAGAGCATGCGTGTGAATGTAAATACGGGCTCAGATCTGCTGAGACTCAGAGGGGAGTTCTAGAGGGACCACTCCCGACCAGCTCCCATGGAATACTGTGAGCCCGGCCTGTGCCACCCTGGCCCTCTGGTTCCCAGCTTGGGTGGCCTTTGGCCCATTCCCTCTCACTGCTCGACTCACCAGTTTGGGCACCTGGGTTGGGAGGGGTGAGGCTGCCATGACAAGGACCACAAATGGCAGATACATACAGCTGCATATCCTAGAGGCTGGAAGCCTGGGGTCCATGTTTGGAAGGGCCACATGCCCTCAGAAGGCACTAGGGAAGGATCTGCTCTGGGCCTCACTCCCAGCTGCTTTGTGGTTCCTCACCTGTGGCAGCAGAACTCCAGCTCTGAGTGCTGTTCTCCCTGGCTGTGCGTCTGTGTGCAGATTTCTTTTTTATGAGGATACAAATCATTGGATTAGGGACTTGTCCCTCTCCAGTATCAACTCATCTCAACTAATCACATCTGCAGTGACCTTCTTTCTCAAGGAGGTCACATTCTAAGGTACTGGGGGCTGGGACCTCAACATACAGATGAGGGGGCACAGTTTACCCCAAAACAGGATGCTTGAGGTCCATCCATTGGCTTCCAGCCTGGGGTTGGAGCCTGTTCATTTGTCAGAACCAGAAGAGCCACTGGGGACCATCGAACCACACGCCCTCCTTTTCTGGATGGGAGCAGACTGTCCAGAGCCCCCGACTGAGCTGAACCTGTACCTTGTACCCTGCCTCCTGGGCTAGAGCTCCCTGCAGGTGGGAGGGGCCTTTGGCTTGTCCAGGTAGAGTGGAAACCATGGGGCCTGAAGGCTAAGGCATCCTTCTAGCTTTCCTGCCTTGCAAACATTTGTACACGAAATGCTTTAAATGCTTACTGAATGCCTGCTATATGCCATGGACACAGTGGCAAGCAAAATGGACAGGCCGCCTGCCCTCATGGAGCTTACAGTCTACAGAGGGAGAGAGAATCAGTAAACAAGCAGAAGTATCAGATTATACATGGTGCTGAGGGCTCCTACAGGAAGGAACTGGTGTTGTGTGAGAGCCTCACCACCCAAATGCGGGATGGGGTGTGCCACAAAGGCCTCCTCGAGGAGGGGCATCCTGAGGCTGAGATCTTATGATGCCAAGCAAGTGGAGAGTTGGGGGAGTGGTGTTCTCAGCAGAGGGAACAGCACGTGCAAAGGCCCGGAGGGAGAGGATGCTTGATCTGCTGGGGGAACCCAGAGAGGAGGCTGTTTTGCTGGACAGCTGGAAGAGGAAGTGGCACTAGGCATGACCGGGGGCAGACAGAGCTGTTTGTGAGGCTGTCCAACTTGTCTCAGTGTCGGGGCAGAGAGGTGCATTAGACATGGCTGGGCACTGCGCTCTTTCTGGCTGGTAGACAGAAGGGGAGGCAGGTTGGTTGGCTGGGAGGCTGAGGCAGCCCCCTGGGCAGGTGAATTTGGTGGTCACATTCTCCCTGAGAACCTGCTCTCTGGGTGTCCAGTTTGGATCTGGCCAAGGAGGCCCCTGGGAAAGGGCGTGCCTTACCTGGTACCCCCACTCGCACTGGTGGTATCTTTCAGAGGTGGCCCAGGCAGGCAGCTGGGTTCTCAGGACCTGCTGCACGGTGTGGGGTGGGTGGGATTCGCCCCATCACCTTTCACCTGGATTACATACAGCCGGGTCTGGAATCGTCCACCCGGTCCGTGACCAGCTGTAGGGCTGGCATCAGCTTGGCCCTTGTCCAGATTCACTCAGGCCTTGGATACCCCTCAGATGCTCCCACCCATCCCAGCAGCAGAGCCCAGGCTTGAAGCTGCACCTGCATCGACCTCCCGGGCTCTGTATCAGCCTCAGAACCCACTGTGGGTGCTCCTGGTGGTATGGAGCATCTAGGGATTGTGAAAATCTAGATACCTCATCTTCATCCAGAAGCAGGCACTCCATGAGATATTTGCTGGTGTTTGAAGTGACAGCTTCACTGTCCTGCCAGGTTAGGCTGAGACCAAGACTGGCATTCCTGCTAAAACTGGCATTCCTGGCCATGCTTTGGCTTATTGCAGAAGGATAGGACCAGACATATATTAAGCAAAATAGGCAGAAACCCACCTGGGGACTTAGCTTAGTCCCTGAGATCCTATGGAACCGGCAGCTGAGAGTTGACTGTGGGGACTCCAGGGAGACCAGGCCACGCGGAGGCACAGACTGGCAGAGCTGGAGCGGCCTCAGAGTCCCACCTGCAGCTGAGAGATGGTGACATTGAGGCCAAGAGCAGTGTGGCCATGGCAGTCACTCTGCTGCCCTCAGGAGCATCTGCTTGTTCTCATTCATTCATTCACTCATTCATTTGCTCAACAAGCAAGTGCTCCTGAGGTGTCAGGTTCATAGTAGGGTGCTGGGGCCTGGAGCTGAGCCAGGTGGTTTCTCAGCCCCAGAGCACACTGTCCCTGCCTGCGTGCTGCCTGGGCTCTCCCCTGCCTCTGAGAAGACACAGGGGCATTGCCAGGCCTTGGGTGGGGATGCGGGAGTATCCCTCGTTGGGCACTGGGGCTGTGGTTCAGGGTACCCTGTGAGGAGGCAGATGGCATAATGGGGAAGGGGTGGGTTGGGCATCAGACTGCTGGGATTGAGTCCCCACTGTGAGAGGTTGGGCCTTTATTTTGCCCCTCTGATCCTTGGTTTTCTCAGCTGTGAAATGGGGGCACGGACAGCCCCACTTTATAGAATGATTGTGAAGGGTAGACACAGCAATTCCCATGAGTGCTACGACAGACCCTGGAGGATTGGTGCTTCCCACGTGTCCCCTTTACCACAGTCATCAGCGTCACGGTCGTTATTTACTGTCACCAGGCAGGGGCTGCCCTTTGGGCCCCTCTTAGCTGTGATGTCTTTCACTCTGGGATCTGCTGGCTGGCTCCAGCCCAATCTTGACCCCTGAGGGAGACCTTGGGGCCTTCTCCGCTGCGGGCTGAGGGAGGAGGGATGCCAGCCTCCTGAAGGTGCCTTTGCTGAGACAGGGCCCTCATCTCTCTTCCGCTGGCTGGGAGAGCTGGTTTCCCACCCAGATGAATGGGCTCTCATGCAGGGGCAAGCGTGTGTGTGTGTGTGTGTTCCAGAACATGTGTGTGCTTACCCACAGCCACTGGAGGGTAAGAGGGGGTAGAAAGAGTGGGGCTTCCATCAGGCAGGGGCGGCTCTCACCAGAACTCACTGCAATTGCATTTGTGATCTCAGAATCACAATGTGTGATAGCTGGAAAGAACCTCAGAGGACAAAGTTTTGTCCTCATGGTACAGATGGGGAAACTGAGTCCCGGCAAGGGGAAGTCTCTTTTTCAGGATCTCACCATGGGCCCTCTAATCAGGGACTCCTGTCTGGTGTCACCCAGGCTGGAGTGCAGTGGTGCGATCTTGGCTCACTGCAACCTCTTCCTCTGGGGTTCAAGTGATTCTCCTGCCTTAGACTCCTGAGTAGCTGGGATTAAAGGCGTGTGCCACCATGCTCAGCTAATTTTTGTATTTTTAATAGAGATGGGGTTTCACCATGTTGGCCAGGCTGGTCTCAAACTCCTGACCTCAGGTGATTCACCTGCCTCGGCCTCCCAAAGTGCTGGGATTACAAACGTGAGCCACTGTGCCCAGCCTTTATAAGCTTTTTGATCCAACAATATTAGCATTATTAAACTTGATCACAGTTTGTCATTGTGCCCTGGAGTCAAGACTTTTTAGAGGATTTCTGGAGGCTCCCAGCAAACGGAGGAATGGCATTCATGAAGTCCTCAGGGTTTCAGACCCTAGCTCCTACCCTAGGCTGCCACAGCAAGGCTCTGTTCCAGGGGAGTGAATGCAAGGGGTCCTGTGGCTATCAGTGCCAGATAGAGCCCTATTTTCTAGTTTTGGGAGTGTTTTCTCAGCATCCCTAGCTGCTTTTTCCCTGGGAGGAGTCCCAGCCCCCATCTCAGCCTCCATTTTCTAGTTTTGGGGGGTGTTTTCTCAGCATCCCTAGCTGCTTTTTCCCTGGGAGGAGTCCCAGCCCCCATCTCAGCCCCCATTTTCTGGTTCTGGGGGTGTTTACTCAGCATCCTTAGTTGCTTTTTCCCAGGGAGAGGTTCCAGCCCCCATCTCAGTCATAGCAGCCTTATTAGGCTCCAGGTTCCAGCCACAAAACACTACTCACCTCTGGCCACTGGGGGGTGCTCAAAGCCTTGCATTTTCTTGTCTCCAGCATCCCACTGGGGGCCAGCATCCCTGGCGGAGGCCTGGCCGCCTTCGGGTCACTTGCCCCTCCTAGACACCAGGCCCAGCTGCAGAGCCCTTCAGAAACCTGAGGGGGCAGTGGGGTTGGAGAAGCAGGCCAGGCCCAGAGTCAGACAGAGCCGAGTTCAAAGCCTGTCTGGCCTATCACCCCTTGGGTGTCTGTGCAAGGTCTTAGCTCCACGGTTGCCACTGTCACGTTGGTTAAGTGGAGTCAGCACTTGCTTCCACGCATGGTGGTGTTGTGGCAAATGACATCAAACAGTAAGAGCCACGGGCACAGACGCCTTTGTAGCTGAGGGAATTGGGATAGTTATTTAAATGGGCTGTGTCTCAGCCATCTCCGTTATGAGCAGGGATAATAATAGTGTCTACCACACAGGCTTGGTGGGAGTTAAGGAAGTAATTCATGGAAGGAGGGCCTGGCGTGCGGATACAGAACGCTGTGCAACAGCCGCTGTTGAGGCCCCTGACTGTGTGCCCAGATAAATATTCTTGCATATTTCACTGACTTCCTGCAACATTCGGAGAAGCGCAGGCATGGTTATCATGCCCAGTGTAAGATGAGGGAAACTGAGGTCCAGAGAGGCAAAGACCCCTGTTCAAGTTCACACAGAAGCTCTGGGGCTGAGGACGGGCCTCCTTCCCTTGTGCCCATTCTGGCTGGCTGGGCAGAGCACTCTATGTGCCTGGAGGTTGAGGAGAGTCCCGGTTTCCCTGCTTCTTAGCTGAGCTTGGAGCCTGCCCATTTTAAGTAGGGCACAAGGGCAGGAGGGGAACCTGTTTTATTGCTGGGAAAGAGGAGGGGTGGGAGGGAAAACTGGGACCAGGCTGAGCATGGGATGGGACAGGGTACAGTAGGGAAGCCTGGGGAGGGGAGGAATGGGAGTCTAGTCTGGCTCTTCTGACCACACCCCAGCAGTGGCTTCCATCACGCACACTGGGGCCTTTCAGCTTTGAAGACAGCTGTGCCCCGTCATGCCACCGAGCAGCTGGCTCAGAAGGGAAGAGTCTGCCTGTGATGGGCTGCTCTGTGCTCTTACCAGGGACCCAGTGGAGGGCTGGTGGGAGAGCAGGGCACTGGTAAGCCCACAGCTAGCTGGGTACTGCCTCCCAGTCCCCCGCCACTGCTGCCTGTCTCTCCAGAGCGTGCCATGGCCTAGGCTGCCCCAGGCTGGGCCCCAGCTTCCTCCTCAACCTCCCTTTCCCACCTAGCATTGTGACAAGACAGGGAAGCCACCAAGGTTCAGTGTGGCATCAGGTGTGACTTCTGAGGAAAAACAATCTCGGTGTGCACCGCTTGGATGCCAGGGAAAATGGTTCTTGGGTGAGCTGAGCATCCCAAGGGTGGAGAGGACCTTGCTTGGGCCAGGCTCCTAGGTCTGTCTGGTTTTCAGGGATGGCAGACTAGGCTGGCATTCACTACCTCTCAGAACATCCTCTGGATCAGGAATAGGGGCTCATGCCTGTAATCGCAGAACTTTGGGAGGCCAAGGCAGGTAGATCACTTGAGGTCAGGAGTTCAAGATCAGCCTGGGCAACATGGTGAAACCCCATCTCTACTAAAAATACCAAAAATTAACCAGGCATCGTGGCAGGTACCTATAATCCCAGCTACTTGGGAGGCTGAGGCAAGAGAATCGCTAAAACCCAGGGTGGCAGGGGTTGCAGTGAGCCAAGATCATGCCACTGCACTCCAGCCTAGGAAACAGAGTGAGACTTCATCTCAAAAAACAAAAACAAAAACAATCCTCCACTGCACTTGGCGGCCATGGTGTTTCTGCAGGAGGAAGAGATTTTGGTAAATTTGACAGAAGTGTCTTGGAGTTGGCCAGAAGAGCCGTGAGAAATCAAGATTCAGTCTAGATCAGCTACAGCCTCAGGAAAGTCCTCAGAGACAATCTTGTCAACTCCCCACCCATTCTACAGATGGGGAAACTGAAGCCTCGTAAAGGGTAGAGATGTGCCTTAGCAAACTGGTAGTAGCAGAACCAGGGCCAGACCCCAAGTTTCTCGACTCCGGGTCCAGGACACTTTCCACCATATCATGCTGCCTCTTCTGAGAAGCCTCCCTGGATCTCCCCCAGTGCAGAGTTAGTTCCTTCCATCTCAGCAGTTCTCAAGGCCCTTGTGTATGCCTGCTCATTTGTGCTTGGCGTGTCATGTGATAACTGGTGATTAACTTGTTGGTTGCTCTGACCAGTGGGGCTTCCTGGAGGGCGGAGCCTGTGTCTGATCGTTTCTGTCTTCCCAGCACCGAGTGCGTGGGCTGGTGTGGAGTAGGTGCTTACTAAGTGTGTGTGAAATGAATGAATGGGAGAGAGGGAAAGAGAGAGAGACAGGGAAAGGAAGTGGGGAAAGGGAATGGAGGGAGGGAGGAAGGAAGGGAGGGAGAGATGGAAGGAAGGATGAACCTGACTAGGAGTGGGGATGTGGGACATGAATGGTGCGGGTTGGAGGCAGACGGGGATCGCCACCATCCAGCCGGATGGAGAGAGGAAGGCCCTGAAGAGTGGGGAGAGGGGGTGTGGGGCTCTGCTGAGCCCACTGCTGCTGGCCTGTGTTCCCCCGGAGACCTGCTTGCTGCTCTTGGCCCCTGACCCGCCTCCCCTCTCTCCCTGCAGGAGGTGTCCTGTGGGACCTGGAAAGCCCTCCCGTGTGCCTGACTGTGGGGCCCGGGCCTATCCGTACCCTGCTGAGCCTGGAGGATGCTGTGTGGGCCAGCTGTGGGCCCCGGGTCACTGTCCTGGAAGCTACCACCCTGCAGCCTCAGGTACCACCCCATCCTTTGGCTTGTGGCCCTGGCGGCCTGCCTCCCTTTTGCTGACCCTTTCTTGCCTCCACCCCGGTACCGCTTTCAGTGCTCAGTGGTGTCTCAGGGATCGATTGGACGGAGTTTGTCGGGAAGCAGAAGGGGCCCGAGGTCCCTATTGGACCCCACATCTTCCTCTGCCACACGTTGCCAAGGCTACCAAGAGCAGAAAGCACCCAGCCTTACTGCGCTGTGGCCTGGATCCTGAGTTGCGTCTGTTGCTGTCTGTGGAAGTGGGACTGGGTTCCCTGTCCGTGGACTGGTACCCAGGACTTGTACCCACGGAGCCCGGGCTGTGCTGAGGGTGTGGCCAGGGTAGATGCAGCCATCCTGGAGGCTGGGCTCTTCAAACCACATGGAAGGGGAGGCTGCCTGGGTCTCACCTTCCTGGTTCCAGCACCGTCCTTGCCTTGGCCCCCAGCATGAGGGACTGGTCTGGGGGGGCTCATCCCTGGCTCAGCCTCCACCCATGCCTGTCACTGACTGACAGCACTGCCCACTCCTGCAGTCCATCCTGGGCGTGAGACTCAGCCTGATTCCCCAGAGTATTTTGGTGATGTTTGATTTGTTTGGATTATTGATCGGAAAGAGTCGCCACCAGGCGCAGAGTGCAGCCCTCCCAGGGTGCTTCCTCATGAGGGGCAGTCTTCCTTTGCCTACCTAGTTCTCTCTCTTGCAGCGGTAAATCAGCTACTCAGCACCTAGGGGGAAACACGGAGTGGAGTCCTGGGACCTTAAGAACACAGATGATTGGGGCTGGGCTTTAGATGACACAACTGTCATTTGACAAATGGGGAAACTGAGGCACCGGCCTTATGGATGAGCTCTGAGACTGGCGGCTGAGTCTCGGGGATGCGGCCTGCCCCTTTCCCTGGCTTGCTTTTCTGGTGTTGTAGCAGCACAGAGCTGCTGTCCTTGAATTCAGGCCAGCCTGATCGTCTTCCAGTTCTGCCACCTGTACCTGGGCGCCTCTGTGCTGGCCCCCAGGGGAGCACAAGGCTTCTAGTCTATGATGGGAATAAGTGTCCCGTTCCTGGGGTCCTTTTCCTTACTGTGTCAGTCAGCATTCTCCAGAGGTACAGAACCAGTGGGACAGATGTGAATGTGTATATGTGCATGTACCTGTATACATATGTAGGCATGAAAAGACTCATTATAAAGAGTCGGCTCATGGGGCAGTGGGAGGCTGCGAAGCCCCCGCGTCTGTGAACAGCCAGCTGGAGACCCAGGCGAGCTGCTGGTGTCGTTCAGTGTGAGTGTGGAGGCCCGGGCACCTTGGAGCCGGTGCGGTGGTGTGCGTTCCAGTTCAAAAGCTGGAGGACCTGGGACCCCAAAAGAGCTGATGCTTCAGTGTGATTCTAAAGGCAGGAAAGAACCGGTGTCTCAGCTGGAAGGTAGTTAGGCAGGGAGCAATTCTTCCCTCTCAGCCTTTTCCATTCAGTCTTCAGCGGTTGGATGAGGCCTGCCCACACTGGGAGGGCCAGTGCGTGACTAAGCCTGCCATTCCGATGCTAATCTCACCCGGAAACACCCTCACAGACACACCAAGAGCCATGTTTAACCAAATGTCTGGGCTCCCCATGGCCCAGTCAAGTGGACACACAAAATTAACCATCGCTCATGAAGGGAGATGATGCTTGGAAGCCATGATACCTGGCCAGTGCCAGCCTGGGAGAGAACTGATCAGTGGCTCTTCCTGGGTGCTGGGAAGGGGAGGTGGAGTTACCCAGCCCAGCTCATTAGACGGGAGGGAGAGGCAGCGCCATGTGCAGGGTTAGACGGGAGGGAGAGGCAGCGCCATGTGCAGGACAGCAGGTGAGCTTTTGCTCCTTTGAGGAGCAAGGGCCTGGGGGCTGATGGTGACTCCTGGGCTGGGCCCCCCTTCATTGGGTTGTATGAGCTGCAACTGCTCCACTCATGTCCCGGACTGGCCCTGAGGACCTCTGACCTCACTAGTGCTACTGGGCTGGGCCAAGGGCCAGTGAGACACCAACAGGAGGGGAAACTCCTGCCTTAGCTCTCCCCTCCGTCCCCTTTCTCCCAAGAACATCTGGGGCAACTGCAGCCACAGACTCCCTTTCCAGCCCCTGATTCATGCTGGGGCTTCCCTGCCCTCCCCCCAGCCCACCCCACCCAATCCCTTCCCAGCCCCTGGTTCGGTTCACATGAGGGCTTCTCTCCCCTCCCCCACCCCACCCCACCCCATCACTTCCTAGCCCCTGGTTAACACTAGGGCTTCCCTGCCCTCCCCGCAGCCCACCCCACCCCATCCCTTCCCAGACCCTAGTTTGCGCTGGAGAGCTTCCCTGCCCTTCCCCCAGCCCATCCCACCCCATCACTTTCCTCCAAGGGCCTTGTACTTCCTCGGCCTTCTGAGAGGAAGGTGAGCGAGGAGCACTGTATTTCCCAGGGTCTTTCTCATCCCCTGACCCACCTGGGTCTCAAGCCAGGAAGAAGGACATGTCTGACCCCTTGGCTTGCCTCCTGCAGCAGCCCCCAACAAGTGTCCCAGCACGGTCCTCACAGCAGATCTGACTGCCCTTTGGGCCCCCTGGCACAGGGTCTGACCTAGCCCAGGAGAACACTGGTGGATAGGTGCTCGGCCTATAGGCCTAGTGTGTTGGGCACCCATTCAGGGCAGTGGTGTGAGGAGGAAGGGAGGCCCAGCTGGCTCTGGGGGCCTCCAATCTGCTGGGGGAGATCTAGCCCTTGGGGCGACCTTCAGTCTGATGTGGAAGACACAGCCTGCCTTTGCAGGGGGTCCTTCCGTCTGGTGGGGGAGACACAGCCTGCCCTTGGAGGGCCTCTAGTCTGATGGGGGAGACCCAGCCCCAGTTCTCAATATGGGGGGAGTGGGCCCCAAGGGCAGAGAGAGAATGGGAGGGGAGGCAGCAGGCCCTCAGAGCTCCCTGTTGGCCAGAGGACATCCTCTGTGCTGCCAGTAGGAGAATTGGGACACACGAGGTAGGAGGCACCTCAGGAAACAGGAGGCTGGTGAACTGAGAGGGGTTTCCGAGGAAGAATCTTCTAAGGAAGGAGTCTGGAGGTGGGGGAAGCCAGAAACCACAGGCAGAGGCCTGCAGGAGCAGAAAAGTGGCTGCCAACTGCTGGAAGGGGAGGTGTGAGTGGCACAGAGCTGCCCCTGTGAGCTGGGCCTGTGGGGCTCCTCCCTGGCTCTCCTGGCAGCTCAGGAGCACTCAAGACTTCAGAAGGATGGAGGACTGGGAGGCATCATTGCAGGCAGCAATCCCTGCCCATGTTCCAACTCGGGGTGGCTGGTACCCTGCCCTCTTGGAGGTATGCAGTCTGAGAGCAGGCTGCTTCAGATGGGACCCTAGCTGTGCCCCTGCCAAGCTATACAACCTTGGATGAGTCACTGAGCCTTCCTGGGCCTCAGTTACTTCATCTGTAGAATGGAATGATGACAGTATCAGCGGGGAGTTAGCAGGAGGACAAACAGAGCGTTCAAGGGAAAGGGCTGCTTCACAGGGTCTCGCACATGGCGAGGGCCGGATGGACATCATTTGCTGTCATTGTAATTATTTGCCTTTCTTAAATCCGCATTGCTGATATGTCATTTATTTGGAAAATCAAGCTGCTGCCGGAGTGGGTGTTGTCAGTGGGCGTGGGGCATTGAGCCCACACTGCAGGGCTGCCATCCTCTTGCTTCACTGGAAGGCAGCCTTCCTCCTGCCAACAGCTGCTGGGAGCATGGGACAGATGGCAGAGGGAAGGACAGGGGCCCGGGTCAGGCCCTGCCTGGCTCTCACCTGTTTTTGCCCCTTGTCAGCCGTAGTGAAGTCCACTCCCAGCTCACACAGCTCAGCTCTGGCGTGGCCATCCCTGGGGCCCCACTGACCACCAGGCTACAGCACGAGGCTGCGATGATTTAAGATTAGTTCTGGACCAGCTGCTTTAAAGAAGGGGATCGATATGGCCTTTCACCTGCTTTGCACACCTGGGGGGGGCATCAGGAGGGCTGCTGGCTGGAGGGAGGCGAGGTGGAGGAAGGGGCAGCCAGGGAGCCTCTGCAGCAGGGGCCAGAGGAGCGCGCGCCCCCATCTGCAGCCAGGGAAATTGAAAAGTTTCTGTTCACTGCGCGGTGCGGGCAGCTTGCCTTCAGTACACACAATCATTCCGCAGAGTAACAAGGTGATCGCCATGCATATTTAATAAAGCCATGCTCCTGCTGCTTCGAATGGAGGGGAAGGCGGCTCCAGCTTAGTGCCGGAGCTCTGGAAATGGCTCCGTCCGGCTGCGCTAACCACTGCTCGACCTGCGCCAGGCCTGCCCGGCTCCACGCTCACCACAGCGGCCACTGCACGACCAGCCAGGCCTGGGGGAGCTGCCTGGAGCCTGGGCTGCTGCTGCTTTCTCACTGGCTGTGCTCTCGTCTGTGTTCCTAGGGCTCAGCACCTGTGGGCTGTGCCTCAAGTGCCATGTCTGCCACAGAACGCTGCCTTCAGAGGAAGGGCATTCCTTGCTGGCAGCCATGCGGCACAATCTACCCCTCGCTAGAGAAAACCCCCTGTGGGGTTTGAGATTCTTGGAGCTGTTCTGTGCTCCAAGCCAGGGGACCCAGGCGTGTGTTTTGGCTTGAGGGTGTGGCTAGTGTGGTTCAGGCCCAAATGTGAAAACACAGGAGCTTAATCTAGGGACTGTGTGACCTCTAAGGGGCTTTTTCTGATTCCCCCACCCTCAGGAGTTAATCCTAACCAATGTATATTGAGCTTCCTTCGGACCAGAAATGGGTTTTGTACTTTACGTGTATGATCCCATTAAATCCTCAAATCATGCTTTGAGATGAATACTATTATTCCCACTTTACAGATGAGGAAACAGGGCACAGATAGGTTAAGTAATTTGCCTGAGGTCACACAGCTAGAGGAGGCAGAGTTGGGATTTGAGCACAGGCATTCTGAGTCTTAACCCTGTGCTTAACCTGCCCACCTTGGAAGTCAGAAGGCTCCGTTTCCTTTGGGCTGCCTGGGCCCCCTGAAGCTTTCTGTCTGAGTCAGATGGAACTTTGGGGAGCTCCTCATGTTTACATGAGCATGCCTTTTGGGCTCAGGACTGTGGCATGTTCACGTTCCTCTTTGTTTCCTTAGCGCCTGGCTCATTGGCCCCCAGCGGGGGCTCCCAATCCAGGCCCTGAGGCACAGAAATGAGCAAGGTGGGCTCAGCTCTTTGGGAGCTCGGAAGCCCAGGGGAGGCGGGAACCCAGGGGAGGCAGGAGGGGTGCCAGATCCAGCCGGATGCAGGCCGGGAGCAGAAAACAGTTGTCTGGAGGTCAGGATCCCTGAGCCAGGCTGTGCGGGTGAGTCGGTGGTGACTGTGAAGGAAGAGAGGAAATGTGTTCTGGGCAGAAGAAGGCACCACGAGCCAAGCCCAGGCCAGAGGCAGCCAGTGAGTGGCCAGATGGCCTTGTGGGGTGGGGCGCCTGAGCTGGGGACTGCTCCCGGAGGCCCACATGGCCCGGACTGTGCCCCTCGTCCAGCTGGTCCCTGCTGGGCTGCCTTGACCTGTTTCACACCACCCTCCCCTGCAGAGCTGGCACCGTGGTCTGTCTTTGGGTTTTGCACTTGCCCACCAGCTGCTTGTTCAGCTCCTTGATCCCAGCGGAGGCAGAAGCGAGGCCTGTTAAATAATAATGTCGCTCACCGGGGCCCGTGTCAACACTGCGTCCTCCGCGTTCATGATCTAGATCGCGCCGCCTTCAAAGTCTAATCCAGTCGTCTGGAGTTCATTTTAACCGATCGCTGGAGGGGGAAGCTGGCTGTGGGATGATTGTTGCATCTTAATTTAAAAAAACTTATTGGGAACTGGCTGATAGCAGGCCTGCGGCACGTGGCGTGTGCTCCATTGCGTGGAGGGCGGGTGCTGGGCAAGGTTGCTCCCTGACAAGGTGTGGGCTGGGGTCTCGGCTACCCTGGCTCAGGGGAGGACAGCAGTAGTGACAGGGAGGGGCGGTGGGGACCCGGCTGGGCTGCGAATACCTGTTGTGCTATTGGATCTCTGCAAAGTTGAGCAGTGACCTGCTGGGCCCATTTTACAGATGGGGACGTGGACTAGAAGCCAGGCCCTTTGGCTTGCCTTCTGCAGCCATGCTGGCCCCTCTGCTGGTCTTAGAACATGCCAAGCACCTTCCCACCACCAGGCCTTCGCCTCTGTGACTCCCTCTGCCCGGAACACCATTCCCTTCCCGTGTGGCTTCTCTGTTGCTGGAGCCTCGGCTTAACTGCCGTCTCCTCAGTGAAGCTGCCCTGACTGCTCCAGCTGAGCCATCCCCACCCCTTCCTGGTCTCAGCACATAGCTGGCTTTGTTGCCTTCAGAGTGTTGGTCACTTTCTGCAATTATCTCCTTGAGTGCCGTTGTCTGTCTGCACCACTGAGATGTAAGCACCATGGAAACGGTGACTCTCTGCCTTGTTAACCAGCGAGTCCCAGGGCCGGGCAGGGTGCAGCCTCTCAGCCGGTTAGGGGTGAGTGTGCAGGCACCCTCCTCCTCCGCAGCGGGGCCTCCTCTGCAGGATGGTGACGGGGCCCTCAAAAGACTCTGCAGGGGTTAGGCATTAGGCATTGCCGAAGCTTTAAGATCCGAGCTCTGGGAGGCAGGGGTGCCCCGGGGCACATAGGGAAGTGTAGTGGGAAGAACTGTGCCTTCAAGGAAGTAGGGCAGGGGTCCCCTCCTGAGAGAGGGGAGGGAGGAATTTGCCGAAGGGGCTTGTCCAGAGGGTGTGTGGCCAGTGGGATTGTCCCTGCCTGGATGGCTGCCAGGGACAGATGGACAGCTGTGTCACTCGGGGGTGAGGGCCCTGCCTGGACGTGCCCCCGCAGCAGCCCTGTGGTGTTTCTATGGCAACCTCCTTCCCCCCAAACAGAGTTTAAGCCTCTCTAGTGCAGCTGCTTCAAGAAGCTCAGGCCTGGGCCCTGCCTGTAAAGTGCTGGAACTCGGGGCGAGTGATATCAGCTTTGGGACCCCAGGCCTGGTGGGGTCCCTTACAGGGCTGTGGTGGGGTTAACTGGAGCAGTCCCTCCCCCATTGGAGCCTGGCTCTCCATCCTTGGAGAGAAGCCTGTCTGGACCACTTCACTTCCTTCACACACCACAGCTACATGCTGGCGTCCTGGGGCGGATTGTGGGATTAACTAGACTGGAGCTGGGTAGGGTAGGACGGGGCCTGGCTGGCTCCCATTGTTCCCATTGTATCCCTGTGGCCCAAGACCAGACCTGACGCAGAGTAGGCGCTTGGTAAAGGGTGGCTAAGGCCAGAAGGGCGGTTCTTAGGGAGATGGGCCTGTCTGTGGTGTTTCCCCAAGTGTGGCGTTGGCGCTGCAGAGCAGCTGACCAAGCCTTGATTTTAACCAGTTTCAGAGCATGAAGGTGCTTCGTGAAGCGCGTGCTGTCAGCGATCTGCTCTGTGTCTGACGCCTCCCCCTGGTTCCTTTGCACTGGCCACTCATACCGGCACTCCTGCTTTTTGTCCCTAAGCATGACAGAGAAGAAACTTCTCTGGGCTCCTGGCCACCAACAGCCTCTCAATTTCCCCTGCCCCCCACCCCCACAGCCACCTTCCCCACTCTTAATTTTCATGTTTAGTGCCCAAACTTAGTTTGCATGTATTAGCTGTTGTAAATCTATCATGCCAGTGTGACACGGCATGAATAATGCATCACTGGGCTGTATTAGTTTTCTGTCTCGTATCTTATTTATGACACGAAACGGGTGGGAATTTGCAAAAGCGAAATCCAGGCGCGGGGCTTCTTGGGTAATGGTATGCAAATTGGCATGAGGGTGAAAAGATGCACCAGGCCCTCCCAGCGCCCAGGAGCTGCTGAGGGGGAGCGCCTGGCGTCTGGGCCACCAAGGGAGTGTGCAGTGTCCCCCGTCCCGTCCCTACACGGAATCGGCTCTGTTCAGCAGTTTGTCTTAATTTTTTTTGTTAATGTGTGTGTCATTGTGGTTGTCACCCTGTTATGCTTTTTAAATTAAAAGTTGGCAAGCGACACTTGAGAAATGGATTTTCTAAAGACTGTGGAGACTTCCCAGGAGGCTCCAACAAGAGCAAGTTCACAAGGAAGGCGAGCATTTTCCAGCATCAGGAAGGCTTGGAGTTAGACATTCAGAAGGACTCCCTTTCAGGAAGTTTGTGAAGAATGGGAGGGAGGGGTGAGTTTGGGATCCCATGGGGTCTTCCTCTGTGGAGGGGTCAGAAGTAAGTTGGCCAACTTGGGCCTAGAGTAGGTGAGGAGCATCTAGTAAGACATCCCTTACTAGAGTAGTAAGGGATGTCTCGTGGGGCAGCAGATGGCAAAGGGTCAGCCCGCCGGTCGCCTCTCTCCTCACCCAGAAGAGCTCAGATCTTTCCTGTGTCTAGCGCTTGGTTTCCCCCCATCCAGAAGACTTAGGTGATAAAAAGATTTCATGATTTTAAAAAGAAGTTGGTTAGGCTGGGCGCAGTGGCTCACGCCTGTAATCCCAGCACTTTGGGAGGCCGAGGTGGGTGGATCACGAGGTCAGAAGTTCGAGACCAGCTTGACCAACATGGCAAAACCCCATCTCTACTAAAAATTAAAAAAAAAAAAAAATTAGCCAGGCGTGGTGGTGTGCACCTGTAATCCCAGCTACTCAGGAGGCTGAGGCAGGAGACTCACTTGAGCTCAGGAGGTAGAGGTTGCAGTGAGCCAATATCCTGCCACTGTACTCCAGCCTGGGCCATAGAGTGAGACTCTGTCTTAAATAAATAAGCAAGTAAATAAGAAAAAAGTTGGGAGCTGATGGCTCAGGGAACAGGCTCTGTGAAGCCTGACCTGGAGCAGGAAGGAAGCTGGAGGAGAAAGGGAGCCGGGACAGGGAAAGAGGACAGACAAACAGCGTGGAGAGGACATATGGGATGGGAGGTGGGGGGGGGGCGCTGGCACAGCAGGGGCAGTCCTGTCCTTGTGAGCCATCCCCCAGTCTCAGCTGCCAGCAGCCAGCCCCCATTCTCACCTCCCCTCTACTCTGCATGTCTCTTCCACATCCCCCTCCCCTCGGAGCCCTGCAGCAGGGAGAGGGGGAGGGTAGATGCCCAAAGGGCAGCTGCCCAGTCCTGGAATTGGCAAGGAACAAATAGAGCCATGGACATGGATCCGCAGAATGCCAGCCGCTGGGCTGAGGGCTTAGCGTAGTGGAAGCCAAGCCCTGGGTGTAATTAGGGAGCCTCCCTCCCTGGGTGGTTGGGGAGAATGAATGAGGTCACACGTGCAGAGGGTGTAGGCCAGTGCCTAATGCACACTCAGGCAGAGTGGCTGCTATGCAATGGTCCTCTGTGGGCTTGGCAGCCGGGCTGCAGGAGGGCCCGTGGCAGGCAACCTCTGCATGCCTACCCTTGCATGCCTTGTCTGAGTGGGCTTGGATGGTGGTCAGTGTGGCCTCAGGGGCTGGGTTGGCTGGCCTTTCCACTGATGGCCTCAGTTTCCTTCCGTAAAATGGGGATAATTATAGAACCTGCCCCAGGACTAAGCAGCTCCACGTACATGCAGCTCCACATACATATGCCAGGGCTGTGCCTGGAGGGAGGAAGCATCGGGTGTCAGCTGCTATGTCACTGTGATCACAGGACTTGCTCAGGGTGCCCAGGACCACACACTCAGGGGTGGAGCCAGGATCCCAGGGTGCCTCTGGCTCCGAAGCCCCTGCCTGGTTTGCCATCCTCTGCCTCGTCGACCCTGTGTTGCATTGTGTCTTGTGGGTGTGATACCCACACCATCCTCCCCCAGATGGCAAAATATCTGTGAGCAGGGACAGTGTCTTATTCCTTCCACATTGTCCTGTGGTGAAGGTGCAGACATTGACTTGGCTTCTCTCTCTCCTTTGCTTTCCTTCCCTCCCAAATCTCCCTTTTCCCTACACCAGCTCTTCCCTTCTGCCCGGCTCTGAGCCTTCCAGGGCTCCAGCCACTCCTGGGACCCTTGGCCCATGGTGTTCACATGACTAGTGGGCCCTGATGGGGGCTGCTGACCACAGGTGAAGCCCAGGCTCTTGGCTCCTCTTAGGTACCTGGGGAGAGAAGGGAGCTTCATAGCGTGGGTGGTGACACCAGCCCAGTGACAGCACAGGGCCTGCAGAGCCGGTGTCCCAATGATGGACTCTCACCTACAGGAGAGGATGCGGGTTAGCCTCATATACGTGCCCAGCTGTGGGGCAGACACACCTGCCACTGCTCCGAGGAGCCCAGGAAGGAACCAGGAGGCGAGTGAGAGTGGGGCTGGTGTGGGCCGGGCTCCCTGGAGCGAATTCAGCGGGAGAGCTCCTGTGACGCGTGAGCTGATGCCTGTGCGTGTACACACATGTGTACCCACACCCACACTCACACCCACACACATACCTGCAGGTGTGGGTGCAGGTATGTGTGTGGGTGTGAGTGTGGGTGTGGGTACAGGTGTGTGCAGGCATGGGTGCAGGTATGTGTGCAGGTGTGGGTGTAGGGGTGTGTACGGGTGTGTGTGCAGGTGTGGATGCAGGTGTGGGTGCAGGTATGGGTGTAGGTGTGTGCAGGTGTGGGTACAGGTGTGGGTGTAGGTGTGTGTGCAGGTGTGGGTGCAGGTGTGGGTGTAGGGGTGTGTATGGGTGTGTGTGCAGGCATGGGTGCAGGTGTGTGTGTAGGGGTGTGTACGGGTGTGTGTGCAGGTGTGGGTGCAAGTGTGGGTGTAGGTGTGAGTGTAGGTGTGGGTGCAGGTGTGGGTGCAGGTGTGGGTGTAGGGGTGTGTACGGGTGTGTGTGTGTGCAGGTGTGGGTGCAGGTGTGTGTGCAGGTGTGGGTGTAGGGGTGTGTACGGGTGTGTGTGCAGGTGTGGGTGCAGGTATGTGTGCAGGTGTGGGTGCAGGTGTATGTTCAGGTGTAGGTGCAGGCATGGGGTGGTGGAGGGCCAGGAGTGGTGTCTGGATTCCCCCATTCAAGATCAGGTAGGCGAGGCCTGCAGGCTCCACATGACTCCCCTATGCAGAGCTCAGAGCAGGGCAGGGCAGCCACAGCCAGTGCCTGGGGACACTTTCTGGGCCTCATGCTGAGGCTTGACTGCTGGAGGATCTTTCTAGAACAAAGCTCCTGTCTCATTTGATCCTGCATCAGAACCATGCAGGCTGCCTGTGGCCCAAAGTCAAGGGCCCCCAAACTGCACTTGGTCACTATCCTTTGGGGTCCCCTTCTCCAGCCACTGGACAGGTCCCAGTCCCCCAAAGGCTTTACCTGGGCACTCCATGCCCCCGGGCCTTTGCACCCACCACTCCCCTGCTGGGACCCTCAGCCTGTCTTCTGATTGGGCAGATTCTTAGTGGTCACTCTGACTTCCTGTCCCTTTCCCCATGGAACCCAACTTCCCCCACTGGTTCTTTTCCGGGCTGGTTCAGTCCTCACTCCCTCCTCCTTCACCCTCACTGCATCGGGCTGTAAACAGGACTCTGAGCATCTCCCCGGCCATGCTGTGTCCTCAGGGCCTAGGAGGGGCCTGGCAGGCACGGATGCTCCATGAGGTTTGCTGAGTGAGCGAGCAGGACCAAGGAAAGGGTGTGGGCGGGGGCGATCGCATGCCTGTGATCAGCCAGGCGTAGGAAATTCCTTTACATCAGGCAAGGAGCCCATAGTGACCAAACTCCTACTATGTGCCGGGGTCTCAGCCAGGGACCTGATTTTGCCTTTGTTGCTTTACTTTCTAGATGTTAAATGTATCCAGAGAAACAACCCCGACTGCACCTGCTCGTCCGCACCCTCTCGCACGCACAGGTGTTCTTTCTTGTGACTCACCACTGTCTGTCCGTCTCTCTCTCTCAGCACTCACTCATCTCTCCCTCCCTGGTGGCCTGGCTTGCGTGCTCACTCTCTGCTGATCTCAGCTTCTATCTCTGTATTGGTGCCTCCTTCGGTCGGTACCATCCCAGCTCTTCCAGGCCCTCTGGCCCAGGGTGGGCACTGGCGGGAGCTTCACTGGGCCTCAGCAGTGGCCTCTGCCCTCATAGACCTGTCTCTCTGATGTGGTAGGGGATGGGGATCATGGGCGGAGAGACCACTATCACCCACTTAGGTCCCAGAGACTGCTTTGAGCTCTCCGCTGGCAGCAACTCAGGTCATCT
The DNA here is from genome assembly GCF_001604975.1 of Cebus imitator. NCBI lineage: Eukaryota > Metazoa > Chordata > Mammalia > Primates > Cebidae > Cebus > Cebus imitator. The sequence goes on from NW_016107330.1 coordinate 7,932,055, forward strand.
TATGGCAGCCCTGTGCAGTAGGTACTATTAATATGATCACGTCCACTTTAAAATGGAAGAACCCAAGGCAGGAAGTGGCAGGGTTGGGACCTGAACCCTTTGGGTCTGCCCCCGGGCCTGTGGCTTGACTGCTTCTTGCAAACAGCAAATAGATAACAAGACCATCTCAGGCCACCGTGAATGCCATGCAGACCCAGGCTGGGCACCACCGCTGCCTGCACAGGTCACTCCTCTGCTGGGCCTCTCTGTCCTCTCTGAACAGAGGCCTGATGGTCCTTCCTTCCTCATGGGGGCTGCGGGTGAGCTGAGCTGAGCTGAGGGCAGCCCAGCACGTGCAGGAGCTGGAAGATGCCTGGCCCCCTCTCTATGGCTCAGTCTTCACCAGGTCTCCAGGTTGGTGGGCAGGTGCAGGCACTAGCTCAGCACTGGCATCTGCTTGTAGAGGGTGAGGCTGAAGCAGCTGCCAAGGGTAAGATTCGCAGCAAAGGTGCTGGCCCCAGGTGGCCCAGATGGCCCAGGTGGCCGGTGGCACAGCCCTCCCTCCTAAAGTGATGATGCTGGAGAAGAAACGCTAGGCTGGCTGTCACAATTGGAAAAAAAAAAAGGAAATTAAACAGGACTAATGAGAATATCAATAGCCCATACTTCAAGATGTTTTTTCTATTCCACTTCCTCCAGAATAGCCAGGTGCACTGATGGATTTTAGTTTAGTTTTTTTTTGTTTTTTGTTTTTTTTGGAGATGGAGTTTCGGCTCTTGTTGCCCAGGCTGGAGTGCATGGTGTGATCTCGGCTTACCGCAACCTCCGCCTCCTAGGTTCAAGCGATTCTCCTGCCTCAGCCTCCTGAGTAGCTGGGACTACAGACATTCATCACTTCAAATGGCTAATTTTGTATTTTTAGTACAGATGAGATTTTGCCATGTTGCCCAGGCTGGTTTCAAACTCATGACCTCAGGCGACCTGCCCGCCTCGGCCTCCCAAAGTGCTGGGATTACAGGTGTGAGCCACCACACCCGGCTGGATTTTAGTTTTATTTTGTTTTCAAAGGAAAAATGTTGGCACAGCCAGGACAGGACAGTGCTCTCTGCAGTGGCGCTTTCTGTATGCATTGGTCTGGGTTGTTGGCTGTCCACCTTCTTGTGTGGTTAGTAACAAGTCAGCCTTACTGTAGGAATTGTTAACATTTTTTGGAGGTAGGCAAGGGTAGTTTACAGACCTCTTTGAAATGCTGGTAAAAATAGTTGACCATCTTTCTAGAAAGACACACCAAAGATACCAAATTGTGCACAATCAATTCCAAAATGGATTGTTAAAGGAAATTTGGAGCTGGCAGGGACGTCCATCCCTCTGTCCCTTGCGGGCTCCCACGATGGCCCTGAGCTAGGGGAGTCCAGCATCCAATGAAGTCTCTGCTCGACAGGAATGACCTCACCCCTACCTTACAGGTAAATGAACGGAGACCCAGAGACCCTAACCAGTGTGCTGGGAAGAGGTGGAACAGCCGTTGCATTGGAGCCTCCCTGAGAAATGCGTTAGGCAGGGCAGATCTGCTCCTGGTGCACAACCTCTTGGCCTCAACCAGGTCAGACTGTGAGGGCAGGAGTGTTGGGGAGTCAGATAGAACCCACAGAGAGGCATTTATCCGTGGCTTGGAGGCTGCGTATCGGCACTGAAGTCCTGTTAGGGTGACCGAGTGCCTTGGTTTGACAGGATTGAGGAATTCCCTGGGGTCTGGGGCTTCCAGTGTGGCAGCCTGGACAGTCCTGGGAAAACCAGGTCGGATGGGTCACCCTAGGCTTGAATCTGGCTTTCCTCCCATTTCCTAAGCAGCGAGACTTTGCAGACCTCATTTAGCCTCTCAGTTTGTTTCCTTAGCTGTGAAGTGTTGATAAGAATGAGATAGAGAAAGGGAAGGGAGTATGCTAATTTTGGCCTCTCTCATGCCCAGTGCAGCCGTGCAGAGTGGACGCGACCCTGGGTCTGAATTCCCAGCCCTGCCCCCTGCTGTCAGGGTGGCTCTGCCCAGGCCATTTCTGTGCTCTAGCTGTGTGATGAGGATGGAATGGTGGTGCCCACCTCCCAGGTGGCTGTGGGGATTAAAGGGAGGCAGAGTTGGTGAAGTACAGGCAGGTGGTCGTGGGTGATCTCTGGGCCCACGACTGTGTCTGCCATGCCAGCTCGGTGGCAACTGGGCCGGGAGTGGGTGGCACAGCGCCTTCATACTCACACCCAGCTCTGGTGCTCAGCATTGAGGGTCCTCTGTGAGACCCTCGAAGGAGAGCATGTGAGCTTGGAGCGAGGTGCACACCCCTTCTCGGTCCTGCCCCTGCCCATCTGGGCTACCTGGACTCGTCCCCTCTCTTTTCATAAAGTCTCTGTGAGGTGAGACACTGGGCACAGTGCCCAGTCAGGCATTGGACAGTCCTGGCACACAGCGGGTAGCTGGAAAGTAGAAGCCCCACCAGCCTCCTGCCGTTTCCTCAGGAGTTCAAAGCCCCTGAGAGCCTCTGCGCCCAGTGAGCCTTCCGGCTCCTTGATGACATCTCAGTTCTAATGACTTTGAGTGCTAAGCTGCTCACCCTGGGAATTTATGGAAACCATGTACAGAAGCGTCACCTGGAGGCACATAAATATTGTAGGGCTAGAGGCTGGGCTGTGTCAGCACTATTTGGAGCAGTATCACTCACCTGAAACCAACTGTGTGGGCGCCTGCAGTGGGCGGATGGGGGGCTGCAGGGAGGGGTGCTGTGGGTGGGGGCAGGACACCGGGGTTCATCCCAGCTCACCTGGGTTCATCCCAGCTCACGGGGGTTCATCGCAGCTCACCTGGGTTCATCCCAGCTCACCGGGGTTCATTCCAGCTCACCGGGGTTCATCCCAGCTCACCTGGGTTCACCCCAGCTCACCTGGGTTCATCCCAGCTCACAGTGCGCCAGCACTCTCCCTGGAATCCTCACCATGCCCCAGAGGCATGTTCTGTTTCTGTCCCCTTGTACAGCTGACAGAGGGGACTGAGTCACTGGGTAGTGGGGGTCTGGGAGCTGGAGGACGCAGACACAGACCCCCCCTTTGCCTGCGGGCTTTTTTTTTTTTTTTTTTTTAAATTACTTTGCCTTTTCTCCCATAACCTTTTTTTTTTTTTTCTTTGAGCCAGAGTTTCACTCTGTCACTCAGGCTGGATTAAAGTGGCGCAATCTCAGCTCATTGCAACTTCTGCCTCCCAGGTTCAAGCGATTCTCCTGCCTCAGCCTCCCAAGTAGCTGGGATTACAGGTGCCTGCCACCATGACAGAAAAGTTTTATAATTTTCAAACCTCATATAAACCTCATCTCTATAAGTAGAGATGAGGTTTCACTATGTTGGCCAGGCTGCTCTCAAACTTCTGACCTTAAGTGATCCACCCACCTCAGCCTCCCAAAGTGCTGGGATTACAGGTGTGAGCCACTGCACCCAGTTCCCCATAACTTTTTACTTTGAAAAATGTCAAACTACAGGAAGGATGAGAGAATAATAGAATAAATACATAGGTATTCTTCACCCAGTTAACTGCTAACATTTTGCTACAATCCTCTTCCATATTATACACACACATAGACATACACTCACTTTTTAAAAAGTCAGTTGTGGCTGGGTGCGGTGGTTCATGCCTGTAATCACAGCACTTTGGGAGGCTGAGGCGGGCAGATCATGAGGTCAGGAGATCGAGGCCATCCTGGCTAACATGGTGAAACCCCCTCTCTACTAAAAATACAAAAAATTAGCTGGGCGTGGTGGTGCGTACCTGTAGTCCCAGCTACTTGTGAGTCTGAGGCAGGAGAATCTCTTGAACTCGGGAGGTGGAGGTTGCAGTGAGCCAAGATGGTGCCACTGCACTCCAGCCTGGGTGACAGAGCGAGACTCCATCTCAAAAAAAAGCCAAAAAAGTCAATTGCAGACATCATTACCCTTTGCCCCTAGATACTTTGGCACGTCTCTCCCACGTAACTGCATAGCATATCATACTCAGGAATTTAGCATCAGGGCACTGATGCTATCTAAGTACTGCGCAGGTGCAGATTTTCCCAGTTGTCCCCAAAATATCCTTCAGAGCAACCCCCCCAAATGCCATCCAGGATCCAGCCTAGAATCACACGCAGCGGTTGGTTTTCATGTCTCTTAAGTCTCCTTTTAATCTAGAATAATCCCTTTGCTTGTTTTGTTTTCTTCATGATATTGACTTTGTTGAGAAGTCCAAGTCAGCATCTTATAGAAGTTCCCACAGTCTGGAATTGCCTGGTCCTTTCCTCCCAATGAGGTGCCAGTGTTTGGCCAAGTGCTGCGGGGGTGGGGGTCAGGGGAGCACCACGCCTTCCACGACAATCCTTGAGGAGGAAGAAAAGCAGCTGGCCCCATCCTGATCACTTGGTTAGGGTAAGTCGGCCAGATCTCCCCATCTAAAGGTGCTGGTTTCCCTTTGTGATTACTCAGTCACCTTTGGGTGACTCTTGGAGACTGTGTGAATATTCTGTTCCTTCACAGACTTTCCCCGTGGGGCTTTGTCATCCATGGGTGATCCTTGGTGATTGCCAGTCACCATTGTCTAATTCTACCCTGCCTTCTGCATTGACTAGTTGTCACTAGCTACTGAGATTTCCTTGACCCCACTCCACACCCTGCCCTTACTATCACTACAAATTCCTAGATTAAAAAAACTTCCAGTGTGCTATAGTCCGGACCATCATTATTATTTTTGATGTTCAAATGGTCTAGAATTTGGCCAATGGGGGCCCTTTCGTGCTGGCTCCTGGGTCCTTTGGACCCTTCCCCATCATTTTTTGAGCACTTCCTTGCTTTTCAGCATTGTGAGAAGCTCTAGGCATTTCTCCAGGGTGCCCTGGCTAGCGTTGTTGCCTCCAGGCTCTTCCAGTGGACAGGGCCAGGGAAGAACTCTCGACTTGGAGTTCGTTTTGATATCTGCAATTTAAATTTGAGATCCTGGTGTCTACCCTGGTCTCTTCCATTTCATACTGGACTCTCTCCTCTCTGTGGAAACCTTGGCTCCTAATAACATCCGTGTATCTCAGCCCACTGCATGGTTTCAGAGTCCCTGTGCCCGCCCCACCACCTCCAAGCCTGCCGAGGAAGTTCAGGATTCTCTTGCAGGTCGTCTTGTCCTTCAGGGGGACCAAAGGTGTACCGTTGGAATGCTGTGATCTTTAGCTACTTGAACAGATTCTTTTCTACGTGGGTGTGACTGTGTTTCCATAAGGCTTCATTTACCAAAACTGGTGCAGGCTGGATGTAGCCTAAGGGGCACTGTTTGTAGACAGCTGCTCTAGTACATAATCCTAACAGCATGGTTTCTGGTGCAGGGTGAGCACCCCCTGCCTGCCCCAATACATAGCTGTACCTGGATCATGGAAGCCGAGGGGGCAGGAAACACTGGACCTTCCTGGTGGCTGGTGGGCAGGTGGCCTTTTTCAGGGATGACGGGGTTAGAGGCCTCTTGGAGAGTAGGACGGCCCCCCACCCCACCAACCCCATACTTCTGGGCCTCCCAGACTAGCCAAGGGTGAGAGGACAGGTCTGGAGGTGCATGGCCTGGGATTGGGGTGCTAGGTGAGCAGGGTTTCACTCTTTCCTGGTTGGGAGGAGAGCGGAGTTGGACGAGCTGACAGCCTCCCCTAGCAATAAATTCTGAGCGCTCTCAGTGTACATGGATACCTTGTATTTGGAAAATGAAATGAACTGTGTGGCCTGCCAGCAGCAAGCCCAGTGGACAGTGAGAGCTTCCCCCCTGCTCTCACCCGGGTACCAGGCTCAGTCCCTCTGCCCACTCTGAGACCTGTGATGCGGCATGTCTCTCTGGCTCCACCTACTCCCTACCCTGTGGGCTCAGGAGGCTCAGGCAGGACTCCAGGCTCCAGGCTCAGGCAGGGCTCCAGGCTCCTCGAGGGGACCCAGGAGCCCAGAGGTAACAGACTTGCTGGGCTGGGGCTGGTGCTGGAGATGCTGTGCCATTCTTCCTATTCAATCCTGCCCTTTCCCCCTCCTGCCTCACCCCTTTGGGCTCGGCAGGTTTGCACAAGCCTTCTGCAAAGCCCTCCAGGCCTGGAGACAGACTTGTTACTGGAGAAATGAGCCTGGATTTCCACCACCGACTTCTCTTTTAATTAGATTCTGACAGCAGCACACAGGGCTGGCTGGCTGCAGATTCAGATGCAGCTTTCTTGGTCCCAGCCTCTGGGTTTCAGCGTGCTTGGCTTTTTCGGAGGCAGGAAATGCTCCTGACCTTTTCTCGGGAGTCAGGTGGGAGGCTGGCTGCATGCGTGTGAGCATGCAGATACCTTAGTGTGTGCATGCCTGTGCATCCATGAGCAAGGAGCTGCGTGCTTTGTTTTGGAAAAGCCTGCAGGCAAAAGCATGTTGGGTCTCACTGACTGTCCTGCTGGCCCAGCCATTCGCTCCACTGCTCACCAACAGCAGGAGCCGAAGGGGCCCCCTTGGCCTCACTGTCCTCATCTGATTGGGGACAATGCTGCCTCAGCTGGCTTTTCCCAGCAAGGCTTTGCGGGAGGTTTCCTCCCTCCTGGATTCTTCATGCAGGCTGGTTTGGCAAAACAAAACTATTCCTCGTGTTTCCTTGAAGAAGCATACATCTCAGGAAGAGAGAACCTAAAGGCAGGACCGCCCGGGCTGTGGGCGGCAGATATGGGTGGAAGGCTAGAGAGATGGGGACATGGTCTCTCCCCCACACTGCATGGACTGTTACACCTGACCTCGTGCAGGCTGTGAGGAGGCGTGGCCTCGTCCCAAAATCAGAGGCTCTGAGCCTCCTGCACCTGCGCCTTCTCTGAGGAGGGAGTGGGTAGCTAAGAAAAGAGACCCCCTGTTACCTCCAGAGCCCTTAGCTTGAGCCCCTAGTCTGAAAGGAGAGACAGTTCCCTTCCTCTGAGCATACCCAGCCTGATACAAGATTCTGTCCTTGCTCCTGGGGAGGCCCCCACCCAATGGAGACACCATGCCCCTTCCTTTGGTGAACTTTCAGTCTGTGAGGAAATACAGCTTCTGCTCTTGGGGCATCTCCCCGGTAAGGGGTGAGCTGTGCAGTAGAACCCCCACCCCAAGAGCAGCCTGACCCTGGGGAGAGGACCCACGCTGTTGTCTCTTTCTCTTTCTCTGCCCTCCCCTCCTCTGGGAAGCCTGGACTCTCCTGCTCCTCCCACCTTCCCTTGCCTCCCCCCACCTTCCCCTGCCTCCCCCCACCTTCCCCTGCCTCCCCCCACCTTCCCCTGCCTCCCCCTGCCTCCCTTGCTACTCGCAGCTCAGCTGTCAGGGGCTGACTCAGAAAAAGCAGTTTCCTTGGACAGCTCACCGTCTTGCCCTCCTGGTCCCCCCACACTCTGATCAGGAATGAGCCCGGAACCCACTGGCTTGGCTGCCCATGGAGACCCCCATCCCGCAAGAGCTTCCTTAACTCAGGGAGAAACCGCTTAGTAATTTGAGCTGGAAAGGAGCTGCGGCCGCCCTCCAGGGCAAAAAAAGCCAAATTCTTCTCCTCCCACTCCACTTCCTCAGCCCATATGAGGTCTTTGGGGGCTGCACCAGGAAGCCAGCCTTCCCTACACCATTGTCAGACTGAACTTTAAAAGTAAAATTGACCCTGCCACTTACCAGCTCAACACCCTCCAGTGGGCAAATAAAATCTGAACTTTTCCCCATGGATTCCAAGGTGGCCTGGTTCGATCTGGCTCCGCCTGCTCTGGCCTGTCCCACCCCCGTGCCCCCGACCAAGGGTCCCTCTGCTTCTCACTACTGCACCCAGGCCTTTGCACTGCCGTGCCCTCTGCCTAGAATGCTCTTCCCCCTCCTCCCAATCATCTCGGGGCCATTTCCTCCCCATCATTCAGGTCTCCCACTAATGTCACCTCCTAGAGAGACCTTCCCTGACTGAAGTCATAATGGCTGTCAGTATTGTTTCTGTGCAGTGCGTCTCACTGTTTGATGAAATCTTCCTTTGTTTTAATTGCCTCCTGCCCTGGGAACGTTCGCCCTACGAGAGTAGGTCTTGCAGTCATCATCACGTTTTCAGCACTTAGACCCCCACCAGGCACATAGTAGGGACTCAAGAACACCTGCTGAATAAATGAGACCATCCTAGGCACCAAGCCTGTGCCCAGCTCTCCTCACCTGGGTTCCCGTAATCCTCATAGCAGCCTCAACTTACACATGGGGAAACTGAGGTCTGGGCCTGTAAAGGTGTCAAGGAAGTCAGATTTAATAGCAAGTTGGATCCCAAGTAAATGTCCCATCCAGGATCCTCCTGCAGTCTTGGGCTTCCACCCAGGATGTATTCTTTATGAAAAACGGAGAAGACCCAGAAAACTGGGAAAGAGGAAAAGCCCCCGCCCTGCTCCTGGAGTAAGCCTCAGGGTGCGGCTCTCCCTCCCCCGCCCCTTTCTTCCCCCAGCTTTGGATGTGGCTTGCTTTCTTTTCATTTTCTGTAGCACTCACATTTTTCTGTGTTTCTCGTGCCGTGTCTGTAAGTGTGAGTTTCTATGCAGGGAGGACAGTGCAGAGCTGGAGACTCCGCGTTACCTGGCTGTGCTCAGGACCTGGGCGTTGAGCTTGTTTCCAGCCTGGTGTGCCCGAGTTAGTAACATCTGAGTATTGTAGATGGAATTCAAGTGTCCATCCATTCATTCTTTGATCAAATTTTACTCTGCTGGCACTGTGCCAAGCAGGGGACTGGTACTAAAGGGCCTGAGGCACAGGCTCTGTCCTTGGAGTCCACAGTCTTATGTGGCAAGTGGCCAGGCAGAGCCACAGAATGGTGTAGGTGTTCCAGGCTGGACAGCAGGATGTGACATTCCGAAGGCAGCGGCTGCTCTGTGGGTGGGGAGGGCCTGCCTCCTGGGTGGGGGATGCCACCCTGAATCAGAGTCTTCAGCTGTTGAAGGAGGACAGCTGGGGAGTCAGGGTGGGTGCCGTGCACAAGTCATGGCGAGGGCAGAGGTGTGGCTGTGTGGTACGTCCTGAGCACTGGCTGGCCTGACATGTAGGGACTCCTCAAGGAAGGGCAGGAGTGGGGGCAGTGCCGGGGCCCCGAATGCTGAGGGAAGGAACTTGGACTTTCTCTTGCGGTGGATGGGAAGCCTAATCATTTGTATCTTCTCTTAAAAAAAGGTGTTGTTTGTTTTAAGATCAAAATTGTACATACACTTGCAAGAAAAAAAAAACCAATGCACAGAATGGTTTATCCTGAAAGGCTCTTCCCCGTCCCCATCTCAGCCCTGCTTTCTAGAAGAGAATGCTGTTCACCTGTCCTGTTTTTAATCCGCCTGGTACTTTCCTCAAGACCTGACCTTGTTCCCTCTGCTGCTTCTTGATGTATCACTTTTTGGACATTACCTGCTGTCTCCTCACTGTGAAAGATGAGGATTTGGCCCATGTTACCCCCGTTCCTTCCCTGATCATTCTGTCGGTATCCGTTGTCTCTTTAAATCATTTACATAAACCGCACCGTCTTTTGTGATTTTCGGCTCTATCTTTCCCTCCTGTAAGGTGAAGCTCTGGGAGTCACTGGACTGTACCTGGTCCTGTCGGCTCGTGAGTGAGCGTGTACATGTCTTTCCTGTCCTCACTCGGTGACATCATGCTGGTGGTTTGCAACTGGCCACGTTAGACTATTTACACTCTGGAAACTGTCAAACCCTGCAGACCAGGATTCCTGGCCAGTTGTTAAACTTTGGCCAACACAGCACAGCTGGGCTTCTAAGGTTCCCTTCCAGCCCTGAGTAGCTTGTGCTTTTGAAGAATGCGAAAATGTCTGGCCCAGGGGTGGGGGCTTGCTGGGACACTCAGCTGGCAGGCCCAGCCAGCACTGATGCCCCTCCCTTTGTGCCACAGCAAAGCTTCGAGGCCCACCAGGATGAGGCAGTGAGCGTGACGCACATGGTGAAGGCGGGCAGTGGCGTCTGGATGGCCTTCTCCTCCGGCACCTCCATCCGCCTCTTTCACACCGAGACCCTGGAGCATCTGCAAGAGATCAATATCGCCACCAGGACCACCTTCCTCCTGCCAGGTGAGGCTGCCGCGGGAAGGGTGGGAGCTGACAGTCACGGAGCACCTTCCACGGCCAGACAGTGGTGCGACCTGGTCAGCCCATCCCATTTTCCCTTGACAGACCTGAAAACTGGGGTTTTAAGGTGGGGCACTCCCCAGGAAGTGGTGGGACCAGGATTCACACCTAAGACTGTCATCTCAAAGCCCCTTCTTGTCACTGTGCCCAGCTACCACATCACAGCAGCCTGGGACACTCAGGAAGTGGCCCCCAGCCTAGGGGACCCTCCAAAATCAGGCAGCTCCTAAGGAAAGGCCACGCTGGCAGGAACCCAGGCCTTTCTGCACTGTCCCACTCCCCGGGTTGACCAAACACCCAATTCTGCCTCAGAGCCCCTGCAGGACGAGGTGAAGGGAAAGTGAGAAGGCCAACGGAGGGTCTCCGTCCTTAGAGGTTTTTCTAAGAAAGGCAAATGTCCCTCTTGGCCGCCTGGTCCATGGGTTTGGATGGCATCCACTGTGGCTGGGACCCCTCCTGCGTGGCTTTTGTAGATGAGGTGGACAGGATTGATGGTGGATGGGAATGGCGGCAAAGAATTAAGGCTGGAGCTTACCTAATGCAGTTTCCCAAGGCCCCCATGGAGTTGGCTCTCAGCCCCTCCTTACCATCTGCTGCCCAAGATGCAGAGCCATGCCCATTCTCACCCCAGCTGGCTTCAGAGCAGCCCACGGGGCCAGCAGGCATCAGCTAACCTTGCTTCCCTCCTCGGCCCAGCTTCCCCTAGAGAGACTGACCTGTGGCCAGTGTGGGAGGGCACAGTAGCTCTGTCTTGTCCCAGTGCCCCAGGCAGGGCTGGGTACAGCAGCTGGGACAGCCAAAGGGCCCTGGGGCCAGGGAAACACAGCCTGAGTGGCAGGCAGGGGCCTGGAGCTGATTGTCACAGCACCTGGCAGATGGGCCATGGCAGAGTCTGGGGGCAGCTGTGCACCCAGCGGGGTTGAGCGTCCTGTCTTATGAGGCTACCGTGGGGGCAGGTACATTTGCCAGCACTGCAGGAGCCTTGGGGACCTCTGCCTACCCCTGGGGCCTGGTCCCTCACTCCAGCTCGAGGGGCTGGAAATCACACTGGTTTCTGCTTCCCCCGGCCAGTCATGATGGTCCTTGAGTCTGAACTGGTCACCCGGGGGTGGTGGTTACTAACAGCACAGTCCACAGCAGTCACAACAGTGGAATAAGTGCCACCCTGCCCGGACCCGAGGTGATGAGGCCCCAAGTGCTTATGGCCAGGATATCATTCACCCTAACCCCACATGCTGGGGATTGTCCCCATGTTACAGATGGTGACACAGATTGGTTTCAGCAGGCCAGGCATCTCACCCTTGGTCTTGCATTGGGCCAGAGGCAGAACCACAAGTCACATCAGGATGGACTCAGTTCAGCATCCTACTGTGTGTAGTGGGGAAGGAGAGTTGGCTTGAGGCTGGGCTTGGCCACCGAGTAGTATCAGACAAGCCCCTTAATCTCCTGGAGCCCCTCATCCCTCTGTAGGATGAGATGTAGTTCCCAGCTTGGGGACTGTTGTGAGCATAAATGCTGCCAGGGCTGGGAAGGGGGAAGGTGGCTGTCCTGGGCTGGCGGGGTGGCAGGTGCCCAGTGAGACTGAACCCTTCTCTGACGTTCTCCTGGGGTGTGTGAGAGGCTTGGTGGGACCTGTGTTTGGGCCACCTCCTTCCCCCTCCCTCTCTCCCCCGTCCCTGCCCTCCTCTCTTCCTCCCCTCCTCCCTCCTTCCTCCCTTTCTTGTTTCACAGTATTTTGCCATTATACAAGTTCAATCCTTTTTAACTACGATAAAAATGTCTCTGTATCACAAAACTATCTCCACATTTCCTCTGATAGCTAAATTATTTCAAGTTAGTGGAACAATGAAGAAATGGATAATCTTATGGGATTTTTAAAAATCTTTGGAATCTCATCATATCGGTGAAGAGAAGAATGAGAGAGAGTCAAGCTGATCAGGTGGTGGGAGGCAGGATGTGTGACAGACCCTGCTGTGGTTAGAACAGCCGCTCCTGCCTGGACCACCTGACTTTACTGCCTTTCACTCTCGCGTTCATGTCCGTTGTGTTACTCACTCTTTGCAGTGACCCTTTAAGGAAGGGAGGGCATTCGTTGTTACAATGATGATTTGAGGGCCAGGTGAACTGGGGCTCAGGAGGTGAAGTGACTGGTCTGCCATCTCAGTGCTGACAAAGACAGAGCCAGGATCATCCCCCTGGGCTCTCGTACAATGAAGGGCTGAGATAGGAGTCAGCTTGGCCATGCTGGGTGGGGTACACTAGAGCCTGGAGTCAGAATTCCTCCTGGAATCGCTGACCCCCTGCCTTCCAGCTCTGACTGGGAGCACACAGAACACCTGCCTCCCACCCTCGGTCTCCACCCCGAAGGGCAGGTGTGGGTGTGGCATGAGACGGTGTGAGGACAGTGCCTACATTTCCCGTCTCAAGCCAGTGGCAGTCCGTGTTGGTGACATTTGCCATCATCGCCCTAGCCATCGTCTTTACTTCATCCCCACCATGCTTCTCCCATGAAGGCTCCTTGCCCACCCTAAGCCCTGCCAGGTCAGTGCCATCCCTCTTACGTCAGCTGCATCGGGGCAGGCAGAGGTAACCTGTCTCTTGCAGACCTACCTGAGGCTGAACCCTGGAGAGGGCTGGGTGTAGGCTGAGGTTCCAGAGTATGGGGTTTCCTGAAGGTTCCCTCCTTTCCTCAGGACTGAACTTTCCTAATCAGCAACCCTGGGGAGCCTGGAGCCCTGCCAGGCCAGGTCCTGCTGACCCCTCATATCTGAGAGTGGCTCCCTGAGCTCCCAGCTGAGCCCCAGCCAGCCCCCGCCACTGTGCTGGGGACTAGAGTGTGGGGGCAGCTTCAGGCCCACCCCACGTTGTGTCTTCGCAGAAGCACAGCACAGCAGGGTTCTTAAATTCTTTATTAGAGATATTTTAAAAAGGCTTTTAAGTATTTTTTTATTCCCCCACACCACCAAATGAAATAATTGCATAATTAGTAATAAATTTGTTCCTCCACTAAGGGTGGATTTTTTTTAGGGTGTGTTAAAAATTTATCACACTTCCTTCCCCTGACCCCTTTCTTCCACTTGAATACCCGACTGGTATTAATGCATTTTTTAACCTAAACTCCCTCCTCCTTTTAACTAGACAGGTCATTAATAAAATGTTCTCCGAGAGCCTAAGCTTTTAAAAGTTGTATATCTCCAGATAGATGGCTTGGGTGAGTTGAACACTGCTGCATTAAGTCTCTGTGATAAAATATTTATTCACCATTAGAAATTTTTTTCTTTTGGACTGTTTGTGAAGTGTCTTGCTCTTTTCCTTGAGGCAGAGGGGGAGGAGGAAAGGCCCCAGAATGAGGTCTGCAGATGAAGTCATTTCTCAATTCCGGCATCTCTTTCGGTTTCCTGCTTGCCTTCCTCTCATTTGTCAGTTTCCCTGTCCAGCGGGGGCCGGGAGGATGCAGGGGCTTCAGGAAATGGTCTCCTGCCCATCTCCATGCCCTGGGGGGCTTGGAGAGGGATGTGATGAGGCATGTGGAGTGAAAAATTCACCACCCTCCCCTCTCTTGGCTTTATTGTTCTTGCGGGTTTATGGCTCTGATGGAGCTGATCTTAAGACATTAGTGTCTAGATCCTTTTAATAATCATAAACATTATCCTAATAGCCTCTATTTATTGATTGTGTACTATGGGCTAAGAGCTGTGCTCAATTGTGTGTCGATATTATGTGTACATATATGTGTATATATTTAATATTTCTAATAATTATAAAATTGAGCAAGGTAGGTTTGTAGTACTCATTGATGGATGAGAGAAGTGATTTGTCCAAGTTTTCTCCTTTCCTTCATCCATCCATCCATCTATCCCTCCATAAATCTGTCCATCCATCTGTCCATCCATCTGCCCATCCATCTGTCTGTCCATCCATTTATTTACTCATACACTCACAGGTACTTCTCGAGGGTCTACCATGAGCCAAGGTACTTGGCCAGGAGTTGGAGAGTCAACCGTGAATACACAGATAAGCCACTGCCCTCCCAAAGCTTGCAATAAATAAACCAATAGCAAAATAAGGTCATCACAGATCTTTACCAGGTGTTGAGGAAAGCAGCTCTCGGCCTGACGTCCCATGTTGGTCGGTTCAGGAGGGCTGGGGGCCTGGCCCTGGACTGGAAGCTTGCCATCACAGTAATGAGCCTTCACTTTTGGAATGGATGTAAGTGTGGGACATAGTCCCAGCTCCACAGACACCCAGATACTCTGTGAAATAGCCCCCGTGGTCTAGCCTGTAAGTCACTAGCGGGCTTTTTCTTCAGCGTGGTTTGCGTTTCCATATTGAATGGACACTGCGAATGTGATTTGTTTGAGTTTGCATCATGTTGCCAGCCTCGAATCCCACTGCCTGTCCGTAGCTCCACTTGGGTGTCTCATACGTGTCTCAGACCACACATCCAGCCAGGAGCTCTGGGCTTCAACACCCAAACCTGCTCCTTTGCTATCCCAGGCCATGGCTCTTTGAGCCTTCACATCCACGGCTAAAATGGGGCCAGCATTTGCGTCTTGCAGATGTCTTGGCTGTCGCAAGGCTTGTGTCAGATCAGAGCAGGTATACAAGTGCTTTGGAAATTCCAAAGCTGTATTTTTTCAAGTGTGATCCATGGAACAGAAGCGTCAGAAAGTGGGAACTTTCTAGAATGCAGCCTAAGCCTCTCCCAGAGGGCAGCAAGATTAGGGTGAGAAGGAGACAGCCCTGTGGAAAGGCACGTGCCCAATGAAGCCCAAGGGGGTGTGGCAAAGCCATCTGCCCTGTGTGTGATGTGGTGGGGGGGGTCTGTCCCTGAGCTGGCAACCTGTACCCCACGCCCCTCAGCCCCTCCGAGGCGGGCCTCCTGCCCCTGCTCTCCCTTCTCTCCCTCTTGCCCATTCCCATTGCCCAGAATCATTGGCAACAGCACAGCAGCAGTGATGACAGCAGGTAGTACCCATTGTACCATGTGTGGGCACAGGGTTGTTTTACATTCATTTAACCCAATGGAGAGTATCTGTGTATCTAAACATTGAAAAGGAACAGTGAAAACACGGCATTATGGTCGTATAGGACTGCCATTGTATACATGGTCTGTTGTTGATTGAAAGGTCCTTATATGACACATGACTGTATCATCCTTGTTCCCTTTTACAAGTGAGGACACCGTGGCCCAGAGGAGTTTAGGATGGGCCCTGGGTCATGTAGCTGGAGAGTGGCAGAGCCAAGGTGTGAGCCCCGTGCCTGGCTCCAGAGCCCTGTTCTCGGCCACTGTGCCGGGCAGCCCACAGCCGGCATCCTCTTTGTCAGGAACAGGGGAGCCCCGCCACCACGCCCTCCCTGACATTGCCATTCTTGCTAAAATGAAGAGACAGCACTGAGGGGAGAGCTAAAAACAACGCATCTGGACTGGCATCAGAAACAGGCTGCTTCCCCGCAGAGAGTTTTCTGCTTCCCTCTCGGGCCCGGGGCCTGCAGGGTGTGCTGTGAGCTCATCCGAAGAAGCGCCCATGTGGGCAGGCCCTGAGGGGCTGCAGCAGATTCACCTTGATGCCTCGCAAGCCCCAAATGGCCCTTCTCATGCCTCCCGTCTGCACCAACACCGATGGGAAGCTTGCACCTTCCCAGTCTTCCCTGGGTTTGCCCACAGCTGGCCGGCTGGATCCTTGCATGGGTCACCCTTGGACAACCCTTTGTGCCAGATGACCTGGCCGCTGTGTATTGAGAGTGGACACAGACCAGGCACTTTGCCCATGGTGTTCCCCCAGTGCATCCGCATGGCAGGCCTACTTTACACAGGAGGAAACTGAGGCTGGTTAGAGGGAGCACTCAGCTGGGGGACCTCATGGCCAGACCCCAGGCAGGTCAGCCCCCAAAACCGCAGCTCTTACCCACCCCACCATTCCAGCTTCTTGCTGGTTTCAGTGGAGGGGCCCACTGTGCCATGCCCTCACCTCGTGCTGGTGCCCAGAGCCCATGCTGTCTCCTCAGGAAGGCACTGCTCAGCCGGCCTCTCTTTCTGCAGGCCAGAAGAACTTGTGTGTCACCAGCCTCCTGATCTGCCAGGGTCTGCTCTGGGTGGGCACTGACCAGGGTGTCATCGTCCTGCTGCCCGTGCCTCGGCTGGAAGGCATCCCCAAGATCACAGGTGAGGCGCTGGGAGCTGGCGTTGGCAGAGCCTGGGGGTCAGCTGCAGGTGGCTGGTGGGGCTCGGTGGGGAGGGTGTGTTATGCTCTCATCGGTGTGAGGATGGGGTTCCATTGTCCAGCTTCCTGTCATCTCAGGTGGCATGGTGGCCAGTGGAACAGAATCATCCCAGCCCCACAGTCTCCCCCCTTCTTTCTGAGTCTCAGTTTCCTAATCTGGCAGATGGACACAAGAGTAGCTTGAGGATTGGCTGAGGCACCCGCCTAATGGCAGGGGCTCCACTGGCCCATTCTGCTCCTTCCTATAGCAGTTTCAAAATATCCAGGCTCCAGAGGGAGAAATAACTGAGTGCCTCTGGGGCCAGGCCTGGCCGCCTCAGGGGTCCATGTGCAAATACATGTGTTTGCATAGATCAGATGAAGGAAGAGCTGCAGGATCAGATAGATCTGCTCCTGGGGCTGGGGACACAGAGGCTGGGGCCAGCAGCTCCCCAGGCATGAATTCAGGAGGGATTCGCAGTGAGGAGCTCGAGCCAGACCTTGAAGGAAGAGTTACAGAATCAGGTAGACGGAAACGGCTTTTCAGGGAAAGGCAGTGGGTTGGGCAAAGCTCTGACCTGCGCCATGGGGCACAGGAGAACAAGGCAGGATCAGAGAAGACCCCTGATACTTGGATGCCTGGAGCCCCAGGACCCCCTCTTTCTCTGCCCTGAGAATCATGACTGTGGTCCCTCCCAGCAAGGAAGCAGGGCCGACAGGAAGCCCTGGAGGTGGGCTGGCCCCCTACTCAGACCTCAAGTCCTTCTGCTAAAGAAGAGCTGTTTTGGCTGGGCACGGTGGCTCATGCCTATAATCCCAGCACTGTGGGAGGCCGAGGTGGGTGAATCACCTGAGCTCAGAAGTTCTGGACCAGCCTGGGCAACACAGTGAAACCCGGTCTCTACTAAAAAAATACGCCGGGTACGGTGGCTCACGCCTGTAATCCCAGCACTTTGGGAGGCTGAGGCAGGTGGATCACGAGGTCAAGAGATCAAGACCATCCTAGTCAACATGGTGAAACCCCGTCTCTACTAAAAATACAAAAAATTGGCTGGGCATGGTGGCACGTGCCTGTAATCCCAGCGACTCAGGAGGCTGGGGCAGGAGAATTGCCTGAACCCGGGAGGCGGAGGTTGTGGTGAGCCGAGATCGCGCCATTGCACTCCAGCCTGGGTAACAAGAGTGAAACTCCGTCTCAAAAAAAAAAAAAAAAATACACACACACACACACACACACACACAAAGTTAGCTTGGTGTGGCAGTGTGTGCCTGTAATCCCAGTTACTTGGGAGGCTGAGGCAGGAGAATTGCTTCAACCTGGGAAGCAGAGGTTGCGGTGAGCTGAGGTTGCACCATTGCACTCCAGCCTGGGTGACAGAGTGAGGAGACTCGGCCTCAAGAAAAAAAAAAAGAAGAGTTCTTCCTAAATTCTGAGATTTTCTGTTTTCAAGATTTCATCAAATAGGGCATTTTTGTCCATCCAGGGGACATTTGTGGAGGACCTATTTCCAGGTAGAATCCCGGGATGTGGGGATGAATCGTGCAGAGACCCTGCTCTCCATGAGCTGACGGTCTCCTGGGGGTCATCATAGCCCTGGTGGCAGGTGCTGGGATGGGTGTGTTCTGGGGGCTGGGGACACAGAGACTGGGGCGAGCAGCTCCCCATGGCTGTGATGGAGGGATTCACACTGAGGAGCTTGAGCCAGGCCTGGAAAGAAGAGTTGCAGAATCAGGTAGAGGGGAAAGGCTTTCTAGGTAGGGACAGCAGCTTGGGTAAAGGCTCAGACATGAGGAAATTCTTGGAATTTCACACTGAGGCTCCCCTGTGTGGTGTATAAGGCTGCCCCTGTTCCACTCCCCAAGGAAGCTGTGCCGGAGTACGGGATAGCCAGACCTGTGGGCATCTGGGGGGGGAGTGCCAACATAGACGGAAGTGACCCCCCTAAAATACCCACCCAGAAAGTTCTCCAGGAGAGAGACTCGGGCGCCTCCCTTAATACACTGGGCCTTTGGGCACCCTTCTGCCCCGCCCCATTTTCCGCAGGGAAAGGCATGGTCTCACTCAACGGGCACTGTGGGCCTGTGGCCTTCCTGGCTGTGGCTACCAGCATCCTGGCCCCCGACATCCTGCGGAGCGACCAGGAGGAGACTGAGGGGCCTCCAGCCGAGGAGGACAAGCCAGACGGTCAGGTGCACGAGCCCATGCCTGACAGCCACATGGGCCGAGAGCTGACCCGCAAGAAAGGCATCCTCCTGCAGTACCGCCTGCGCTCCACCGCGCATCTGCCCGGCCCGCTGCTCTCCATGCGGGAGCCAGGGCCCGCCGATGGTGCAGCCCTGGAACACAGTGAGGAGGACGGCTCCATCTACGAGATGGCTGATGACCCTGACGTCTGGGTGCGTAGCCGGCCCTGTGCCCGTGACGCCCACCGCAAGGAGATTTGCTCCATGGCCATCATCTCCGGCGGGCAGGGCTACCGCAACTTTGGCAGCGTGCTGGGCAGCAGTGGGAGGCCGGCCCCGTGTGGGGAGACGGACAGCACCCTCCTCATCTGGCAGGTGCCCTTGATGCTATAGCCCCTCCACTCTCGAGCAGAGGGCACAGCTGCAGGCCTGACTGAGGCCATGCCCCGCTCTCATGCTGTAGGGCCCTGCGCGGGACCTGCGACGGGCCTGGATTCTCCAGAAACTACTTGGGCAGAGCAAAGGAAAACCTCTTCTTTTTAAGAAAAAAATTTTTCAGAGTGTTTTGGGGAGGAGTTTTAGGGTTTGGGTAGTGGGAGGACACGTCTGGAGGAAATGGCCTTCTTTTTAAAAGCAAAAAACACAAAACCTCACAACTGCCTGGCAAGCCCAGCACTGCTTGTTCAGGCCCTAGCGGGTCTCCAAGGCAGCCACGCGCCCCTCCTGGAAGGGTGTGTGCATGTGAGTGTGTGCGAGTGTGTGGGCTGGTGTGTGAATATCTATAAATACGTATATATGCTGTATATTATATGTGTATAAATAAAATCTGTACATATTGGAGCTCTGGGAGATGCTGGAATAAAAGACAAGAGTTACATCCGAACTTGGATTCAGATTTTGTTGTGGTTTTTTAAAGACATGATAGGAAAGAGACAGGGAGAGCAGCTATTGGTAGAGAGGGGTTATTCGGGACCCAGGAGCCAGTCAGGCTTGGCGGGAGGGTGGTTGGCTCTAGAAGCTCACGGTCCAATCGGGTCCCCATTAGCCACAGGTGGGTAATTAATTTTCATATGAATGAAAATGAAATATTCAATCTCTCAGTCACCGTAGCCCCATTTCAGATGTGGCTTGAGTGGTGGGTGGTGAAGGATGAGATGGCACAGATATGACCATTTCCAACGCAGAAGAAAGCTTGCTTCTGCTCCAGGAGGGGCTTTGGGAGCTTCCTTTCTGAATATTTTTTTGGAAAAAAGACTGGGTCGCCCCAGCTCTGGAATAGCATGGGGGCAGAAGGCTTTGGTGTCTAACAGTGCCAGCCAGCAGGGAGGGGAAGATGAGAGGCCTTTCAGCGGGCAGGCAGCCATGTCCCAGGACTTGGAGTCAGAGGGAGGACCAGGCGGGTTTCAGGGGAGGTCCGTCCGCAGCAGGAGCAGAGCCCGGCTGCAGGTGGGATGGGCAGATGGGGCTGCTTCTGGCCCTAGCTCCTCTTTTCTGGCTCAGTTCATCCTTAGATTGCTAGAGCTGCCTGCAGAGAAGAAAATCAAAACCAAAAGCCACCACCCAAAAGGGCAGTGTTTCCTCCGTTTTCCCACCCTCTGCTTCTCTGTTCTGTCTCCCTACCACCCGCCGGCACTTGCATTGAGATCTTACCACTGAAGTTCTAGGAACCCAGTGGAAAAGCCACCAAGGAGCGACATTCCAGCCGGCTTCTCACCTCCTCGTAGGTTCTCACTGACTAGAGAAGTCATTCATTCACTCATTTTGCAAATTCTTGTGTTCCTGCTATTTGCCAGGCTCTGCGCTACGTGGACAAGACCGCAGCCGTCCACGCCCCAGGAAGTGCATGAGGTAGTGGGGAGGGCAGGCGTAAATACCAGCAAGTGAGGGCTTGGGGAGATCGAGGGTGATGTGGAGGAGGAAGGGGAGAGAGGAGGAAGGGCCTGTGCTCAGGCGGAGGGTAGATTGAGGTTGGCTATTCCCAGAAGTCAGGTGGCCAGTGTGGGTCCCCAGGAAGGGAAGAAAGGAAGCTGTGTCCAGAGGAAGCAGTACACCTGAAGGTCTGGCTCCCACACTGACTACCGCCAGACATGTCCAACTCCTCTGGGCCTCAGGATCCCAGTTTGTATCAAAAGAACCACCACTGCCCTGTCCATCTCACTTGGAAGAGAATAAAGTGCTCTGGTTCCATTTTTTTATTGCACAAGTGGGTTACTGAACACCCTGTCTTGATGGGATTTCCAGGGGGTATATTTATCCCATCAATCAAATATCAACCATGACTTTTCCTGAGACAGAGGCCAGTGAGTCAAGGCTGCCCCGGGACGAGGAGCAAGCCTGGACTCTAGGGCCCGGCAGGCTGGGTTCAAGTCCGACCCCACCAAAATGCTGCTGTGTGACTCCCAGCACGTCCCTCGTTTCCTTATCTCTAGGACGGAGGGGATGGTGAGTAGCAGAGTTTGTGGTACAGAGACCACAGAAAGCATCTGGACCAGCCCTCCAATGGCATTTTTGATGATGGTTCCTTATATCCTCGCTCCAAACAATTTGAGGCGGCGGTTCTTACTGAGGAGTCTCCTCTTTTGCACTGGAGCTGGCGTCTGGGATCTCCGTGGGCTCATTAGATCCTAGACCTACAGATCGCTCAGCTAAAAGACATGGGAGATGGAACGGGGCCCGTTAAATCCCGTCACTGAGAAAACGACTGACTTTGCTACTTCAGTGAAATTATCACATCAGTCACCAGCTCATCTCCCGTGTCTCCGACAACAGAGCGAGGGGAGGGTTGGGGGCGCTGCGAACAGCTCCCGAGACCCACTGAGGACGTGCCTCGCATGTGAATGGAGGCCTGGCCTTAGATATTGATAAGAGTAATAATACCCAGGGAGTTCTGGGTGCCTGAGCGAGCTCCTCGCGTCATTACACCTGCTCTCTGAGGCTGCTTTTGTTTGCCTTGTTTTGTAGGTGAGGGGTCTGCGGCTTGGGGAATTTAAGCAGCCTGCCTAGGAAGCCTCACAGCCTAAAAGTCAGATCCCGGATTGTAGTCCATCTGCCACCAAGACAGCTCTTAGCCACCGGACTGCTCGCCCCTCCGAGGAAAACTTGGGAGACAAACAGCAGAGTTGCAACTGTGGTCTTCCCATCTAGCAGCTGGGGGACGTCGGGCAAGTGCCTTAATCTCTGTGTCCCAGGGGGTCCCTGCCATGGGAACAGACCAGCATTCATTCAGTATTCACTGAATGCCAATTACATGCCCAGATCCATTTTCAAGTAGACACTGGGTAGGGTGTGGTGAAAAAGACAAATTCTACACACACCCTGCTCTCCATTCTACTGGTGGAAGTGGGAGGGAACAGACCGGGAGAAAAATGTCTGATGGTGTTTGTGTTCTGGAGAGACGTAACAGAGAAGGGGGATGGGAGGTGCCATCTCACGATGGCAAAGAGGTGGTCAGGAGGCCTCACTGAGGAGGTGATATCCAAGCAAGGCCCTGAAGGCAAGGCAGACATCGGGTGGGAGAACATTGCGGGCTGAGGGCAAGTGTAAGTGCAGAGTGGGGAGGCAGGAGTGTGGCTGGGGCAGGGGCGGGCTGGGAGGGGAGGCAGTGGGCAGTTGGAAGTCCCTGGAGGGTTTTCAGCAGAAGAGTGACACCATCTGTCTGATGTTTTCAAACAATTACGTTTGGCTGCTAAATGAAGAATAATCCATGAAGGTGGGGACAGCAGTGTGGGAGCCAGGAGACCCCCTGTTGAGAGCTGTTGCAGTCAGCCAGGCTTGAGGGGTGGGGGGCAGCAAAGGAGAGCAGCCAGCTTCTGGGTGGATTCTGATGTCCCAGAGCCCACCGGGTTTGCAGCTAGATGGGCTGAGAGGAGTCAGGCGTCCCCCGGAGGTCTGACCTGGCGACTGGAAGGTCAGAGCTGCTAGCTTCCCTGGCAGGATGGCTGTGAGGGCAGCTTTTCTGCAGGAAAGTCGGGAATGGGCTTTGGACCGGCTACATTTAAGTTACCTTTGAGCGTCCGAGCGGAGATGTAGGGAGGACAGTCGACTGCGTGGATGTGGAGTCAGCAGAGAGGTCCAGGCCAGGGGTGCCGGAGCCTGGAGGCAGCCTCCGAGGGAGCGGAGTGGATGGAGGAGATGTGAGGACAGAGTCCAGGGAAGGCTGGTGTGGGGAGGCCCAGGAGCTGATCAGGAAGCACAGGGGAGGCTGAGATGCCTGGATGAAGGGAGAAGACCAGGAGGGCATGGCGAGGGTTGGAAGGGGAGGTATGATCTGTGCTGAATGCTGCTGAGGCTAAGGAGAGCCCGAGGCCCACCTCGGATTTAGCCACACAGAGGCCCTCTGTGCCCTGATGAATGTGGGCAGAGTGGTGGCGGGGAGGCCTGAGGATGCAGAGGGAGGGTCTGGGAGAGGAGCCTGTGAGCAGTGCGGTCCTGGGGTTCTCCAGCCCCAGTGATCGGGCGGAGGGAGGGAGGGGCCGTGACAGATGCCCCAGCCATGCAGGCCACAGCTCAGAGCGCCCAGAGTTGATCAGTTCACGGGCCTTCATCCCATTGCCCTTATCCAAGGGGGAAAACCACTTTCTCCTCCCCGGTGGGCAGGCCGAGGCTGCAGACAAGCCCAGTTATCAGGAGGCAGCTGTGAGCCAGAACAGTCTCCCAGCAGGAATCCTGCGCAGTGGCTGACTGAGACTCTCAGGCTGGTGACAGGTTGCCCCAACCCCACCCCAGGGGAACCCAGCCTGCCATGCTGGGTGTCTGCCAAAGGCCTCTGTTCCTGTCTCTGTGCTCAGGCCTGGGGAGGCCAAGGCCTGACACCCCATCCTTCAGAGGTGGGGATTGTTCCCTGGGCACCTCTGGCTCCAAGCCATGGACTCCGAAGGTGGGAGGGGGCAGAGGCCGTCCTCAGCCAGCCTCCGAGCAGTGCCCAGGCTTGGAGTTTGACTGCCTGTGTATGGGGAGACCTGCAGTCCTGGCGGGGGCACAGAAATGGCCCTCTCATTGTGTTCCAATAACTGACCTTATTGTAGTTTGGAGACCCATAGCAGAAAACTCTATTTTTTTTTCTTTTGAGATGGAGTCATCTCATCTCACTGCAACCTCTGCCTCCTGGGTTCAAGCAATTCTCTTGCCTCAGCCTCCAGAGTAGCTGAGATTACAGGTGCCCACCACCACGCCCAGCTAATTTTGTGTTTTTAGTGGGACCAGGTTTTACCGTGTTGGCCAGGCTGGTCTTGAACTCCTGACCTCAGGTGAGCCACTGCCTTGGCCTCCCAAAGTGCTGGGATTACAGGTGTGAGCCACTGTGCCCAGCCTCTAATTCTTAGTTCAAGGTGACATAGTCATTTCTGGGGCTTAAGCCGCTTCTTGGGGCCAACAGTCTGTTTGGGGGGAATTGACAGTCTTTCAGGACCATCTCCTTCCCCTTCCTTCCCTTTTGTCCTCTGCCTGGCATCTGAGCCCTGGGGATGCTTATAGGATGCAGTGGTGGTGACCAGAGTCCAGGTGTCTGAACAGTGGCAGAGGGGTTGGGGTGTCTCTACCCTCTGTTCTGGCCTCTTTTGGTCTCCATGCCCCAAAGCCCCATGCCTGGTTGTCTGTCTCTTCCTTGGTGTCAGGCTGGAATCATTGGTGCTCCCTATCTCTGTTCTTGGGCACCTCACCTTCTGTGTCCCCCAGCCCTATCTCAGGTTTCCTTTAGCCCTTCCATACCCCCACCAGCCTCCACCCCCAGGACACTCACAGACCTGTGTACCTCAGACCCCCTCCTCTGCCCTAGGGGGCACGTCGGGGATCAGACCCCTGCCCACAAGCTCTCGCGCTCCTTTCAGCCTTTCTGATGGACTCCTAGAGGCCGGGTTCCGCCAGTCCATCCTGTTGCTGACTTGCTGCTTAAAAAGGGATTTCCAGTCAGATGTGGTGGCGCATGCCTGTAATCTTAGCACTTTGGGAGGCTGAGGCAGGCGGGTCATGAGGTCAAGAGATTGAGACCATCCTGGCCACAAGGTGAAACCGTGTCTCTACTGAAAATACAAAGATTAGCTGGGCGTGGTGGCACGCACCTGCAGTTCCAGCTACTTAGAGGGCTGAGGCAGGAGAATCACTTGAACCTGGAAGTCGGAGGTTTCAGTGAGCCAAGATCGTGCCACTGCACTCCAGCCTGGTGACAGAGCAAGACTCTGTCTCAAAAAAAAAAAAAAAAAGGGGGGGGGGCGGGGGGGATTTCCTATTGGGAAAGCTGCCCTTGGGCCTGTAGGAGCCACGTGCTCAGGCACTGAGCTCTGTTCTTGCTTCGTAAAAGGAAGCAGAGCTTGAGGCAAGGATTTTGATTTAGGTTGTTTATTTGGGAGGTGGGGCCCTGATGGAGGCATGAAATGGGGAAGGGAAGGCAACCAGTGTTGGGGGGATATTGAGCAGTTTACTGAGTGGGTACCTGGGGCCTAAGCCCGCTGAGGGGCTCTGGGAGTCAGAGAAGCACTTTCTCCTCCAACCTCTACCAGCGGGGTGCCTGGCTGAGCTGCCCTTGGAAGCGTAGATCCCTGGCAGTCCTGTCTGCTTCCTTGTTAGCCAGAGAGGGGACCTGGGCAGAGAGAGCCGGCACGCCTGCCTATGCTCTGTAGCAAGGGCCCGGAGCAAGCTGGGGCTTTTATCATTTAAAATTTTTTCTACCCCAACAAAGCCAGACTTTCAAGAGGATAGTCTTGCTGTGGACACAAACATGTCAAATTTGGAACTCAAAGCTGGTTGTTTGTTCTAGGTTACATCCCCCTGTCTCAGCTCGAGCTGCCCTAGCAAAATACCACTTGCCAGGAGGCTTAAACAACAAACATTTATTCTCACAGTTCTGCAGGCTGGAAGTGCAAGAGCAAGGAGCTGGCAGATTCAGTGTCTGGGAGGCTCCTCCCAGGTTGCAGGCGGCTGTTTTTTTTGCAGTGTCCTCACATGGCAGAGAGTGTATGCTCTGGTCTCTCTTTCTCCATTTTTTTTTTTTTTTTTGAGATGGAGTCTTGCTCTGTTGCCCAGGCTGGAGCACAGGGGTGCGAACTTGGCTCACTGCAACCTCCGCCTCCCAGGTTCAAGCGAATTCTTCTGTCTCAGCCTCCTGAGTAGCTGAGATTACAGGTGCGTGCCACCATGCCTGGCTAATTTTTGTATTTTTAGTAGAGACGAAGTTTCACCATGTTGGCCAGGCTGGTCTCGAACTCCTGACCTGATGTGATCCACCTGCCTCGGCCTCCTAAAGTGCTGGGATTGCAGATGTGAGCCACGACACCCAGCCTCTTTCTCCTTTTTATAAAGGCATGAACCCCATCATGGGGGCTCCACCCTCATGACTTAATGGCCCCACTTCCAAATATCATCACATTAGCATTTAAGACGTCAACACATGAACTTTGAGGGGACACAAACACTAAGGCGGAACACTCTTCCCACCCCCAATTCTCACCCCACAACGTGATAAATGGCACGGACTCAGTGAGGTAGAGGTGGGGAAATATCAGCTCATCAACATTTATAGGTGATCATGGTTAGGCTTTGTGTCCCCACCCACATCTCATCTTGAGTAGTAATCCCCAGGTGTTTAGGGAGCGACCTGGTGGGAAGTGATTGGATCATGAGGGCGGTGTCCCCCATGCTGTTCTCGTGATAGTGAGTTCTCCCGAGACCTGATGGTTCTCGCGAGATCAGCTTTCCCTACACTTACAGCTTCTCTCTCCTGCTGCCTTGTGAAGAAGGTGCCTGCCTTCCCTTCCACCATGATTGTAAGTTTCCTGAGACCTCCCAGCCATACGGAACTGTGAGTCAATTAAACCTCCTTTATTTATAAATTACCCCTTCTCTGGTATTTCTTTATAGCACTGTGAGAAAGGACTCATCTAATAGGGGGTAAAAATAAACCTCAGGCCAGGCGCGGTGACTCACGCCTGTAATCCCAGCACTTTGGGAGGCTGAGGCGGGCGGAACACGAGGTCAAGAAATCGAGATCATGGTGAAACCCTGTCTCTACTAAAAAATACAAAAATCAGCTGGGCGTGGTGGCACACATCTGTGGTCCCAGCTTCTCGGGAGGCTGAGGCAGGAGAGTTGCTTGAACCTGGGAGGCAGAGGTTACAGTGAGCCGAGATCGCGCCACTGCACTCCAGCCTGGCACCTGGCTACAGAGCAAGACTCTGTCTCAAAGCAAAACAAAACAAACCTCAGGCTATGTCTCCAACAAATTGCTCCCACTATACAACTAAGCACCTTTGCTGAACCTGACATTAGGCTATAGTTACTGGGGATGTTAGAGTTTCCCTGTCCTCTCTGAACATGTAGTCCAATAGGCAGGATGCTGGCAGCAAAAAGAGTCAACCAAGGAAGGCTTCCTGGAGGCAGCATATGTGGGCGTTGGAGCAGATTTGAGTTTGGATCTTGGCTCCGTTTCGTATTGACTGTGTGGCCTTAGAAGAGTGCTACCTCCTGGGGGGGTCTATGTCCTCAGCTGAATGAATGGACTTTTGAGGCCTTCCTTAAGGGGTGGCTGTGAGCACCCGGGGGCCCCAGGTGTGAGCCGTTTCTAGCGTGTCTCCAGGCCCTGTCGCTGCTTCTACAGGCATTATCTCTGGGAATCCTCAAAGTTAACTAGAAAGGGAAGCGTAAGAGATGAAGTCTCGGAGCTGGAGTGCTTACAACCTGGGGGTGGGGAAAGGAGGACTGAGGGAGACCCTGGGGAGGGCTGAGACTGGGGCTGTGGCTGGGCCATGAGCTGAGGCTTGGGCTAGAGCTGGGGCTGGGAGAGGGAGGACCGAAGGGGTCCTGGGAGGGCTGGTCCTGGGAGGGCTGGTCCTGGGAGGGCTGAGGCTGGGGCTTGAGGTTGTGTTTCAGTCCAAGCTGGCATGAACTGTTTCTAAACATGGGCTCAGGAAGAGACCACAGCCATCGCTGGGGCCAGAGCCATGTTAGGCCACTGGGCACAGGTCTGTTGCCTTTTCAGAGTGGAACTGGCCTTCCTGACACCAACATGTTCTGTGCAGCCCCCCCAGCTGGCTTCCACCCTGTGAAAGCCCCAGATACACACACAGCCCAGCAGCTTCCCTGGGGTGCCCTGGGGGTAATGGAGCCTCTGAAGCATGCCTTCTGGAGGGCCCAATACCTGCTTTATTTTTGAGACAGGGTCTTGCTGTGTTGCCCAGGCTCAAAAGATCCTCCTGCCTCAACCTCCTGAGTAGCTGGGACCACAGGCATACACCACCATGCCTGGCTAGTTTTTCAATCTTTTGTTGAGACAGGGTCTTGCCATGTTGGTCAGACTGGTCTTGAACTCCTGGGCTCAAGCAATCTGCCACGTCAGCCTCCCACAGTGCTGGGAATACAGGCGTGAGCCACCGTGGCTGGCCTCAGTGCCTGCTTTCTTTAAACTCCAAAGACTCCTGTGTGTTTGTGCAGGAGGCCATGGGGGTGGTAGGGTGGTCACAGGAGGATGGGGTCTGAGCTTTAGTCTCCACAGTCTTAGCGCTCTGATGGGTGATACTCAGCCACTGAACTGGGATGTTCCCCATCTGCTGGGGGTGATGGCCTTGATCTTAGGGAGCTCCCAGGCTGCTGGAAGACGCATAGCTCCTGTCATCAAGTTTGATGGGGAAGCCACAAGTCTGCAGGGAGCCCTGGCTCTGCTCTCCCATTCGAGGAAGATCTAGTTTCTGCCCAGGAGGCGACCTAGCCTACTGGAGGAGATATTTCCCTGCCCTCAGAGGATTCTCCAATCCTAGGGTGGAGATCCCTGGGCTGAAGGGGGAGATCAACCCTGTGCCCTTGGTGAGTCCCCAGTCCGAATGGGAGACAGGTCCCCCAGCCGTGAAAGAGACCCAATAATAAGACACACAGCAGAAACTTGTTAACAATGCGGACCTAATTACGGCATTGCCAGCCACTCTGATCTCCTCATTTACACATTCCTGGCGAAATGGCAAGTAGCAAGAATGTGTAAATTGAGGAAAATTAATATAATTACCTGAGCTGTTTCTTGTCAGCTCTTCATCTCCACAGAAACCACAAAACCCTTCCTGGGGAGTGGCTGTTGTTCTGGGCTCTCTGCCTGAGGCAGAAAACTGAGGCTCCTCCTCGGCACAGTGGGCTCTTCCAGGTGCCGGGTGTGTGAGCTCCGGAGGGTCTTGGAGTCCGGAGACCTGGGTTTGAGTTCTGGCTGTCACCGGTTTGCTGGGTGATCCTCTGTGAGCCTCAGGCCCGTCCAGGGTGAGTTAAAGGTGGTGGAAGACTCTTTGCCACTTCCACCATTTTTTTCCTTCCCCTTGAATCTGAGTTGGTCTTTGCTTGAACTGTGGAATATGTTGGAAGGAGTGCTGTGCCAGTTCTGGGCCTGGCAGCTTCTGCCTTCATGCTTTTGGGAGCCCTGATCCCAAAAGAAGTCTAGGTACCCTGATGGAGAAATTGTGTGGGCAGACTCATGGAGACACAGAGAACCTGAGAGAGAGGCCTGGCACCCCCAGCTGGCCCTGCCCAGGCAGCATATACATGGGGGAGTCATCCCGGATGCTGCTGCCTGGTCAAGTGCCCAGACGCCATTGTCTGGCAGGAGAACTGCCCAGCTGAGCACAGAATCATGACAGATCATCACAAAGGCTGCTGTTTTAAGATGTTTAGTTTTGGGGTGATCTCCTATTCTAGTAGTAAAGCATCCTTTTGAAATTCTCCCTCACCTGCTCACTTGGTGGGGCTGCCAATTAAAAAAATGTCCTATCCTGACCAGGCTCAGTGGCTCACACTTGTAATCCCAGCACTTTGGGAGGCCAAGGCAGGTGGATCACCTGAGGTCAGGAGTTTGAGATCAGCCTGACCAACATGAAGAAACCCCATCTCTAATAAAAATACAAAATTAGCCGGGCACAGTGGCACATGCCTGTAATCTCAGGTACTGGGGAGGCTAAGGCAGGAGAATCGCTTGAACCCGGGAGGTGGAGGTTGCGGTGAGCCAAGATCACGCCGGTGCGCTCCAGCCTGGGCAACAAAACTCCATCTTAAACAAACAAAAAAGGCGGGGCGCGGTGGCTCACGCCTGTAATCCCAGCACTTTGGGAAGCCGAGGCGGGTGGATCGTGAGGTCAAGAAATCAAGACTATCCTGGCCAACATGGTGAAACCCCGTCTCTACTAAAAGTACAAAAGAATTAGCTGGGCATGGTGGCATGTGCCTGTGGTCCCAGCTACTCGGGAGGCTGAGGCGGAAGAATTGCTTGAACCCAGGAGGTGGAGGTTGCAGTGAGCCAAGATTGCAGCACTGCACTTCAGCCTGGTGACAGAGCAAGGCTCTGTCTAAAAAAAACCCCCAAAACATCCTATCCCTTCCCCCACAGGAGTAGATTCAGGATCCAGGCCTGATCAGTAGAATGACTCATCCCTGCCAATAGTGATTGGTCCAGAGATGGGCATATGACCCAAGATGAGCCAATCAGAGCCTTCCCTGGCTTTTACATATTGATGCTGGGTGAGCGAAGCGCTCGGATTTTTCTGGGATTGCTAAATTGGGCTGATGTAAACCCTGAATCGGTGTCGTTATGTCCCCCACTTCCATTCCCACCCCCGCTCAGTATGGAGCAGTCCCAGCCGTGTGAGAAGGAAGGAGGCTAAGACAGGGACAAGCAGTGGTGGTGACACCTCTGGGTTCTTTGCGTTTCTGGGCCAGTTCTCCCTCTGGACTTTCCAGTTTCATGAGCCAATAAATGTTCTTTTTTTCTTAAGTTAGTTTGAGTTGATTTCTGTCACTGCAACTGATGGGATCCATTTCATGCCAATTCTGTTTCTTCGCCTTATCTAACTAGAAATAGCACAGGCTTCTCTCTGTCTCAGAGGCTCAGTTCTCACGAGAAAGGAAAGGAAGTGTACACGTGCTCTGTCATAAAGTCCCCAGAGCTGGGTGCTTTCCTCTTACCAACACCACTGCCTCCTGGGAGGTGCCTCCTGACTGTTTTTCAGGGTAGGATGGTAGCAGGTCAGAAGCTGAGGGGCAGAGACTTATTGAGGTGGGATCTGCGGTTCAGGATGCCCCCCAATTCCCTCTCAAAGTGCGATGGCCTTGCTCTGGGACAGAATGAAGCAGAGACTGGGCGGGGGACAAGGGGCGAGGAAAGGGAATCCCATTAATGTTTCCAGTCCTAAATCAATTTAATGGGAACCTCTGATGACTCTGATTTGATTTTTCATTTTCAGTATTAACAATTATCTGCCTGATATTACCGGCAGCTCAAGCTTGAAATGGGACGACACGGCAGAAAGGGAATAGGACCAGATTACACCAATTATTGAATATTTTGCTAATTAGCCACCCAATGCATCGCTCTCATTTACAGCAAGGGAAACAAATGCTTAGCACTGTCACTGTTATTCTTCCTCGTCAAGCAGCATTGTCACCCAAGCTGTCCTTGGATTTTACATCCCAAGGAGAACTTCCGTTTCAGGATCCTTCATCCCCAGAATACTGCATTGTTTAGAATCAGAGAACCCCTGACGTCTACCCTTAGGTCTTCTTGCTTCTGTCTGAGGAGACGGAATGCAGATGTCTCCAGTGAGCTCTGCCTCATGGGACGATACCGTGCCAGGATGCAGGGTGTGTGGTGACAAACTTCAGGTACCCCAAACCAAAGACCAGGTGGCATAGAGGAGAATCTGGAAGGAATAAGGCTGGGGGCTGTTCAGGGTCAGAAACCTTCCTTCTCTTTCACAGATGGGGAAACTGAGGCTCAGAGAGGGATACAACTTGGTTAAGGTGCCACAGATGGTTGTGACCGACCTATGCCTGAACCCCAGCTCTCCTGACTCCTAAGCTGACAGTTTTTCTACCCACTGTGAGTGGCCAATGTGACCTCAAGGTTGTTTAAATCTTCCCTGCAACTGACCATGTTGGTTAAGTCTGGCTCAGAGAGGAAACAGAATTATCCAATGTGTACAGGCGCTGTCTCTACCCTGGCTCTGCCCATTATCTGCAGGCCCACACACTTCTTAGCACATACATTGGCTTTTCTCTGGGGTTGGAAGGCCTGGATTCAAATCCTGCATCTGCTACTTACCAGCTGCATGACCTTGGCCAAAGCTGTCAACCTTTTGAACCCCAAAAGGAACAGAGCAGCATGAGAGGCTCACGAAAACCAGGCTTGAATGGTTTAGCTAAAAGAGCCACTTTCCAACCTGGATGCCCCAGGTTCAGAGAGAGGCTTCCGTTATTTTACTTCAGTGATAAAACTAACTGCTGTGATGTATCAAGGGCCCACTATGTGCTCCAGGCATGTGCCAAATGCTTTATGTGTGTTTTCTTACTTAACTAGTTAAGTGCTGGGAGACAGGACTGTTATGCTCATTCTACAGCTGCGAAAACTGAGGCTGTCAGAAACCAGGTGACTAGATGCCCGTGGCACATGGCAAAGCCAAGACTGGAGCCCAGCTTGTTTCCAGAAACCATTAGGACAAGATAGATTCCCTGGGTCCTTCACCCTGCCCGGGATAAAATGCTTCTGGGCTGGGGGGACCGCGTGCTCCAGCGACAGTGCTGGCAAAGCCCATTTGCCGCTCCCTAGCTCCTGGTCCTCAGAGCTCAGCCCTCAGGACACTCGCTCCTGGAAACATGGTCAGCTCTGCTCTGATGAACTTCATTATCTTTATCAAATTAATTTACGCAAGCCAGTGTGGCCTCCTAATGAAGACATTTCGCACGGCCCTGGGCAGGCTGGTTAATGAGGCAGGAGTGGCTGGACTCAGGTTCCAAGTGTCCTGGGGTGAAGAGGAGAGCAGAGCTGTCAGCGTGACTGTCACTGCTGTGGGGTTCCCTCTCTGCTGCCATCCAGGGCTGTGAATGATCACCGCTGGTCATTTCCTCCATCCCCCTGCCAAGGCTGTCACCGCACCAGGTGCCAGCTGATCACTCCAGGACTTCTTGAGCAGGCAGATGTGCTGTGACCTGCAGTTCCTGGGAGGCCGTCCTTTATTCTAGCGCAGATAGATTCCTTGCTCCAAGCTCCTCCTTGTTAATTTTGTAAGTGACTGAGCTACAACTTTCTTTTGTGCCTGCTAATGTCTCAGCCCTGCAGCAGGATGCCACCAATTTGGTAAATGAACTTTTCTTTCTGCAAATGAGATTTTTAAGATGGGAGGAAAAGACAGGTGGGACTGAAAGCTGAGAGGCCAATGCAGAAGGGCAGCAGCTCCACCTGCGCGAGTGTGACTGTCATCACGGGGAAGAAGACGGAGAGCTGCTGGAGAGCCTGCTCCTGAGGAGAAGTGGAGGACGGGGTGAGGGCAGCCTCATTTCTGGTTTGAGCAACTGGACAGAGAGTGGTCAGCCTTGCCAATTCATTCGTTCATTCATCCATTCATTCATTCATTCATTCACTCACCAAACACACACGTGAATACACACACATATGCCTACCTATTGTATGCCGGGCCCTGGGCACCAAGTACTATTCATAAAACCATGAACAACACAGACCAAACCCCTGTCCTCATGGACCCAACATTCTAGTAAGAATTTAAACTCCTCACTTAGAATCTTCAAATTTTGCGTCTTAGGTTCACCCAATCTTAAAACCAGGGGCTCTTCACTGTGACTGTATTAACTTGCATTCAGTGAGCACTGACTTCAGTCTTTGCAGTGACCCTGTGTGGTGGAGTCTAGGGTTGTCCCCACTTTACAGATGATGCCATTGAGGCTTAAGGAGAGTAAGTTACTTTGGCCAAGTTCACACAGCCCTGCAGCCAGGATTTGGCCCAGGCCTATCAGGCCCCTCTACCACCCTCTGCTGCCCCCCTCATCTTACAAATTGGGGTAACTTTCAACAGGACCCCCCAGAGCTGGAAAGGACTGTCCTCCCTGCCTGCAGAATCTGCTGTGGTATCTCTTGAATGAGGCCATGCGGCCCCCACCTGGTTCCACGTTCCTTCTTGTCCTGATCCTCAAGCACCCAGGGCCTCGCCTCCCCGCCCAAGCCCCTTCCTTACCACGCCAGCTACTTCTGTCCCCACTTGACTGGCTGCCCCTCTTCCTTGCTCAGCCAGACTCTTGCAGCCGGCATCCCTGACTCCCCGACTCTTTTCCTTTACCCCTTCTCCCAGCCTGCTGGATCAGCTTATGTTGGCGGCAGGGCCATCCCTGGTCACAGGAGGGAGAGAATGATGACAATGGAAACAATACTTGCTAGCCCTGTGGCAGGCTTAGTATGCACCATCCTGCCTCATCGAATCCTCCCAATGACTGCCAGGTAAGTAGTGTTATTTCCATTCGACAGTGCGGGGAATGGGGCTCAGGGAAGGGAGTTTCTTGTCCAGGGAACACAGATAGTAAATGGCAGGGGTGGGAACTCAACCCAGGGCTATGGCTCCAGAGTCCACATGCATCATGACTGATGATGTGAGGAGTCTGAAAGCTGGGCTGGCCATGTGTGTCCTCCCAGGAGAACTCCCGACTCAGCGATGCTCCCTAAGATGGGCTCAGGTCAGACACAGTGGCTCGTGCCTGTTGTCCCAGCACTTGGGAGGCAGAGGCAAGAGGATCAGTTGAGCCCAGGAGTTCAAGACCAGCCTGGGCAACATGTTGAGACCCTGTCTCTACAAATAATTAAGAAAATTAGCTGGGCATGGTGACATCTGCCTTTAGATCCTCAAGAGGCTGAGGTGGGAGGATTGCTTGAGCCCAGGAAGTTGGAGGCCGCAGTGAGCTATGATCATGCCACTGTACCGTGGAAGGAGACCCTGACACTAGACAGAGAAGGAAAAAAAGCGATCTGTAAACAGTTGCCTGATTTGCAGGGAAGGGAGCAGGAGGAAGGCTGGAGTGGCCTGCTGATGGAACAGCTGGCCTCTGCTCAACAGCAAGGAACTCTGCGGCCAGTGCCTCCCTCCTGAGTGCTCAGGAGGCCAGAGGTCCCACAAGTGTTACTGTAGTCTCATTCCATTGTGATTCTCCCCTCTGAAGTAGGCTTCCCTCCTAATCCATTTTTCTTTTTCTTTCTTTCTTTCTTTTTTTTTTTTTTGAGATGGAAACCCACTCTGTTGCCCAGGCTGGAGTGCAATGGCACAATCTCAGCTCACTGCAACCTCCACCTCCCGAGTTCAAGTGGTTCTCCTGCCTCAACCTCCTGAGTAGCTGGGATTACAGGTGTGCACCACCACACCTGGCTAATTTTTGTATTTTGAGTAGAGAGAGCATTTCGCCCTGTTGCCCAGGCTGGTCTTGAACTCCTGGCCTCAAGTGATCCACCTGCCACGGCCTCCCAAAGTGCTGGGATTACAGGCGTGAGCCACCGTGCCCAGCCTCCAACCTCTTTTAAGCTAGAGGAAGGATCATCAAGGCCAGCTCTTGGCCACCTCCTTTGAAATCCTGCTTGTGTGGTCTCACACCTCACCTTGGGGTGAGGATGAGGTTGGCATCTATTGTCTTAGGGTCTCATCCAAAACAGAGACCAAAATGGTTCCATTTCAACACCTATTACCGCCTGCCTCGGCCTCTCAAAGTGCTGAATTACAGGCACCAGCCAGCACACCTGGCTCGAATCTCATTTTTCTATCACTGATCAGTATTAACATTATCATGATTTTTTGACTTGTGTTTTTTTCCCTTCATCTAGAATGGAAGCTCCCGGCGGGCAAGGACTTTATCTTGTTCACTTGAAGCTGAAGCCTCAGCATGTACAATCCCGTGCTGGGTCGCTTATTCATCAGCAGGGAGGAACACCGGTCCTCCTTGGAAAAGACAAACTATCCACCCTCCTGGAACTGCGGCGCAGTCTCACTGAGGGCCTGCTTCCATTCCAGTCAAAGGGCGACAAAAATTAAAAACGCGAACCACCGTCAGGTGAGGCCAGCCGCCCCTTCTTTCTGTCCCAGCATTAGTGCTGCCACGGCTGCCTCCTGCTCCTCCGCTCAACCCCCACCTCCATCTGTGATGTCAGCGTGGCTGCCCCTGGGATCCCAGCCTGGTTTGCCTTTAAATTTTACAACCTTGTTTATGCAGCTCAAGGCCCGTGCGCTAAAGACCACATGCTCCATTGAACACTTATGGCTGCAAATGGCTCCTCCATGCGGGTAAGGGAGGGGGCTGCACATGCTTAGGGCGAGGAGGCTGGGATGCGGAGGCCGCCGGCTCTCAGCCTCCACTCCTCCCTCTTAGGATTCCTCCCTTGGCTGACTCCCCCAGTCTTATTCCTGATGACATTGCTCAGTTCACATTGTCCAAACCCGTGCCTGGGCGCTGCTAGGCATGGGATAGAGGTGAACAGACTTGGCCACTGTCTTAGGTGGCTGCAAGGGGGCATGAGGATTTGGGTACAATCTGTGCTCCCAGGAGAAAGAGCAAGGGAGTGGGGGAAGCCGGGGAGGAGCTGAGGAGGTGGGAGCCACCAAGCCTGGGTGTGATTTCCGGCAAAGCCCCACAGAGAGTGTCCTCAGCCTCATTCTGCAGGGCACTCTGGAGTTGGTTCCGACTTGAGGGCCTGTCGGTCATTGGCTGAGGACGAGGCTTTGGGCTATCGACTCCCACACAGCTCACCTCCCTGAAGCTGTGGGACCAGTGATGGTAGGAGCTGCTGAAGCAGAGATGCAGGGGCAGCCACTGGAGGGGAAGGCCAAGGTCAGCAGGAGGCTCACGGGACGGTGATGGGAGGGGAAGCAACACCTGACGGGTTTAGCTACAGGTGCTGACAGGTTCACAGGCAGGTGGCAGAAGGCAGTTAAATAAATGAGATAATACAGCGCCCTCCCCGTGACCACACACACTGCTCATGCCTGTGAGTGCTCAGAATGCGTTGGGCCTCATTCTGCATGTTGTATGTGTCCTGTGATGCCTCAGGAGGATGCTCTCTGGCAGATACTGGTATTGTTACCCTCATTTTACAAGTGAGGACATGGGAGCACAGGGAGGTTATGCCACTCGCCCAAAGACGAACAGCTAATTGGTGAGAGTGAGACTTGGACCCCAGAACCTACACTTTGTAACTAGTTTACAGTTCTGGGGGGTCAGGGGATCTTGTATGAGGAGTCCCTAGCCTGGCCCAGGTGGAGGTCAGGGAAGTCTTCCTGGAGGAAGGGGTTCCTGGCAGTAACTTGCTGGATCTGGTGTTCCCTGTTGATTGGTCAGTTGCTCATTATTCACTGAACTCTGAGAAGGGGCTGGGCCCTGCTCCAGGCCCTGGTTGGACAGCAGGGAACAAGGCTTGGGGAAATGACTCCCGAGGAAATGGACATGTGTGATCCTGTGTTCCGGGCAGGCAGGGAGGGAAGACAAGTAGCAGAGGCACAGCAAGGGTCTCCCTGGAGCCACGAGGAGATGGGAGGGATGCGCAGGCCTGGGGTGCTTCGGGGCCCAAGCCTGTGGCTGCTTCTGGCCAGGAAAGAAACCAACATTACTTAAAGAATGTATTCATGTAACCAAATGCCACCTGTTCCTCCAAAACCTATGGAAATAAAAAAATTAAGAAAAAAAAAAAGTAAGCAGCAACAACAGCAAAATAAATAAATACATTTAAAAATGATAAAAAAAGAAACCCACATTACCGAGTGCTTGCGAAGTGCCAGGAGCCACCCTAAAAACAGTCGTGTGGGGTGCAGCCATTGTCATCTGCAGATTCGGACAGGGAGCCGGGGCCGCAGGGGTGGAGGTGCTCTGGTGGTGCGGCCGGTTGGTGGCAGAGCCCGTGGCCGGGTGTGTTGCTGGGAGGAGCAGAGGGGACCCTGGTGGATCGATAGCTGTGGGGAGAGAGAGGAAGGCTGAGGACAGGAAGGAACATAAGCTAAATTGCTTTTAGAGGCGCTGAGTGTCTGCACAGATGGTTCCCCCATCATCCCAAGGTGCTTGTAAATTGTCAACTCTGCCTCCCATAGCCTCGGAGAAGGAGAGAGTGTCTGGTTTCCCTACCCTGGCGTTTCTGCATCCTGAGAAACTCACTGCCTGAGGCCGGGCGCGGTGGCTCAAGCCTGTAATCCCAGCACTTTGGGAGGCCGAGGCGGGTGGATCACGAGGTCAAGAGATCGAGACCATCCTGGTCAACATGGTGAAACCCCGTCTCTACTAAAAATACAAAAAATCAGCTGGGCATGGTGGTGCGTGCCTGTAATCCCAGCTACTCAGGAGGCTGAGGCAGGAGAATTGCCTGAACCCAGGAGGAGGAGGTCGCGGTGAGCCGAGATCGTGCCATTGCACTCCAGCCTGGGTAACAAGAGCGAAACTCCGTCTCAAAAAAAAAAAAAAAAAAAAAAAAAAAAAAAACCCCCTCTAAAAAAAAAAAAAAAAAAAAAAAAAGAAACTCACTGCCTGTGGAAGCTCCAGGCCCTCCCCACAGGTTCTGCTGGAAGGAGCGTCCAGCCTCTGGCTTTGCAGCTGAAGCTCAGAGCTGCCCATGGGGGACCAGAAGGTAAGAACAGACCTGGGCTCTAACTTTCACAGCACCTCCTGCTGGCTGGGGAACGGGGACAGATCATGTGACTCTATGAGCCTCAGTTTCCTCATCTGTCCAATGGGTATGCTAAGCCTCTCAGGCCTGCCCCAGCCTTGCAGAGGGGGTAGGAGAGCAGGATTTCCCATCTCAGGTCTCAGAGACAAATGTGGCTGCCAAACACGGCCTGACTCAGTGCAGGCAGCCCTGGGCCCCGTGGGGCAGGCCCTGTGAGGGAGGGCGGGTGTAGGGGCACCCAGCTGCCTATGTCCTCTGGGAGGGAGGCTCCTGGTGCCAGGAAAAAGCATGGACTCCAAGTCTAATTGGCTTTCTCTGCCCAGCTGTGGGACCTTGGGCAAGCCACACAGTTCTCGGAGCCCCTGTTTCTGCAGGGCTCTTGCTAAGTCACCAGCCTGTTTTCTGCTGTCCAAGGTGAGGGACCACCCCCAATATCCCTTTTTGGATCAATTTCTGGAACATTCCAGGTCTTTCCAGCCTTTTCCAGGCCCGTAGCCACTGCTCCTGCTGTGTGCTAACAGCCTAAGTGGGAGTAGGGGGTGGGCTCTTACTGGATCTAAAGGAGCTGTCTTCAGGGAAGGATGCGATGTCAGGGGTACAGGCTTCTCACTCTCTTGTCCAGTTTCCCAGGAGCCAGAGGCCAGAGCCCCAGACCGAGAGGCCTCGACTCCTCAGCCTCTTCTCCCCTGCTGCCTGGGCCTCCTCCTCCCCAGTGCTCTTGGCCAATTACTCTTTATCAGCTCCACCATTCTTCTCTTCCAAGTGGCAGCAACCAGAACTGAAGTCTAGCTGTACATCAATCACACCAACAGTAACCGTAATGCAGTCGGTTTGCCCTGAACCCGTAGTCCTGTCTGCTCGGGGCTTACCTGTGTCGCTTCACCCATTGGGTGCGTCACCGGCTCACCGATGCCCCTCACTGTCTCGAATGCCAGCTCAGGCCCGTGTAGAGAGCCTGGGCCCCAGTGTCAGACAGACCTGGGCTCAGATGCGAGTTCTACCACCTGCCACGGTGGCCCTGGCTTTGACCTCCCCACGCCAGGCCTCAGTTTCTTCATCGGTCAAGACTGAAGCATGGTGATGGCCTCCTGCTGGGTGTTACTTCTAGGCTCAGCAGGGCGTACGACTCACACATCTAGGAGAGTGCAGGGCATGTGACCCATCTGCCCACTACAGAGCTCAGCTGTGCGTCCTCGCTCCTGCGTCCTGACTCCTGGGTTCAAGGAGGCAAAATGCAAAACACAGTTGACAATGAAGTGATAATGCAGATCGGTGTGGTGGACACACAAAGCCGTTCAAACTCTCCCCTATCCCCAAGGCGCTCACGGCCAGGCATGGGAGATAGGTAACAGCACCTTTAATAAAATTACGGTCACAACATCTTTAATAAATACTAAGAATAATCTATTGAGTATTTATTACCGGCCAGGAACTTTAAAGAGCTTTATATGGATTTTATTTGAATTCTCACAAACCCTGAGAAGAAAGATGTTATTATCCTTAAGTTACCAGTAGGAACTGAGACTCAGAGAGGTAAGGTCTCTTGCCCAGGTTCACACAGCAGAGCACAGAGCAGATGGAAGTGAGCTTTGAGCCCAGGTCTGCCTGATATGGAGGGCGATGCTCTTACTTTATCTGCTCTATCCCTCTGTGCACAAGTCCGTGATCTTCCAAATGCCATTTCTGTGCCAAACCAGGTACTGTTTCTGCATTAATACCCATCCTGATTACTGCAGTTTTGGTTGCAAGTGTCAGGAAATCCAATTTAAAGTACTTAAATAATAAAGAGAATTCACTGACTCACGTAACTGAAAAAGAGGTAGTTCCTGGCTTCAGGCAAGGATTGATCCAGCCGCTAATGCATTGACTGGTATGAATAGGACCAGTGAGTTTTCTTTTTCTCTGTTCCTTAGCTCTACTTCCACAGTGTCAGCATCACTCACAGCAGGCACGCCCTCCTGCCTCCAAGAGAGTCACCAGCAGCTTCCTCCTTCACAGCTGTGAGTCAATGAGAGGGTCCACTCCACCCAATAGCTCAAATCCCAGTTTCAGGATTTGACCTGTGGCTGATCAGCCTAGGGACATAGGCCCATTCCTGAGCCCATCGCTGTGGCTGGAGAGGTGGAGACACTGATTGGTCTGAGCCAGTCAAGTCCTCTCAAAGCCAAATCGCGTGGGCAAGAAATTTAGGACAAAGGGAGGAAGAAGGAAGAGAAAAGAGAATGTCAAGGAGACAAACAGCAAATTGATACCCACTCTGTCCCTCCTGCAAGAGAGATATATTTCCCCCATTTCATGGAGGAGGAAACTGACGGTCGAAGTGGCCAAGAAACAGGATGGTGCTCCCCTGTACATAGGCACAGGCCGAGCGAGGTGCACACAGTATTAGATACTTCTTTCCCCAGCCCACGGTTGTACCTCACTCTAGAAACCAAAGGATGCAAATGGAGACGAGGCTAATTTTTGCCCCTCAAACTGGCAAAGGTGAATAAAAGCATGTTTCTTGATGCTGGGGAGTGTGGAGTGAGGCAGGTTGTTTACCCCTGCCTGGTAACGTAGACATTACCATGAGCTTTCGGGAAGCAAGAGCTTCTATATTGTATTTAGAGCCTGGAGCACTTTGTACCCTTTGACTTCAAGAATTTTGCTTCCAGGAGTTGACGTGGCAATGATGGGAAATATGGACTTTAATGATACCTAAAGCCATCCACGGCTGTGTTACTTGCCGCGGGGAAAACCTGGCACCTCCACGATCTTGATCTTTTACACTTACTTGTCATTAGTATCCATCTCAGTCCACCAACTGCCACGTGTAAGAAAAATGCAGCCCTCTTTTTTGTTCTAGAACTGAGTTTAATTTTTATTTCAAGACTCCAAGATGATCAATGGACAAAAACCTAATCCCCGTCAGCTCGGGGACCCCACCGCGTTTCCCCTGTGGATTTCATCTTGCACGGGCACCTATGAGGTTCTCGATGTGGTGCGGTTGTCAGTCTTCGATCCATTTGGTCACCACCTTTCCCGCCCCATTCCTGATCCTACAGGCTCCTCTGGCCCCACAGCTCTCTATGTATAGAAGACATTCTCCATCCAGGACTGGGATGTGGGAACGAGGCAGCAGGTTGAGCCCCCTACTTGGACCCCACAGGGAGTTAGGCAGTCATTTCTTCTGCTCACGCTGTGCTGAGGCAGGGATTTTGGGGTCTTCTTGCTTTCTTTGGGAATGGCAGCTTAGACCTCCTCTGTCTCAGATCCTCACACTTTCATGGAGGTTTGGGGGTTCCTTAGCTGGTCTGGGGTAATAACCATTGCTTTTACACGAATCTGATTTCTCCCACATCTTCTCCCTTCGTCAGAAGCAAGGCAGTTAGCACAGAATGCCCCAGCTGCCTGGACATTTTCGGGGTAGGGTGGTGCATGAAGACTCTGGAGGAACCTTGGTTAGAATCCCCAGTAGAGTCCAGGTGTGGTGGCTCATGCCTATAATCCCAGCACTTTAAGAGGCTAAGGCGGGCGGATCACCTGAGGTTGGAAGTTTGAGACCAGCCTGACCAACATGGAGAAACCCTGTCTCTACCAAAAATACAAAAATTAGCTGGGCATAGTGGTGGGCACCTGTCATCCCAGCTACTCGGGAGGCTGAGGCAGGAGAATCACTTGAACACGGGAGGCAGAGGTTGCGGTGAGCCGAGATGGCACCATTGCACTCTGGGCTGGGCAATAAGATCAAACTGTGTCTAAAAAAAATAAAGAAAGAAAGAGATTCTCCTACCTCAGCCTCCTGAGTGGCTGGAATTACATGCTTGTGCTACCACACCTGGCTCATTTTTTTAACTTTTAGTAGAGATGACGTTTCGCCATGTTAGCCAGGCTGGTTTCGAACAGCTGGCCTCAAATAATCCTCCCACCTCAGCCTCCCAAAGTGCTGGGATTACAGGTGTGAGCCGCCACACCTGGTGCTTCAAAGCTTTTTTAATCCCCCAAGCTTGTGGAATCTTCCATGCGGGGGCAGTGATACTCTCTTGGAGCTTGTCAGGGAGCTGGGCTTCGGGAGACGTTCAGCTGGTGCTCCCAGCCCACTCTGCACCTGCAGAAGCCTGGGGGCTGGTGGTGTGGCCTGACCCAGAGGTGGCCAGCTGGTGGCTCTTGGTGGGCCCTGAGGTATCTGCAGAAGACTCCCTGTAAGACTTCCTGGCAGGCAGCACCAAAGGCTCATCACCCTGGAGACTTGTTGCCTGGAGTATATCTCCCTGTTGGGGTCCCCCACTCCAAAGGCAGACCCCAAGACAGGGCTTGGTACAGGTAGTTTATGTGGGGGCTTGATTCTGGGGACCAGGGGAAGAGAATAGAGAAGGATGCAAGGTCACAAGTTAGCCTTCGGTGTGGGGGGGCAGGGCTCCATCTTGCTGGAACATTCTGAGAAGCCTTAGGAAATGCATCTCTGAACTGTCTACCTGGGGGATAGAGGGAGAAACATTTACCCGTCAGACTCTGTCCTTGCCAGCAGAGGTGGCCCTGTGGGTGTTAAGTCCCCTGCACGCCTGGGCTGTGCCTGTGTGAGCCCCTCCGCTGCTTCAGAGAAGGGGCTCCAAGTGCTATGGGGTGACCCTTGCAAGATGTCACTGGACGTCTGTGTAGAGCTGGTCCCTGCAGCAGTGGCCGGAAAAGGTGTGGCAGGGGCAGTGAGAGGCCTCACAGAGGGATAGAATCCCCCAGTGTCCCCTACTTTTTTTCTGTGTCCTGATTGAAAATCATAGAGCGCCTTGACGCAGGGCCTGTGAGCCAGCCAGCTCCAAGTTTTTTCACAGCAGATTTGAACCCAAATTAGGGCTTTGAACATTCCTAGGCACTGACAAAGCTATCTAGGGTTACTAGAAAGAAACTGGCCCAGCCCGGGCTGCTGATGTGACATCGGTAGCCACCCGTTTCTCTCATGGTCCCCCAGAGGATTGCCATAGCACTCTGTAAGTTCCCAATGAAGGCTTTACCCAGACCACCTGGCGTTGAGGGCCTCTGTCGTTGGAATCTCTGGCCCTATACGGTACAGTTTGGGGCACGCCTTTGTGGGAACTCCCCAGCCATTGTTTTTCGGGGTAGTTCCAGCTATGGATTTGCAGAGATGAAACAATGGGCATGAAGGAGGGCGCAGAACCTTCATCTCTGCCTCGCTGCCTCCCTCACTCTGCCCGCCCCTGGCCCAGGAGTGCTGCGGGGTAGCCTGCAGTAACAGTCCCTCTCAGTCCCTAGACTCGAAGACCACAGCTAGACTTCCATATTTTTGTGTCTTCCATGTTTTTTTGGAGATGGAGTCTCACTCTGTCATCCAGGCTGGAGTGCAACGGCACGATCTTGGCTCACTGCAACCTCCGCCTCCCAGGTTCAAGTTATTCTCATGTCTCAGCCTCCTGAGTAGCTTGGATTATAGGTGTGCACCACCATGCCCAGTTAATTTTTGTATTTTTGTTAGAGATGGGGTTTTGCTATGTTGACCATGTTGGTCTGGAACTCCTGAACTCAAGTCATCCACCCACCTCAGCCTCCCAAAGTGCTGGGATTACAGACCTGAGCCACCACCCCTGGCCATTTGTATGTCTTTCTTGATGAGCACCTGCTCTGTTCCAGCCCTGTGCTGGGCATATTCACTTCCCTGCTGTGCCCTGCCTTGCCCTGCCTTGCCCTGCCCTTCCCTGCCCTGTCCTGTCCTTTCCTCCCCTCCCCTCCCC
>NW_016107330.1:7975723-7993452 GCF_001604975.1 Cebus imitator
CCCCTCCCCTCCCCTCTCCTCCCCTCCCCTCTCCTCTCTTTTCTTCCCTTTTCTTTTCTTTCCTTCTCTTTTCTTTACTTTGCTTTGCTTTTTTTCCCTTGCCTCTCTTGCCTCCCCTTGCTTCCCCTTCCCTTCCCTTCCTTTCTTTTCTTTTTAAGAGATTGGGTCTTGCTTGGTCACCTAGTATATTAGTCTTTTGTCACATTGCCGATAAAGACACCTGAAACTGGGAACAAAAAGAGGTTTAATTGGACTTAACAGTTCCACATGGCTGGGGAGGCCTCAGAATCATGGCAGGAGGTGAAAGGTACTTCTTACATGGTGGCAGCAAGAGAAAAATGAGGAAGAAGCAAAAGCAGAAAGCCCTGACCAACCCGTTAGGTCTCCTGAGACGTATTTACTATCACAAGAATAGCATGGGGAAGACCAGCATCCATGATTCAATTACCTCCCACTAGGTCCTTCCCATAGCCACGTGAGAATTCTGGGAGATAAAATTCAAGTTGAGATTTGGGTGGGGACACAGCCAAACCATATCAACAGGCTGAAATGGAGTGGACAGTCACAGCTCACTGCCGCCTTGAACTCCTAGGCTGATGTCACCCCCTCCCTTCCAAGCAGCTGGGACTGCAGGCTCGAGCCACCACCTCTGGCTAATTTTTGTTTGTTTGTTTTTGAGGAGTTGGGGAGTCTTGCTACTTTGCCAAAGCTGGTCTCAAACTCCTGGCCTCAAGCAGTCTTCCCCCTACAACTCCCAAAATGCCAGGATTACAGGTGTGAGCCACCATACCTGGCCACTTTAACATCTTATTTGATCCTCCCAATGGTA
Source organism: Cebus imitator (assembly GCF_001604975.1). NCBI lineage: Eukaryota > Metazoa > Chordata > Mammalia > Primates > Cebidae > Cebus > Cebus imitator. The sequence continues at coordinate 7,976,553 of NW_016107330.1, forward strand.
TAAGGCAGTCATTACTTCCCTCTGCATTTTACAGGGGACGAAACCAGACCCAACAAAGTGAAGAAACAAGCCCCGGGTTACTTGGCTGGGCAGGAGTGAGGTCCAGAGTGTCAGCCAGACGTCCCTCCTGTCCCCCGACCTCCCCCATCCCGTCCCCTGCATCCCTGCTCCCACTCCCTGCCTCTGCCGCTCAGCCTTCCAGGCCAGACCACCCAGGTGAAAGGCAGGCACTACACTTTCCATGGCAGGGAGACTTGGGGAGGCGCTGACTGGGCAGAGATGAAGTAGGTGGCTGCAGGAGCTCTGCCAGGTGGGGGTTGTGCCCTCTCTTATTCCTGAGCCCCCACCCCAATCTATCCTGCAGCCCTCAGCCTCATCTCTCCACCATCTCTTCCTTACCCACGACCCAGAGACTCCCAGAGGGTCGTCATGGCCTGTCTAGCCTGGCATTCCCTTAAAATGGCAAAATCCTTTGTGGAAATGACATTGTACATGGACTCCTGGCACATCACACAGATTAGAGCACGTCTGGTCTGGTGTCGGTCAGGGTCAGGGACAGGGTGCCACTTTCTCTTCCTGCTATTCAAGATGCCCCTGAGCCATTGTGGAGAACCCTGGGGTCCCAAGGAATGCACTTTGGAAACCCCTAGCTTGATCCATACCCCTCCTTGAGCAGATGAGGGAAGGGGACCCAGTGAGGTCCCCCGACTTGTTCAAGGTCATCTGGGGAGTCAGAGGTGGAGGCAAGGCCTGAGTTGCATGGTGTCCCAGGCGTGTGTCCCCAGAGTCCTCTACATTGTCACATGGAGCCTTCCAGAGCCGCACTTTGTGAAATCCCCAATGCAAATGCTATGCCTGCCCTGGTGCTGCATTCGCTCACAGCTGCAGAGGCTGGTGCTTCCAAAGCCTTATCACTAAAGCAGGCATCTCATTCTGGGCCTCCTCCACCCTGCTCTCCAGGTGGAGATAAGGGGCATTATCTGTCACAGAGAGCAGAGCTCCAGGAGCGGACGTAATAAATGGTGTTTGCTGATGAGTGCTATGTTTGGAAGAATCTCCTTGAAAAAAGACCCAGAAATAGCTCTGCAGACTCCACATTCCCCAAGGCCTGACTTCCCCAGGAGAAGCAAGGACCAGGTGATGTGACACTTTGGAAGACCCTTGCTTTTATAGGGCCCCTTTCTCAGGGGGAGCCCCCAAAGAGGACCCCAGAGAGGACTCAGGGATGAGCTGGGCTACCAGCTGGCAAGACGGGTATGCAGGGTCCCACTGGCCTCCATCTGGCTGCATGGCAGTTAAGTCTCTGCACCTCTCTGGCCTCAGTTTCTCCACCTGTACCAGAAGCCCTTGGCCCGGATAATCCCTGGTGCCTTAGTCGTCCAGGGAGCCTTTGTCTTCTGAACCCCATGCTGCCTTGAGTGACGCAGACGCAGGTGAGGCTTGGGGGTTCCCGCCCCTGCCTGCATGCTCCGGGAAGGCTCTCCACAGCCACCTTCCCTCCCTGCCAATGGCTCCCGCTTGCTCCTCTCCCAGAGGACTGACTCCAAAGGAAGCCTGTCCTTTGTCAGCAGAGCTGCCTCATCCAGCAAAGAGGCTTTCATCTCTGTGAGCAGGACTTCCCGCCGCATCAGCAGAAACTTCTGGCTGGGGAAGACACCGGCTCCTGACTCCAGTGGGAGCCTTCAGAGAGCTCAGCCTCTTGTCCTCTGGAATGTCAGGGGTGGAGCTTAGTGCGGGAACTAGTGGGTGGCTCAGTTGTTAAGGGGACAAACTTTGGAGTAAAGCAGCCGTAGTCTGGAATTCTGGCTTTGCCACTTCCTTCTGTCTGACCTTGAGCTAGTCACTTAATCTTTATCTGACTCTGCTTCCCTAACTGGGATATGGATGTTAATAACAGTATGTAATTAAATTATAGGAATGACTCAAGAAATAAATGATAACAAGTATGAAACACCCAGCACACTGCCTCCCACAGTAGAGACTCTATTGTGATAAACTGATTGCATGAACAACCTCAAGTGTTCAGTCTTTCCCATACTTACAGGCTTTGCAATGAGACTTTGCAGCTGCTCTCACTTAAGAGGCAGAGGTGATCGTCCATGCTCTGTACCTGGTCTGGCCTTGTGACGTGCCGTGGCCATAGAATGTGGTGGAAGCAGTGATGCGCCAGTTCAGATTCTAGGCCTTGTTCATTTCCACTAGAGTGCTCTTGCACTTCCATCATGTCAGGAGAACATGCCTGGCTACCTGGTGGAGAAGAGACATGGGGAGGAGCTGTGTTGCCCTGACCGAGGCCAGTTCGGATCAGCCAAACAACCCCCAGGCACAAACCAGAGCCACCCAACTGACCCACAGACTCATGAGCTTAATAAATGCCACTGGTTTCAAGCCACTGAGTTTTGGGCTGGTTTGTTATGCAGCATTATTATGGCACAAGATAACTGATACAGATACATGTATGATTTACCTTAGAATGACAGAGGTAGCCCTGTGCCCTAACTTGCTGTGTGGTCTTGGGGAAGTCACGTTTTTCTGAACTATGAGTTCCTATTTGGTAAATGGCAGTCTTAACACCAGGGCTTTTGTGGCGACAGTTCTCGCCAAGCTTCCATGCTAGAGTTAGACTGGGGTTTGAACCTGAGCTCTGCCACTCTCTTCACGCCTGAACTTGACTTATCACTTGGTCTGTCTGAGCGTCATTTCCTTCCCTTGCTGGGTAATCAAACCATCTCACAGGACTGTCGTACAGATTACAAATTCCTACAGCAAGGGCTGAGTCCAACACGAGGCACACATTAGGGACTCGTTCCAGTTACCTGTTGCTGCATCACCACACACCCCAACACTCTGAGGTTTAAAACAACAGGTATTGATTAGTTTTCTTAATTCTCTGGGCAAATGGGTTGGGTTTTCTGCTCCATCTGTGTTCTGCAGGATGATAGGGTAGGGGTGGGGGGGAGTGTTCCTGGGAATTGAAAACTGGGAGTGTCCCAGGCCAACTGAGATGAGTTGGTCGCCTTGTTGGTGCCTGGGTCATTCATGTAGTGCAGCTGCTGGAGGCTTGCCGGGCTGGGGCGTCCAGGATGGCTTCGGTCATGTGGTTGGCAGTTGGTGCTAGCTGTGGACCTGGAGCTGAGCTGGTGCTCGCTGCCAGGGCTTCTGGGTTTTTCTTCGTAGCCTGGACTTCTTTATAGCCTGCAGTTCTCAAGGCAGCATTCCGAGAGGGAGTGTCCCAAGAGCGAAAGCCCAGCCGGGCATGGTGGCTCACACAACCTAACAATCAGGGAGCCAGGAATTTGACTCCCAGAGAATTTTCTTGGCTCGCATAAATCCCAGCATTTTGGGAATTCAAGGTGGGCAGATGACTTGAGGTCAGAGTTTGAGACCAGCCTGGCCAACGTGGCAAAATCCCATGTCTACTAAAAATACAGAAGTTAGCCAGGCATGGTGGTGCGTGCCTGTAATCCCAGCTCCTTGGGAGGCTGAGGCAGAAGAATCGCTTGAACCTAGGAGGCAGAGGTTGCAGTGAGCCAAGATCGTGCCATTGCACTCCAGCGTGGGTGACAGATGGAGACTTTGACACACACACACACACACACACACACACACACACTCAAGGAATGAGCACCCATAGAGCACCCACTTGCTCCTGCTAGCTAATGCCCCAATGACCAAAGCAAGAGGCATGGCTCTCCCGATAGTCAATGTGAGAGAGGACTCCAGGGGGGCAGACATACCGGGAGGCACGGCTTACTGGGGGCCTCCAGCAGATGTCCTGGTCTGCCGCGGATCCACAGGTCGTTTGAGTTGTACTGTGGCTATTATCCACATAATGAAGGGCCTGGATTGATGTTCTCTGAAGTCACTCCCTTCCAGTGCCCGTGTGCTGCGATTTAGGAGGATGAATGACTCACCCAGGGCCACACGGGGAGGTTGGGGAGGAACCAGATAAATTGTGGAACTCACATAAACAGCACTATTGATAAAACAATCAGCAACCGAAGAACAACAGAAACATAAAGCATTCCATAGCTAACTATTTGTTAAGGGTTTTAAATGTGGCAGGAGCCTCGCAGGGGCAAGCTGGTCTGCACCTGCTTCATTTCAGACAGTGATGGGCTGGGAAAAAGAGTCAGAGGGACCTGGAGCCATGAGGGTGACTCACGCAGATCCTGCTGTGCAAAGGCCTTGCCAGAGGGAACGCGCTTTCATATAAATTGAGGTCAGGCTAGATAGCTGGCCCTCAGCCCAGTGGGCCTCCAGGTCAGGAAATCCCATTTCCTTGGATTCTTGATGCCAAAGCCTTTCTGACAGGCAGCCTGCTGCATGGTTAAGGTCAGACTTCGGATTGGGGAAATTGGAGTTTAAGGTTCAGATAAGTCTCTTCCTGGCTGTGTGACGTTGGGCAAGGATCTTAACCTCTCTGGGCCTTAGTTTTCCCAGCTAGCTGTAAGGATGAAATGAGAGGATGTACCCTGAACCCTTAGTCAGGTGCCTGGCACCCAGGAAACCCTCCATAATGCTTCCTGGTGTCCCACCCCCAAACACCACCATCCTGTGTGGCAGTAGCAGAAGGGACAGGATGACAGATGACCTCTCCAGGCCCTTTCCAGACGCCCAGTAATGTGGGTGCAGAAGTGTCTGCCTCCTCTAGCCCTCTAACCTCCTACCCCCAGGCCCTGACACCAGCACTCGATTTTGAGAAGGAAACGCAAGCAAAACGAATCGGTTGGCCAGCAGCATCAGCTGTTGATTTATTTCTGGGAAGGGCCCTGTGTCCCCTGGAACGGTGACCTCTATTAATGTTGACGTGTTCAAAGCCTCGTATTGGGATGCAGCACGCCTCTCCTGTCCCTTTTAAGAACCCGCTGTTAAGTTTCAAAGACCTTTGCGGAGTGTGAGGAGTGTCTGGGAGCACGATTCCTCAAGGAGGAATATTCCATCAAACGCCGCGTGATAAATGGGCACCCATGCGGCTGTAGACACTCACTTTGGACACGAGAGGCCCAGCGCGGGAGACTTCACTCGCAGGGATGAAAGGAGATTCATTCTAAGCCGAGTGCCCGAACATAGAGCCGGCACCTGCGTGCGTTTCAGCTGCCCCTGTCTGTCCTTTGCTGCAGCTAGTTTTTTGGCCTGGCTGGAGCTAGTTTGGGCTTGAAGAAGGTCAGCTCCTCATCAGGAAGCAGAAGGTCTGTACTAAGGGGCCTCTGTGTGCCCGAGTTGCGCTGGGTGCTTTGCATAAGCTGTCTCATGGCTCCTCTTTTTGCCCAGGTGAGAGTTATTATTCCCATCCTGCAGAAGAAGGTGAGGCCCAGAGGGTTTGGGGAACTTGCCTAAGCTCATACAACCTAATAATCAGGGAGCCAGGAATTTGACTCCTAAAGAATTTTCTTGGCTTGTGTAAGTCTCAGCATTTTGGGAGGCCGAGGCGGGTGGATCACCTGAGGTCAGGAGCTCGAAACCAGTCTGGCCAACATAGTGAAACCCCGTCTCTACTAAACATACAAAACATTAGCCAGGTGTGGTGATGCGTGCCTGTCATCCCAGCTACTAGAGAGGCTGAGGCAGAAGAATCGCTTGAACCTGGGGGGCGGAGGTTGCAGCGAGCCAAGATCGCGCCACTGCCCTCCAGCCTGGGCAACAGAGCGAGACTGTGCCTCAAAAACAAAACAAAACAAAACAAACAAAACAAAACAAAACAAAACACAAAAAAACACAAAAAAACAGAAGAAGAGTTTTCTTTGTCTTACCCAGAATGTTCGCACCCATTGAAACCCTAAAGGCAAGAACAAGTACCAGCCATGGCATTTTACGGTTGGAAGACTGACGTCCAGAAAGGGGAGGTGACTCGCTCAAGATCACACAGCAAATTCAGCAAAGAGAAAGTTTCTAGTGATCAAGAGAGAAACAAAGTGCAGCCCCTGACCTGCAGTTGGCATTTACTAGGTTTCAGTTTGTCTCCTTCCCTCCCTCCCACCAAGGGAGGGAAGGGGGAGAAAACGCAGGCGGTTGAGTGAGTGGCTTGGGTCACACGGCGAGCCCGGGCTGGAATCAGGTAACAGTAACCTGCTCTCACTGATAGGCCTGCGGCCCGAGTGCCAGCTGTGGAGGCCACTTTGTGGGTCAAGGATGGCTCTCTGCTCTGTTGGACTCCCAGCAGAGGTCACAAAGCTTCTGGAAGGATAGGCTGGGCTCCTGGAGAGTCTGGGGTTGCTTGGGGCCTCCCTGGAGCCCTGGATAACACCCTTCTCTTCATGTCACCTGCTCTCCCACCCAGGCCCCACGCCAGAGAAACGACCTAGAAATGATCATTTAAAAGTACATAAGATAACACCAGGACCCCTGCTCTCCCTCCCCCTGGCCCTTGTTCCACTGCAGAATGGTTACAAAGCCCTGGACACATACCCACCTTTCCTGCCTCTGGCTTCTTCTCGTGCTATTCCCCCAGCTGGAACACCTTTCCTGCCAAACAAAGCCCTTCCTCTTGTTTTGGGCTCAGCACAGTGGTTGCCTCCTCCAGGAAGCCCTCCCTGCCTTTAGCCTGGGCTTGTGCCTCTCCCCGGGGCTCCTGCAGCCCCTGGGCTTGCTTTCCTCAGAGTACTAATCACCCAGGCAGTAACTCCCTGTTTCGTCTATTTTCCAAACAGGGCTGTGAGCCCCTTCAGTGCAGGGCCTGTCCCCCGTTCTGGTCAGCGCCCCAGGACCTGGCACATAGTAGGTGCTCTGTAAACAGCTGTCCTGCAGCCATCCGTGGGACGTGGGCATGGCTTGGTGTGTGTGCGTCTGGGCAGGGGTCTCAGATGCCGGCTCCTCCTATGGGAAAAGGCCTGGGAGTAGTGGTTTGGGGTGGCTTTCTCACCCTCAAGGGCCCCACGGGCCCTAGCTCCCCTGAGCCCCACTGCAAGAGGTAGCCCGTGGGGGCTGGCCAGCCAGGGCTCTTCACATCCTCCGAGCTCCCAATCAATCCCTGCTCCTAATGTGTCCTAGGATTGATACTCTTCCTCCGCCTGACCCAGGGCTGGATCGATTCCTATCTTAAAGACACAGGCCTCCCTTTACAGCCATCAGTGGGTATTTTGCAGAGAAATTTATTTACGAAAAAAATATTTTGTTTTATTCTTGACTTGGATGCTGCCAGTTCTCATTCACTGACTGCAGACAGGGGCAGGCGCTGGGCTTGGTGCTCGGGAGGTATCTAGCTTCATCTCTCGGTAACCATTTGAAATGGGGGTATTAGGATCTCCTTTTCAGGTGGAGACACCAAGCTCAGGTTGGTGTGGTAACTCGCCCAAGGCTGCATAGCCCCTGAGGGGCAGAGCTGGGACTGGAACCTATCTATCTGATGCTGGGATTCATATGCACAGTGGGGAATGAACCCAGCTTGGGTGAAACCCTGCTGGCAGGCCCTCCACCCTGACTAGGAGTCTGGGGAGATCCCTGAAGCCCCCAGCACCCTGCTGCCTGCTGTACTGGGGCCGCCTCAGCCCCAGTCCCTGGTCCTGGGAGTACGTCCCTCCCTTCCCATCCCTCCCTCAGTCTCTTGCCTGCTTGATTGCAATTAAGGATGAGAACCATTGAATAGGGCTCGAATGGTGAATTAATATCCTTATCTCGCCCCAGCCAAATCTGGGTCCTTTGCACACTTCCGGCCCAGGGTGGGGAGGGCTTCTTTATCAGGCTGCAGGCAGCACTGAGATTTGCCTTCTTAGACAAGATGAAACAATTATGTCGCCTGCTGGCTGCTTCCCTTCCCTACCCCCAGCTGCTGCTGCGAGTGCCCAGCCACTGCCTGGAAATCCCTTAAAGCCCAGGGCTTCTCCTGAGAAATGCACCTCGAGCTGCTTGTCTGAGGTCTCAGGGCTGGACTGGTTCCATGCAAGGCATTGGTGCCTTCCTCTGTCATCGGGCAGGGAGTGATGGTGTTCCCCTGGAAATAATGGCACTTTGTCTAGCTTGGGGTGGAGGCTGTGTCTCGGCAAGGGCCACTTTTAGGCTATGAGCTCCACCTGCAAGGACAAGCACTGGTGTTGGCCTGGGAAGGGTCTCAGTACCTCATCTGAGAAAGAAAGGATGCAGCTACCCTCTTTGGAGCTGCCCTGGATCCTCTGGCCGCTGGCTTATTTTCCTCCCAGCTGTGGGGGAGGGGGAGGCTCTCTTTCTCAGGAGGACCCTGAGGGCTCTTGGCTCAGAGGTGATAGAGAGGTGACACTGATGGTTGCCTGACCTAAAGTCTCTGCCTCCTTGGCTGACTCTAGCTGGGTCACTTGTTGTGCTGGGTGTTACGTACAAAATTTTTCTTTTTGGTGCCACAAAGACAAATTAGTCCTGGGGCAAAGGATCTCTCAGCAAAGCAATTTTCTTTTTTTTGCTTCCTGCAGAAAGGGTACTCCTACTAGCAATCTTGCCATGGGGGTACAACAAACAAAGGAAAACAGAAATATTTATTTTTTACACTTTTGGGAGTGTGCTTACTGCTGTGTCTGATCTTCGTTGGCTGGAGCCAGACCTCACAATCCAAACTAAAGCCTGATTGGCTAATAACTTGAAAACTTTTCTAAACAAGTAAAAGCCATGGAGAGCAATAAAGGAAGTCCAAATAAGGAAGGGGCATAGTTTGCGAGCTGGGACGTGCCTGTGAGCACATCCGGCACAGACATCTTGGTTAAAGTACAAGGACGTAGAATGTACCACGTGCCTGTGAGCATGTCTAAAAGCTACGCAGGATAGGGCTTCTAGCAACAAGGCAAGAAGGCTTTTGAAGAAAGTGTTTAAAACAAACTATTATTTCTAACATTTATGAATTTTTCTTAAACAAGAAAGGAAACTTTGAAGAGGAACTTTGCTACTTCTCACACTGAAAGACCCTTGTCATGGTGAAGGGACCCAGCTTTGGCCATGGTGCTGGAGGGAGAGAGAAACAGCTGACCCCTGTGACATGGGCCCATAGCTCAGATGCTCACCACGGAGGTGGATCAACTCAGCTTAAAAAACAGGGAGGCTCCGTCAGACCTCATGGCATCCCGTCTCGGCCACGTGAAAGGCAAAGTCTTTGGGTGAGGAGTCTGACTGCTCTCAGCCTGCCTCAGGTTCCTCCTCTATGAGCTGGGGACACTGGCAGTAAGGACATCACCAGGCGATTTTAAGAAACGAGTCAATCTGTGTGAGTGCCTAGAACCGTGCCTGGCCCAGAGCCAGGCTCGTGTAAGCGTTTCTGGTCATTCTTTTATTTGATCTTCATGTGAGAACTCTCTGAGAGGTCATCAGGAAACTGAGGATTAGAGAGGGGAGGAACTTGTCCAGGGCCACAGAGCTGTGAAGGGAGAGCTGGGATTTATTTATTTATTTTAGAGACAGGGTCTTGCTATGTTGCCCAGGCTGGTCTTGAACTCCTGGCCTCAAGCAGTCCTCCCTCCTCAGCCTCCCAAAGTGTTGGGATTACAGGTATGAGCACCACGTCTGACCTTACAGAAATGGGATTTAAATCTCTACATCCCTCCACGTTCTTCTGAGGGCAGGGGCCCAGGGTTCTGGCTCTCCCCTCTGTCCCTGATTCATCATGCGACCTCGGGCAAGTTATTTCACCTCTTTAGGTCTCCGTAGCTGCACTTTTAAGATGGTGATCCAAAGGCAGAGGGTTGTTTAGATGGAATGGAATAGACTGGAAGGGCCTCAGAATCCATATAGGCTCATTCAGTTCTTTTAACATGACAGCCACTAAAACCTAGGGACAAGAAGAGAGCTTTCAGAATCACACAGTAGCCAGGGCCAGAAGTTTCCAGCACCCATGGTCCGGGTCCAAGAAGTCATCTCTGGTGGTCCTCCTTGCTGAGACTTCAGGATCCTCCCCACCTGGTGGGTGCTGTCACCACAGCCCAGCTGCAGGCTCTGTGGCTTCTTGGCTTAGCCCTCTTCTGCCTCTTCTGATGGGTCTGGCCACTTACAAACCCACTTACACACCGTACCCTTCTGTCAGGGGCTGGGGTTCCAGTGCCTGAGCCTTTGCCTCCTGTTCCCACCTAGGGCTGTGGGGCACACTCTGGAGACGCCAGTGTTCTGAATCATCCCTAAAATGATGGACTGGCTTGTGATTTTGTCAGGCCACCACCCACATCTCTTCTGCCCGATAGAAGCTGTCATCAACTTGGGGGGCAGAGGTGGAAGCACCTTCGGGGCCTGCAGATCCCACATTATCCTTTTCCCCAAGTCTCAGGACCTTCAGAAAAAAACTTGTGGAGGCCTGGTGCGGTGGCTCACGCCTGTAATCCCAGCACTTTGGGAGGCCGAGGCGTGTGGATCATAAGGTCAAGAGATTGAGACCATCCAGGGCAGCATGGTGAAACCCTGTCTCTACTAAAAATACAAAAATTAGCTGGACGTGGTGGTGCGTGCCTGTAGTCCCGGCTACTTGGGAGGCTGATGCAGGAGAATCTCTTGAACACAGGAGGTGGAGGTTGCAGTGGGCCGAGATCATACCTCTGTACCCCGGTCTGGCGACAGAGCAAGACATCATCTCAAAAAAGAAAAAGATTAAAAAAAAAAACCTGTGGAAACTGGCTCCATTTGACAAATGAGTGGGGAAGACCGGAAGGGAACCCCCAGGAAGTGGGGAGAAACAGCCTTGAAATAAACGATGCCCTGCCAGACCCAGTATTGAAGGGGGATTGGATCCCATTTTGGGAGATTAATGCACCAACCCCATAGGTCTCCTAATGTTCCTGTTGGGTTATTGATATCCCAGAAAGCAAATGCACTAGGAATACTCATCTTTAAGGCTTATCGGGACCTCAAGCTCTGGAAATTGTGATTGTGGGAGTGTTAATTGCCCAAGAATACTGTTATTTAAGAAGTACTGAGTGCCCATCTCAGGAAATTGATCCCCTGAGAGTACTGATTCTACTGTGCTGTTGATACCCAGGAGCGTTCCTTTCTAATCTCCAGGCCCTCAGCAACGTGACTTTCCCTGTGTTCTTCTGAGGGCAGCAGGGGTCCCCGTGAGTGATTTCTTCCAGGAGGGAATTTGGAAGAATATTCTAGAGCCTGGCTCTCACCTGCGAGCTGAATCACAGTCACCTAGGGGGCTTTGTGAAAAGGCTTGCTGGGCTCACTTCCAGAGTTTCAGATTTAGCAGGTCTGGAGTGGGGTCCAAGAACTTACAGTTGTAACAGGTTCCAAGGCCCGTGAGGCCACACTGTAAGGACTGCTGTTCTAGAGGTTAGATGATGGGTTCTCGGCCCCAGCCACACCTGGGCATTGTCCATGGAGCTTGAAAATGCTGCCAGGGCCCCAGACCACACTCCTAGAGGTTGACTTAATTGGTCTGGAATAGAACAGGATATTTAAAAGATCTTCTGGGTGATTCTGGTGTGGTCATGAGCTGGGAATCACCCAAATTTGGGGCAAGGTGAGGGAGCAACTGTACCCTGCTAAAGGTTCTGGGATGGGGGAGGCAAAAGACATACCTTGGGCTTAGCTTCCTGGGGGACCCCCAGACTAGGGGCCAGGCAGCCCAGGAACGTCCCCTCGGAGGCACTGTTGGGGATCCCTTCATTCATTCACCTGCCTGTATTCAGTAGACATGGTACTGTTCTAGACCACGGGGTGAGTGAAGCAGACAGAGCTTCTCACCATCATGAAGTTCATAGCATCAGTGTGGCTATCAACTACATTGGACCACACTCATGGTTCAAAGGTGTCCTGGCACCCAAGGGTCCCCTTACTCATGACTGTCAGAGTAATGGAAGCTAGATACTGGGGCAGGCAGTGGAGTCAGGGCTGGGAAGGGGACAGCAGGTGGGCTCTCTGTATACCGTCTGGGGAGATTCTCCAAAAGCAGCCAAGAAAGGTGTTGACTGTTTCTTGTGGGCAGATGTTGGTCAGCTTCTAGGCACCTCACAGTCACCCGGTCTAACCCCCTGCCTGCGACAAAGATGGCCACGGCCTCCCCCACCCATGGGCTTGTCTCCTGGTGGTGGGTCTAGGAGCCCCATCTGTCTTTGGTCTCTGCCCCGTTTTGTTCCTTCTTTGGTTGAGAGTCTCTCTTTTCTTTATTTTGACACAGGGTCTTACTTTATCACTCAGGCTGGAATGCAGTGGCATGATTATGGCTCACTGCAGCCTCGACCTCCTGGCTCAAGCAATCCTCTTGCCTCAGCCCTCCAAGTAGCTGGGACTACAGGCACGTGCCACCATGCCAGGCTAATTTTTAAAAAATTTTGATAGAGATGAGGTCTCCCTATGTTGCCCAGGCTGGTCTCGAAGTCCTGGACTCAAGCAATTCTCCCACCTCAGCCTCCCAAAGCTCTGGGATTACAGGCGTGAGCCACCGTGCTGGGCAAGTGTCTTTTTTTTTCTTTGTCTCCAGTTTCTGACCCCTTCTGTCTCTGTTCCTTCTGTATTTGCCTGTCACCACCCCTCTGGCACCCAGCTGGACCATGAACACTTTAGGATGGCTGGATTTTTTTCTGGCTCTGTCTCCTTGGACAGCACCTTTCCCGCTTGGTTCTCTCTTTCCTGCCCACACCCTCTTCCTCTTGATAAACATTTTCCAAAATGGAAGCTCCAAGACCCCTTTGACAACTGCTTGACCCATTTCCCTCCCTCTACCTGTGAATATAAGATTCCCTCCCTGGCCTGGGGCTACTTGAGGGGCAGAGTCCCCAGTGGGCAAGTTTCAATCTTGGTTGGGTCAGGAAGCGAGGTCCTCAAGCCTGGTCGGGTGGTGGCTGTGGTTCATTCTCTGATCAACATTAATTTGGTGACGGGTATTGACTGTCCATGGTGCTTCAGGCACAGGAAGAGAGAGAAATAGTCATGCTCCGATGAGTAAAATGAATAATGTTTAAGATGCCATTCACCCACCCATCTACCCTTTTGTCATTCATTCATTCATGTACTCATTCATTTATTCAGTGAATAGTAGGCACCTACTACTGCATAGTAGTAAACCCAAGACAGTCTCTGTCCTCAAAGTCACCCCCTAGATGGGAAAACAGACAAGCAGTTAGACAACTTTGGGGGGTGGGATCTGAGCGCAGAGCTCTCAGCAGATTCTCTGTCTGGGTGGCCAGACTTCTTGAGCTGATCCGGGGGCAGGCTAGGCTCGGACAATCTCTGCAGCCTTTGGCTCTTGCCTGGCTCAGGGACAGGGTGCGCTTGATTAGACCCCGCTCGGAAGGGTCCTGGCATGCTCCTAAGCCTCCCCGAGCCTGGAAGGGTTAGGGGACACAGACAAGAGCCTGCTACAGAGCGTGCCCCTTAAAACCTCGATGATGTTGTGCGTAAGAATGCAAACCGTCTGCCCGGGGGAAGGGAGGAAATCCATTTCCCAGCTCGGAAATTATTGAATATTTAGGAGCCGGAGCAGATCGTTTAGAGGGGAAATGAATTTCTCCGGCTTCCTCTGGCCGAGATAAATCAGCCCGGATGCTCTTGTACTTTCATTTACCCCCGCAGAACCAGTCTGGATGGGAGTTTATGCAGTGCTCAAGTCATCACTCTTCCAGAAGTGGGAGCGATTGCTTCCAAAGCCATCAGGTTTCTCTTAGTGCTGGTGTGGCGGTCCCTTAGCCAGCTCCCGCCTGTGCGCATCCCTGGGGTGTGGAACCCAGGAAAGGGAGGAGCAGGCTGGCTCTTCATAGGTTTGTCTGTAGTACCATTTCCCTCTGGATAGTTGAGGTCTTGCAGGCGTGACAGGGCACTGAGCAAACTCCAAGCTTCAGCCAGTAACAGCTGGAGACCTGATGAAGCAGCCGGGTTGAGCTAAGGATCTGAGCTGGGAGCAGGAGGATTGGGGGTGCAGGATTTAAGTTAGACTTGAGAAAGAACTTCCTGGGCCGGACTTGGTGGCTCGAGCCTATAATACCATCACTTTGGGCGGCAGGTGGATCACCTGAGGTTAGGAGTTTGAAATCAGCCTGACCAACATGGTGAAACCCCGTCTCTCCTAAAAATTCAAAAAATTAGCCGGGCATGGTGGTGTGCACCTGTAATCCCAGCTACTTGGGAGGCTGAGGCAGGAGAATTGCTTGAACATGAAAGGTGGAGGTTGCAGTGAATGGAGATCACGCCACTGCACTCCAGCCTGGGCAAGAAGAGCGAAACTCTGTCTCAAAAAAAAAAAAAAAAAGAAAGAAGAAAGAAAGAATTTCACCTGCAGTAGATGTTTGTGGTATTGTTCTCTCTAGGTGACTGGTCAGAGCAGAGAAGACGCTCTTCTATGGGGCATGGAGGCAGGGGGTGGACTGAATGGCCGCTGCATCCTTAATGACCCAGGATTCTGTGATGTTCAACTAATCTTCACAACGTTTGTTTTCCTAGAGTAGGGTTCTTCAAGCGTTTTCTGTAAGGGACTGAATAGTAAATGTTTTTGGCTTTGCAGGCCATATGATTTCTTCCAACTCCACAACTCAATGCCACAGCTGCAGTGCTGAAGGAACCGTGGCCAATGGGTGAATGAGTGGAAGTGGCGGTGTTCCAATGAAACAGGTAGTGGGTGACCCGAACTTGGCCCGCCTGCCAGTTTGCTGGCTCTATTCTAGAGACTGAAAACTCTTTGGGAGTTTCTTAGAAGAATCAATGTTTCTGGCTCTTGTCTGGTTTTGAAACAACTCTCTTTCACTTTCCTGATGAAAAAGTAACATTTGCTTATAGCAAGACATTAAAATAATACAGAAAGGTAGAAGAGGAAAGTCGTTGGTAATCCTCCTCTGCTCCAAGTTCACAGTTTAATGTCTGTATGTATTATTGTCCTAATATTATGTTCCATTTAAAGGCCATCTTATATAGACGATATTTACAGAGGCTGTTGTATTTTGAGTCCCAAGTGGACTCTGGTTTAAAAAGGAAATCTGGAGACGCTGTTGGGAATTCAAGTCCAGGGTGATTGGAAGTGGACAAAGTAGACTTCTCTTTCCTGGGAGTGCTCCCTCCGAGAGGGCTGCCTCATGCCTCTAAGGGTGGAGGAGGGATGGGTGGAGGAGAGGCGGTGAGGGGTGGGGGCCAGGGGCTGCTCCTGCTGCCATTGGGAGCTCAGAAGCTGCTGGGAAGAACTTGCAGACCACAGCCGTGGGGCAGGGACCCCAAGACCCCAAGACACACATTCTAGTGGGTCCCAGACAGCTAGAAGATGAATCCTGAGCCACACAGGGCCGGTTATTTGGCCGCCCTGAGGGGCTCTCAGCTTGGGCCTCTGGGCTGATCTGTCTACTTCTGGAGGGGAGGAGAGGCTGCTTCCAAGAGGACCTTTGAATGCTGTGGGAGGGTGCTCCTTCTCCTCCCCCACACTCCACCTTGAGCAAAAAGACATTGAAGCATCAAGCCCCGAAACGGGGGCCCCATCCCCAAGCACTGGCTTATCTTTAGTCTCAGATCCACAGAGGAGGACATATTTTTTCCCTAACAGTGACAGGATCAAGGAGAAAGGAAGAGGACAAAAAGGCCACCTAAGCCAGCTGACCATCTCCACTTCGAGGCAGAGAGCAGGATCGGGGGGCAGGAGTGGGGAGTGTCGCTCCCTGCTAAGGCGAGACTTTTGCCCACAGTCCCCACTGTGGCCATCACACACCTTGGCCCTCACTCATTCCGGCACTTGGCGTTCTAGGATCACAGATCACAGTCAGGGGTGACCCTCCATTCCTGAGGACAGGAAAGGGCCCAGGACATGGTGGTTTTCTGTCAGAGGCCGAACAGCCTGATGGTTCTAGAGACAGGAGATCACTCAGGTCTGAGTTCAAGTTCTGACTTTGTCAATTCCTCCCCAAGGACCAGTTTGGCCCCATTTGAACCTCAGTTTTCTCATCTGTAAAATGGGTATAAAGTTAGTGCCATAAGGATGACACGAGATGCTTCATGTAAAGTGTCTACCCCATTGAAAGGTACCAGAGTGATTTTTCATTCCTTCCTGCATTCCTTTGATAAAATCTAATTGGGGACATTGACATTATCTTGTGCTAAATCTTGGACTGATAGGAGCTCCAGAGAAAACTGTTTTCTGTTGCCGTTTTTTTAGAATCTTAAGATTCTCAGTGACAAAGCTGGACTGCAAGCCCCTGGGGCAGGAACCTGCACCAGCATGTTCACAGCTGTATCCCTTTCTCATGCCCAGCCAAGGCCTGGCGCTCAGTAGGTGCTCATAAACAGCTGTGGAGAAATGAAGCTATCAAAGGTTGCGGAAAGAAAGGCTTCCCCCTGTGGAGAGTGGAAGAGGCAGAAAGGCTGAGCGGTAACCTTCCCACCCCTACCCCCCGGCAGCCCGAGAGCGATGGCCCCGTTTTCCACAGCACTGTGTTAGGTTACAAATTAATTTCAGGTTGGCCAGATCCAATTTGGTTCCTGGGTTATTTTTTTTAAGAGGTGTAATTAAAAAACAATAACAACAGTGGAACAGAAGTTCAGCGATCACAGTTGATTTTTCACAGAGGCTGGTGATGAGGAAGCTGGTGCAGCCCTGCGTGATTCTGGTAGCTGTGCCAGGCAGGGGGCAGGTGGGTGGCCCTGCCTCCTTGAGCATGTGCAGTCTCAGGAGGGACACTGAGGCTGGGCATTTCCTCTCCCTGGCTGCGGGGCAGACCTCTCTGGCCTCATAGTCAGGCTTACCTCTTTCTTTGTCCCTGCTTGGCCTCTGCAAGGCTGAATCTCCAGTCAGCTTTCTGCAGTCCTGGGCTCAGTCCTCCGTCTGCCTCCCACCGCAGTCTCCCCTCCTGCAGAAGGGTGCCCAGCCGCCCTGTCATGTCACAGCAGCGTGAAGCTGGGAGGGGCCTTGGAGCCTGGGCTCCCACCCATCATGACAGCCAATGCCCACAGCTAACTGTGAATACACTCCTGCCATATGCCTGCATCTCATCCTCTTCCTCACGACACGAGGTGGGTGCTGTTATGCCCCACTTTTTTTTTTTTTTTT
>NW_016107330.1:7993597-8033506 GCF_001604975.1 Cebus imitator
TCAAGTAGCTGGGATTACAGGCACGCGCCACCACGCCTGACTAATTTTTGCATTTTTAGTAGAGACAGAGTTTTGCCATATTGGCCAGGCTGGTCTTGAACTCCTGACCTTGTGATCTGCCCGCATTGGCCTCCCAAAGTGCTGGGATTACAGGCGTGAGCCACCGTGCCTGGCTGTGCTCTGATTTTATAGATAAAATAACTGAGGCTTAGAGAGGTGAAGTGTCTTGTCCAAGGATAACAGCTAGCAAGGGGTCAAGTTGGGGAAGGCTGCGCTGGATGCCACACTGCTGCCATTTGAGGACAGCAAACCAGGCAAGCCAAGCACCTGATGTCAAGCAGTTCACAGAACTTGAACCAGGCTGGCTGCCTGGCTGGGTGGACAGACAGACAGAAAGCCAAATTTGGAGGCTCAGAGAAAAACAGGTCATGAATCGAGGATGCACGGTAGACCGCTTTGTTCTCAATTTGACGGGCGATGAGTGAGCAAGTCTCACTGGTCCTGATGCTAGCTTGCTGTGTGACCTCGGTGATCCATTGGACTTCTCTGAACGTCTTGGTGCCATCTGTGAAATGAGGGCTTAGATACCACAGCTCCTAAAATCCCACCAAGCCCCAGTGTTCTCTCGCTTTCTAAATCTCCAAACTCCACAGTTGTAAGATCCACATTCATCCCGGGCAGCCGAGGTAGGGGTGTGGGCGGTGGTGGATGACATTTTAATTCTGACTTGCTGAAATTCTCTAAGAGCAGCAATTATAAGCTGGCAGCTGAGAATGAGACACAAGTGTCTTTTGTGTACATCCACAAATCGTATTTTTTTTTTCTTAATTAGCAGCCAGCATTTAAAATCAGGTGATTTTTCAACTTTCTCTGGAAAACAAAAACGTTAGGCAATAGGGGATCCCACTCCCAGCACAGTGGCAGAGCCCAAGGTTCGCATCGAGCTTGACAGGTTCAAATCCCAATGTTGCCACTTCTAGCTGTGAGTCTTCGGGGGAAATTACTCAAAACCTTTGTACCTCAGTTTTCGTATCTGTGAAGCGGAGATGCTAACATTCCCTGCCTCACTGAACTCACTTTGGGAGAAACTTAGTTTATAGTTTATAGTTTAAACAGAGATGGTAACAGCCTTTCCCAAAGCAGACCTTCTGGCCTGGGGACTACACTGCCTTTGTAGGACTAACATTAGCCACATGATTAGAAATTATGGCTTAGGAATCACGCTGCTGGAGACTGCAGGATTCTGACCCTCCCTGAACTGCTCCTAAGATCAGGGCTTCATCAGATCAGGGCTTGAGATATTTTGCAAAGCCTGTGCTTGATGGGCCAGCTGGCCCCACCCACATCAATAAACTGGCTCATCTGATCTTGTGGCCCCCACCCAGGAGCTGCCTGAGTGCAAAGGCAGCTCCGACTCCCTGTGATTTCATCTCTGACCAATCAGCACTCCTGGCTCACTGGCTTCCCCACACACCAAGTTATCCTTAAAAACTTTGCTCCCTGAATGCTTGGGGAGACTGATTTGAGTAATAATAAAACTCCAGTCTCCTGCCCAAAAAAGAAAAATTATCTGCCTCTTGGGGTTGTGAGGGTTGAGTAAACTATTCCATGTGGAGCCTAGAACACAGTGAGGGCCGTGTATGTGTTAACTCTTGTTACTATTAATTATTTCCCCCAACAGATATTATGGCGGCTAGGGCTGCCAAAACTGTTCTGGAGGCTGGAAGTCCAAGATCAAGGTGCAGGCAGGGTTGGTTTCTTCCGAGGCCTCTCTCCCTCACTGTGTCCTCACATGGCCTTTTCTCTGTGTGTAGGTCCTCCTGGCGTCTCTTCTTCTTTTCATAAGGTCACCAGCCACACTGGATTAGGCTCCCACCCTTAGGACCTCATTTAACCTTAATCACCCGCCATGCGGCCCTCTCTGCCAATGCAGTCACTCTGGGGATTAGAGCTTCAACATAGGGATTTGGAGGGGGACAGTGTTCAGTCCATAACGCCCCATGATAGCAATCGGCCCAAGGCTGAGTAGCTGCTGCCCCCTCAGGACAGGACATATATAGGTGGACCTGTTTTTTGTTCACGACAATCCCACTTAGGTGGACCAACTTTTAGGGTTTGCCTGGGACTGAGGGGGTGCCTGGGATGGAATTCTCTGATTTAAAACCAGGCAAACTAAGATGAATTGGTTATTTTCATTCTTTTTTTTTGAGATGGGGGTCTCATTCTCTCACCCAGGCTGGAGTGCAGTGGCGCGATCTTGGCTCACTGCAACCTCTGCCTCCTGGGTTTAAGCAACTCTCCTGCCTCAGCTTCCTGAGTAGCTGGGATTGCAGGCATGTGCCACCATGCCCGGCTAATTTTTGTATTTTTAGTACAGACTGGGTTTTGCCATGTTGGCCAGGCTGGTCTTGAACTCATGACCTCAGGTGATCTATCTGGCTCAGCCTCCCAAAGTGCTGGAATTATAGGCATGAGCCACTGCACCTGGCCTGAATTGGTCGCTTTCATCCTAATCATAGTCCACTTCCTTCATTTATTTTACCTGTGTGGCTCCTGAGTTTTGCCTCTGCCTTGGAGTGACAGCTGGACCCAGAAAGGCTGGTGGAGATGGGAACGAATGTGCTCCCGGTGCTTCCAGGAACGAGCAAGTGACTTGGCCAAGAGAGTGAGAGTCTGCAGCCCTGGGGACACTGCAGGAGGCTGGGCTACTGAGGGTTAAATCTACCTCGAGAAAGGACGTCTAGCAAGCACGAAGGGAGGGAACCAACAAAAGCATTATCATGATTAATGTTATTTCAAAGACTAAATTGTCCCCCCTTTCAGGAGTGTTTGTGTGCAGTTGCGCTGAATGCTATCTCCTGATTCTGTGTGTCCTTCCCCTGGAGTAATTCGGGACAAGGTCACTGTTCACCAGGCGCGCCTCCTCACCCCCACTCTACCTGCTGACAGTCCTGCAAGGCTGAGGGGCTGTGACAGGAGCCAGGATGCTGCGTGGTGGAGGAGCCGCACGGCGCCAGTCTTGATGCTTTCAGGGCTGGGCCCTGGATGGGCCTTCCCCAGGGGCAGCAGAGGCTCAGCCCAACGGAGTGGCATAGGAGGATTCTGGGTTGAGGACCCAGACCCTTATTTTGGCTCTACCCCTTGTTGGCTGGGGAACTTCTCCAAGTCTCAGTTTTGTTATCTGCAAAGTGGGGACAAGCATGGTGCTTCCTCTTCCGGATGATGTGAATGGCACCGTGCACACTACTCACCGGGTCCCGTGGGGAAGCGGGGGTAAGATGCACTCTGAAAATCTAACAAGTGCTCAGGTGACAGCTGTGCTGCAGGTCCATGGACCACACTTTTCTTTTTTCTTTTGACAGAATCTCACTCTGTCGCCCAGTCTGGAATGCAGTGGCAGAATCTTGGCTCAGTGCACCCTCTGCCTCTTGGGTTCAAGTCCTCCTGCCTTAGCCTCCCGAGTAGCTGGGATTATAGGTGCATGCCACCACACCTGGCTAATTTTTTTGTATTTCAGTGTAGAGGGAGTTTCACTGTGTTGCCCAGGCTGGTGGTGAACTCCTGAGCACAGGCAATCCGCCCTCCTCAGCCTTCCAAAGTGCCGGGATTACAGGAGTGAGCCACTGCGCCTGGCCCATGGGCCACATTTTGAAAGGCAAAGGTTGCAAAGATGAAATGCAAGGTAAGTTCTCAGCTCGTGGGACATGCTCGAAGTACACATTGCTTATTATCATCACCACATCCGCCATCGCCATCATCACCATCATTTCATCTTCATCTCCATCATTACTGCCATCGTCACTGGCTTCCTTATGGTTGGCACCATCATCAGCTCCTTTCCCTTCCCTCCCTCCCACTCTCCAGAAGAGGTAACCAAGACGCAGGGTTGTTTGAGACTCGCACCAGGCAATTTTAGACAGAAGAGAAATTGCCTTGGATTGAGGACTGAGGCAGATAAGAGCCTGGTGGCTGGGTCAGGAGACTGAGATTCAGGTCCCAGTTCTGTACCTGGCTTACTAAGCCTTTGAACTTTCTGAATGGAGATGCTCTTAAAGATTATCCAGTCTAACTCTCTCCACTAGCATTTGAGGAACCTGAGGCCAGACTGGGGATAGGGAGACAACATAGCTAGTGCTCGACTTACGACCACGATTGGGACCGGCAGACCGGTTGTAACACGATTTGGTCGTAAGCTGAGCAGGCTATATGTACAGTTGAAATGGTGCACGCGGAGATAGTAGTGCTGCCGGAAGCCGGTCCGCACTGTCGTACGCCCAGCTGGGCAACGTTTGCGCTGCCAGACGCGGAGTAGTCGTGGCTTGTGATTGTGGTTGTAAAGTCGAAGGGTCGTAAGTTGCATAGGTCGTAAGTCGATCAATACCTGTATACAATCAAGGGTATAGGGTTAGGAGCTGGACCTTCCTGCACTCAAATCTCTACTCCATCATTTGCTGGTTACGTGACTTTAGGCAAGTCCCTTTATCTCCCTGAGTCTCAGAGTCTTCATCTGTGAAATAGGATGTGCTACCCAGCTTCCAAGATGACCTCCAAAGAGTCTGATCCCCTGGTATTTATACCCTTGGTCAGTCTCCTCCCACATTGTCCCAGGGTTGTTCTGTGTGACCCATAGAATGTAGCAGAACTGGTTAGTACCTTTGGAGGTTAGGTTATAAGAGATGCTGCGGCTTCTGTCTTAGGTTCTCTCTTTCTGGTCATTCACTGTGGGGGAAGTCAGTTCCATGCCCTGAGACCGCTCAGGCAGCCTGTGAAGAGGCTGGCCCACATGGCCACCGGCCAGTGAGGAGCTGAGGCCCGCCGTGACCCCTTGGATGAGCCTGGAAGCGCATCCTCCTGCCCTGGTCAAGTCTTGAGGTGAGATCACAGCCCTGGCCGACAGGTGACTACAACGTCATGGGAAACCCACAGCGGTTCAGCTAAGCCACTCGTAGATTCCTGGCCCCCAGAGGCGGCATAAGATAATAAATGTTTGTTGTTTTAAGCTGCTAGGTTCTGGAGTAATTTACTACACAGTGGTGGATAAATAACATGTGGGGATAACTGTCTTGTAGGTTTATTGTGAGGATTAAATTCAGGTAACCACTTTGCACAGTACGTGATGCACACTGAAGTCCCTGTGAAGTGTGAGAAACACAATGGCAGCACAGATAACAGTGTCGATGATCCCCAGGGTTCTGTAGCCAGGGTGTGACAGGGTTGATGATGCTGAGGCTCCCAGCTGCCCAATTTTAGCCATTTGTGCCCCCTAATCTTTACTGACTGTGGTGGGCACTAGGGGCCTTGCAAAAAATGGAACAGGGTCAAAGGGTGGGGAGCAGAGGAGGAAGTGATGGTGCCAGCCAGTGGGCCCCTGGGGTAGGTGGGCAGCCCCAGGGTATTGGGGTGGAGGACCGAGGCACAGGACTGGAGTGAGTGTGAGTGTGTGTGTGTGTGTGTGTTCGCGCGCACTCATGTGTAGGTCACCTCTGGAGACCCTTCCAGCCTAAGACCAGCTGATGATCTGATTTCCTGCTTGTTTCTGGCCTGCTCTGTGTGGAAGGCTAAGAAAAACCATGGCAACCACGGGATAACTAATGAGCAGGGATGGAGGAGGCCAGGAACCCCGTGTCCCTAGGCCACATGGAGAGAAGCTCTGGAGGAGGGTCCACTGGGCTTTCTCTCTGTGGCCAAGTGGGCTTTCTTGGAAGAGAGATATTGGAGAGGGTCTGAGTGGGAGAGAAGCCCCTGGGCCTGGACCCCTAACAGTCCAGGAAGTACAGGGCTCTCTGGGCCCAGCAGATGGCTTCTTTGGGGTCGTTGGCTCCCAGGCCCTGGACTGCTGAAATTAATGCATTGTTTTCAATCCATGGCTTCCACCAGGTTTTCAGATGAGTCTGGGACCCGAGCCATGGAGACTGTCTGGATATTACCCATTGCAAAGACAAGGAAATGGAGGCACAGACAGGTTAAGAGACCTGCCCAGGCCACACAGGAGACTGTGGCAAAGCCAGGGCTGGAATCCAGGCCTTCTTGCTGAACACTGTCCCAGGGTGGGGCCCACCGTGGGTGGGGCCCACCGTGGGTGGGCTGGGATGTGCTTGGCAGAAAAGCTCCCGTGCATATGGGCTCCTCTGGCTGGCAGAACTCCTGCCAGGACAGCTGGGTCACTCTTGCCCCCTCCCTGGGACAGATAGGCAGCCCTCTCCTCTGCTATTTTCTCCACCTTTGCCTTTTCAAAGAGAATAACTGGGGTGGAAAATTCTGGGGGAGCACAAAGTCTGCCAAGTTTGAGCCTGGCAGCAACCCAGGCACCTAGCTGCCAGGCGGGTTGGAAATAGAACTGGTAAAGGGGTCCCTGGGGTCCTGGGCTGCTGGGAGCGGCTTGGCAACTGCCTCTCATGGCTCCTGCCAGACCTTCCATCCGAGGGATATTCCTCCCCCACTGAACCTGCTGCCATGTGCCAGGAACATCTGGAAGAGAGTTTTCTGGCAGATCTGGGGGTACAGAAATGGGTTACAGGGGATTTGGTCATGTATTACCTGACACACGTCTACCACGGTACGGGAACCAGTGTGCATCTGAGCGAGGCCCCTGCCCATCCTTCATTTCCCTTCTAAACACTCCTGTGATACAGGGTTCCCCATTTTACAGATGAAGAAACTGAGGCTTGGGAACTCCAGAGGACTGCCCAAGGTCACCCAGCTTTTCAATGGCAGTGCTGAGACTTGAACCCAATCTGTGTGACTCCAAAGCCTGCCTTTTTCCATGGCATCTCCCTGTGCCTTCTACGCCCACTATGTCCTGGTACAAGTCTAGATGCTGGGGATATGGAGATAAACGAACCATGAGTCTTGCCCTTAAAACACCTGCAGTTTAGTGAGTGTATTAGCTATTGCTGCTATGCTAATGTCCCATAACAAAAAGCCCCCAGCCCCCACATCTCAATTGCTTTCAACCACAAGCAATTACCCTTCTTGTTTCCAGCTGGCTGGGTCAGCTGGGGTAGTTCCACTTCAGGCTGCAGGTTGGCCAGGTTGGCTTTGCCTATCTCTCATTATCCTTGTACGTACTAGTGGGCCGGGCGCGGTGGCTCAAGCCTGTAATCCCAGCACTTTGGGAGGCTGAGGCGGGTGGATCACGAGGTCAAGAGATCAAGACCATCCTGGTCAACACGGTGAAACCCCGTCTCTACTAAAAATACAAAAAATTAGGTGGCGCATGCCTGTAATCCCAGCTACTCAGGAGGCTGAGGCAGGAGAATTGCCTGAACCCAGGAGGCGGAGGTTGCGGTGAGCCGAGATCGCGCCATTGCACTCCAGCCTGGGTAACATGAGTGAAACTCCGTCTCAAAAAAATAAATAAAATAAAAATAAAATAAATAAACAAAAACAAAACTCAGGGCCTTTTTTCATGGCTGAGCAGGAACATTCAACGTCTCCTAAGGGTTCGTCTTGGAACTGGGGAACTGCCCTGCGGCTCACATATTGAGGCGGGTTATGCGTGCAAGGCTTCCGTCATCAGTGGGGTGGGGAAATGTGCTTTGCCTATTCTGATGTGAAGCACAGCAAAATCACATAGCAAAAGCAGGGACGCCTAATTCTCTAACAGGGAGGCAGAAAGAATAGGCAACAATAATCTAATCACCCATAGTGTGGACTGCAGACTTATGATGATAATATTGTACTGTATTCTATCAAATCTAGGAAAATCAGCTGCAAGACACACCATTAATTTATGTACCACTAAGAAAGAAAAGTGGCTGCGAACGAAAGTATGGCACGATGCTTTCCTAGCCCATCATATTTTTATTTTATTCTTACTGAGAGAGCTACCTGATGCCGAGGCATGGAAGTGTCAGCGATAGGAACAGTTTGAACCAGGTTTGCTCTTGCAGAGACAATGACAACCGCCACAACGGTCACTGTCCTAGATTATGAGATGCCATCTATTGTAAGACACATTTCGATTTCAGAGGTGTGAAAATGTGTGTCTTGGAATGGATGAAATTTGTCATTTACCCAAGGTAAGCGGCTGTTCTGGGCTGGACACTGTGCTAAAAGTTCTATGTGAATAAGCTCACTTGTACCTCAAGACAACCCAAGGGGAAAATATTACCATCCCCATTTCAAAGAAGAGTAGAGCAAGCTTCAGAGTGATCATGAGATAAGAGGCAGGACTTGACTCTGGGCGTGGGGCTTGGACACCAGACCAAATGGAAGACTAGCTAATAGAGAGGGGAACAAAGCAGCTTTCTATAAGAAAGTGGGCCATGTCAGTTTACCGTTGCCATGGCAACATGCAGGCGTTACCACCCCTTTCCATGGCAATGACCTGACAACCCAAAAGTTACCACCCTTTTCCTAGCAATTTCTGTATAAACCACCACTTAATCTCCATGCAATTAAACGTAGGTATAAATATGACCTTGAGACTGCCCTGAGCTGCTGCTCTGCCTATGGGGTAGCCCTCCTCTGCCAGAGCAATCAAAGACAGAGTTGTAACAGTGGCTCTTCAATAAAGTTCTGCTTTCTTCTGACCCTTGATTTTTCTCCTGGGGGAAGCCAATAACCCTCATGGCCTAAGCTCTGCTTTGGGGCTTGCCTGCCCTGCATCAATCAGCTATCCTGCCCAAGACCCATGGTCAGTAAGTGGAAGAGCTGAGATTTGAACCTAGGACAGTCTGACTTCAAGGACAAAGTGATAAAGAGTGTGGGCCCTGGGGCAAACTATAATACAGTTTCTTCATCTGTAAAATGGGAATGACAGGAGCAATTATCACATAGATTATTGTCATATGAGAGTTCTAAGAAGAGTGGCAGGCACAGAGCACTCAAGACATGCTGGGTCCTCTGGTAGAACCAGAGATTTTTGCCTCTCTGAGGCTAACATTAGTGTAATAAAAGGTGAAACTGGACTAAGAGGAGAGTTTGATGGGCGCCCAGAAAAGCAGGCCAATTTGGGGGACCCATCAGCAATTTGATATGAGGAGACCACACAAAAAGGGTGTGCTTCCTGCGTGCACTTCTTTATTCAACTATATTTGTTTAGCCACTGTATTAGTCTGTTCTCATGCTGCTAATAAAGACACACCCAAGGCTGAGTAATTTATAAAGGAAACAGGTTTAATGGACTCACAGTTCCACATGGCTGGGGAGGCCTCGCAACCAAGGCTGAAGGCAAAGGAGGGGCAAAGTCGTGTCTTACATGGTGGCAGGCAAAAAGCTTGTGCAGGGGACCTCGCATTTATAAAGCCATCAGCTCTCGTGACACTTATTCACTATCATGAGAACAGTATGGGGGAAACAGCCCCCATGATTCAACGATCTCCACCTGGCCCCACCCTTGACATGTGGGGATTATTAAAATTCAAGGTGAGATTTGGGTGGGGAATCAAAGCCAAACCATATCACTCACTGTGTACAGGTGGTACACAGTGACTGGATCTGAAACCAAGTTTGGGGGCTAAGTTTTAAAAAGTGAGGTATAATTTATCCACAATGCAACACACAGATCCTAGTGTTCAGTATGATGAATTTTCACAAATGTATACAGCACCTCAATTGCAATAGAATTTCTGTTGTCCTAGAAAATTCCATTGTGCCCCCTTCCAGCAAAATACACTCTTCCTCCATCTGGTTTTATTTTCTTAGTTTCTGTCACTGTAGATTGCTTTGCTTGTTTTTGAACTTCATATTGTGAACAAATGTGAACCTGAAAGAGCCAGACCTTCAAGATGGACCCTGAGTGGCTAAGTGGGCCAGGCTTTGTGGCTCTTGCCTCCCAGCACTTTGGGAGGCCAAGGTGGGTGGATCACTTGAGCCCCTGGGTTTAAGACCAGCCTGGGCAACATACAAATCAGAATGGCTAAGTGGGCCTAAATTTAAAATAGAGTGAAGCAGCCATCTGCTGACTAGGGTTCACACAAGTACCCTGAGTTCCCCTAAAAACCTGCACCTTAAGAAAAATTTTTTTGAGACGGAGTTTCACTCTTGTTGCCAAGGCTAGAATGCAATGGTGGGATCTCGGCTCACCACAACCTCCACCTCCAGGGTTCAAGTGATTCTCCTGCTTCAGCCTCCAAATAGCTGGGGCTACAGGCATGCACCACCATGCCCAGCTAATTTTGTATTTTTAGTAGAGATAGGGGTTTCTCCATGTTGGTCATGCTGGTCTCAAACCCCCCACATCAGATGATCCACCTGCCTTGGCTTCCCAAAGTGCCAGGATTACAGGCGTAAGCTACCTTGCCCACTGCAAACCTGCACCTTTTTATCTTTGGTACTTTCCCAGCTCTTCTGAACCAACCAATCAGGGCCCAAGTGTATCAACCAATCAGGGCTTGGCTGTATTAACCAATCAGAGTTCAGCTGTATTGACCAATCAGAACTAAGCAAGTTTCAATCCTTCATTTGCACAACTTGATATAATTGGGAACCTGGGCACCTTCACTGGTTCTTGGAATCTCCTGTTCATTTTCCAGTGGAGGGTGCATCTCCAAGTTTGCAAACTGTTTTCTGGACTAAAATCTCTTTCCTCCAAACCCCTTTTCAGATAACTTTTGTTCATAATATTAACAGAAACTTACAGATTGTGCTGCTTTGTGTCTGTTTTTTTTTTACTCAGCATAATACGTATATGATTAATGCATGTTGTTTAATGTATCAGTATTTGTTTTCTTTTTCACTACTGATATTTAATTGGTGCTGGTTATCAAATTATTGCCTCTCAGCTCCACGTTCAACCTTCTTGCCTGCTTGGTGAAAATGGATCTGTGCCCTTTAAATTTTCTCCCTGGCCAGCAGGCATCCTGGACTTTACAAGTAGAGGGCGCTGGGGAGCTCCAGCAGCAGGGAGGTTCCGCTTCCTGCCTGCCACGTGCTCACATGGTAGGCGCCATCACCACGTGCAGCCGCTCTGTGCAGGCGCCATCATCACTTGCCGTGCTCTGTGCAGGCTTTTGCAGTGCTCAGCGGTCGTAGGTCGGCAGCTCCCACAACACCCCTTTCAAGTAGTTTTGCAGTGGGTCCTCTTGTGAGACACTGCTTCTGAGCAGCTTTTGTGGCATCTTACAGGGCAGATTTCTGGTAAGTCCTACAGTTTGAATTTCTGATAACTTTGGCTGGCTTGGCGCCTGACTTTTTTTTTTTTTTTTTTTCCCCGTGCAGTGAGGCGCAGCCATGCCCTCTTCAGCAAGGCCTGGATGTCGGCCCCCAAGGGTGTGTGTGTAGGGCACTTCTGTGTGTGTGTGTGTGTGAGGGGGGTGACAGTCTCTACCTCAGCGCAAGGGCTTTTCCTTAGGGACTTGATTTCAGCCTTTGGAGGAGACTCTTCCATAGCGGCTATACCTTAGCTGTGTGGTGCGGGGGGTTCTTCCTTGGGTGTCCTAGCTTAGTCCCTGGTGGGGGCACCTCCTGGAGGGGGGTTATCTCAGCCTGGTGGTGGGTCCCTTCCCTGGGATGAGGGGCTCTTTCTTGGGGTCTCTATCTCAGCCTGATGGAGGAATCTCTTTTGGGGGCTCTATCTCAGTTCTGGGGTGGGGAGGACTGTTTCTTGGGGGCTCCACCTCAGCCCTGGGAGGGCTCTTTTTTTGAGGATGTTGTATCTGCCACAGGTCGGGGGAGGCTGTTTCTTGGGGACTCTACCACATCCCTCAGACTTTTTCCTTGTGGACTTTATTTCAGCCCTAGGAGGGGACTCTTCCTAGGGGTATCGATCACAGTCCTCGGTGGGGAGGGAGCCTTCCTTGGTAGCTCTGGGAGCTCTTCTTTGGGGCTGTATGTTATGCATTGAATATAGGCTCTTCCTAGGAGCTGTGCCTCAGCCCTGGGAGCCTCTTCTTGGGAACATTTTTATAACCTCTGGTGGGGGACTCATCTTTGGGGACCCTATGAAAGCTCTCAGGAGCTCTTTTAGCCTTGGGGGGGTTCTTCCTTGAGGGCTTTATCCAGATCTGGTGTGGAGGATTCTTAGCAGGGGTTGTTTATCACAGCCTGAATGGGTTCTGGTCCTGGGAGGCTCCATCTCAGCTCTGGTTTTGGTTGCTCCTGGGGTCTGCTGTTCCTGTATTAGTTATCATTCTCCTTACTCTTTATCAGTCAATTTCTTATTAATTTGGTCCTCTATTATAAATTAATAATTCTTCATATGAAACTTACCCTGTAAAAATCACTGTATGGTTTCCTTTCCTTGACTGGACCCAAACTGACACAGAAGTGGTGTCAGGAACAGATATCAGGAGATGGACCCACAGAGGTGCCTTTTGGGGATTGGTTTTCTGGTAATTTTGGGCTTGAATGTGGTGTCAGGTTCCTTGCCAATGGGAAATGGTGTGCTAGTTATCCAAAGTATGTGGTGACATTGAAAGTAATCAGTCTATCACTCATGGTTAAGACAAAATGCCACCTGAGGCATGTCCCTTGGGAGCCAGAGTGATGTTGCACTTGGCTGTGTGGCCATAATGAGGACTGTGAGAACTGTGGGGTGGGATGGATCCTTTTGAGGGCTCCTGTCTTCAAGGAACCAGATAGAATGCTTTATTTAGAAAATGTATAGACAGGCTAGGCACAGGTGTGGTGGCTCAGGCCTTTAATCCCAACACTTTGGGAGGCTGAGGCAGGCGGATTGCTTGAGTCCAGAGGTTCAAGGATGCAGTAAGCTATGATTGCCCCACTGCATTCTAGCCAGGTGACAGAGCAAGACCCTATCTCTAAAAAATAATAATATGATAAAAATTTGAAAAATGTGTAGATAATGACAGAGAAAATGACAAGCCCAGGTCCATTAACTCCCCCCTCGAGCCACAGTCAGAGAATCAGACAGCTTTCATGGTAGCTCTTAAGGAAGCTCTTATTTCTTGCAGCCACAGGGCTGATACTGCTCAAAATCAAACAAAAAATTTAATTGTGCTGGTTACTGAATTATGACAACAGTTGGAATCACATCTGGACAAATTAGGGCATGAATTGAGAAAGAATGGGGTCCTGAAACATGGAGTGGGGACATTTGTTGGACTCTGATGAAACTGACAATCTAAACAGCAAGTCACTCTGTGAGCCCCCCCACCTTATCAAGTGGAAACACCTTGCCCTCCCCTCCCCCCCCCACCAGTGCCCGAGGAGACTGCTTTTCCTCTATTAAGAAACCCTGTGATAATCTCGGCTGGAACAGATGCCTTGAAAGGCGATGCCCATTCTCAAGACTCAACACAGCCACCTGCTATTTTCATTGGACCCTAGCTGTGGTCAAATCTCAGCATGTTCCATGGTGATGGGTACACACGGACCTAGGAGGAAACAGAAAAATAATGACAAGACTGGTGACGTGTATGGGAGTGGATTCTAAGGGCTTTAGATCTAGGAAGGCAGAATGTAGCACTAGACTGGGCTGAATGCATTGATAGGGGTGCACTCATTAGAGGTTCTGAATTTGGCTGTTAGCTTGCGTAGCTGGAAGTGGCTCTAACAGCTTAGTTGGTTGACTGAAACTTGGACTTGACAGTAACCTACAGTTAATGAGAGTTGTGATGTCATGATGTGAAAGAGGGAATCCAAAGGCTTGGGGAGACAGCAATGTTGGACCACATGTGTCTTGTCTAACCTGCACTCCCCCGCTGCCACCACCTATATTTCTCAAGAAGGACCTGAAGACAGAGACGTAGAAAGATCCCTTATTGAGGGAGCCCCTTTGTCCTTGAAATGCACAGTGGCCACTTTCTTTTGTAGGCCACTGTGAATACAGAGGCTGCCTCCATTGAGATGGGCTCCCTGGTTTCAGTGGAATGGGCGGACCTGAAGTAGCAGAGACCCAGGGGCAGCACTTCACTGTCAAGGACAAGGTGGGCACACATTGGAAAGAATAGCAGGAATGTATGGGCACTCAGAATGCATTTGCCCATAGAGATTTCTAGTGGTGGTGAATTGATCAGAGTGTTTCTGGGAGTGAAATAAATGGGCAGCCTACTAGAGTATTATTTCATGTACATTTGTATGTGATAGAAAGTTCTAGGTCTGGTAGCCAAAACCTGGCAATTGACAGTCATGGGTTCTCATCCAGTTTCCAGATCCTAAGTCAATTCACAGACCCAGAATCTCTGGGTAGCCAGATCCCGTTGAGGAAGGAGCCTGCGTCATTTCCATAAATACTCACTCTAAATCTTCCTTCAGACCTTCCTCCAAAGGGACCCATGACCGTTTACCAAAATAATGGGGAAATGGAAGTACCTAGACAGTCCTGGAGTTACTTGGCACTCACTGAACTGATGCTGATTTCTGGGGATCTAAAATGCCACTCTGGCCCATAAGTCACAGTGGGGCTTATGATAGCCAGGGATAGAGTCTTAGCTCTAGTCTGACTCAGTAGATTTGCTTGGTCCATGCCCACCCCAAGATTGTTTTCTGAGCTCCTGAATAAACAATGAGAGTAAACACACTTGGTAACTATCCATTTTCTTCTCTCTTCTTCCCATTTTTGTTTTATATGCAAGTTTTTGGAAGTCAGCTTTATAGTCTTTAGGTGACAGAATGTTCCATGGAACTGTGATCGGTATTTAAGTAGCAATAAATACAGTCCATGACGACTCCTGGGCCTATTAATCTCCCTGTTTTGTGGAGTGAGTAAGAATTTTAAGAATGATAGCTTTATCATTTTAAATAGAAATACACAGTTTTGTTGTACAGGACTTCACTGGTATGCAGGAGAATTCATATGGAAGCCAAGTAGTCAAAGAGGTGGGCTTTTATGGTGATTAATTATTGCTTTTCTGTGCTGAGTTCATCCTTCTTGCCTGCAGGCTGAACATGGATCTGGGCCCTTTTAAATTTTCTCCATGTCCAGGCAGCAAGCTGGGCTTTGCCAGCAGAGGGCGCTGGGGAGCCTTGGCAGCAAGGACTTTCTGCTTTCTGGTTGCCACGTGCTCACGGGGCCTGCTCTTGCTGCATCTGCAGCTGCTCAGTGCTGGCTCCTGCAGCGCTCAGCAGGGGCCAACAGCACCTCCTTTGAGGCAGTTTTGTAGTGGGTGCCTCTGGTGAGACACCTCCGGTAAGCAGCTGTTGTGGTACCCTGCAGGGCAGATTTCTGATAAGTTCCACAGGTTGGCTTTCTTGCAAGCTCTGCTGGTGTGCATCAGACCAACTATTTTTCCCCCATGTAGTGAGGCACAGCCATACCCTCTTCAGCAAGGCCTGGATATCAGCCCTCAGGGGTGTTTGTGGGAGGATGCTTGTTTGTGGGTGGGGGCTCCTCCTTGGGCACTCTCAGCTCAGGCTGAGGGGCTGTTCGTTAGGGGCTCTGCTATAGCACTGGAGTGGAAGCCTCTGCCTTGAGGGCTGGACGTCAGCCATGGGGAGAGTGTTGTTTGTTTGATACTCTAGCTCAGCACTGGGTGGGGTAGGAGGGTTCTTGCCTCTGAGGGTCTCTTTCAGCCCTGGGGGCAGGAGCAGCTCCTTTTATCTCCCAAATCTATATTCTTCAGAGTTCCCTTTCCTTCCTTCTAGCCAATTTCTTGTTAATTCCACCTCCTGTTATGGTTAATAATCCTTTATATGAAACTTCCCTATTCAAATGACTGCATGGCCTCCGCCTCCTGATAGGATGCAGAGCGATGCCTGACAAACTGGCCACAGTTTGTCCGATTTCCTGAGGACATTACCAATTTGGGGCTATTATGAATGCTCTGCAAAGCATATTCTTGAATGGACGGGTTTTGTCTGATACGTTTTCCTGTCTCTTGGATAAATACCTCGAATGGGGTTCCTTCAGGAAGGCCAGGCTACAGGGCTTTCACTTTGTCTGGAGGGTGCTGAGGAGCTGCTGGAAGTTTTGTGGGTCTGCTTTTTTAAGTGACGCTGACGGATTCGATGTGGATCTTAGAAGGAGTGAGTGGGAAGGGAGATGCCC
This sequence comes from Cebus imitator, assembly GCF_001604975.1. Classification (NCBI taxonomy): domain Eukaryota; kingdom Metazoa; phylum Chordata; class Mammalia; order Primates; family Cebidae; genus Cebus; species Cebus imitator. The sequence goes on from NW_016107330.1 coordinate 8,009,490, forward strand.
GTTTTCAATTCCCCAGATGAGGGTGGCGGCTAAAACTGGTGACTCGGCGTGGGACTTTGCCCCATTGCCTTTTTCCTAATTTGTGAAGTGGGTTTTCACAGGTGTGCATAGGATCGTTGGCAGGTCTGAGTGGTATAATACATGAGGGGCACTTGGCATGGGGCTGGCATGGAGCAGAGGCACAGTGGTGGCAGTGAACAGGACTGCCATTTTTAGTGTTTCATTCGGGATGTCCTAGCTTCCTTTTCATGCTAGCCATTACATGTTCACAGACAAGAGCCCAGAGGGGTGGCAAAGGGTATCGGTGCCCTGCTCAGACACATTTCTGGACCCAGAAGGTGGGGCACAGCTGCCCATCGCTGTGCAGTGCCAGGCACTTTCGGATACCTTCTTGTGGAATCCCTCTGGGGAGTGGGTGGCCAAGGTGGCCTTGGGTTCTGGGCACTCTGCCCAGCCCCCTGACAATCACCCCAGCTGGTACCCTGCCTATCCAAGCCCTGAGCTGCTGTGCCCCAGCAAGTCAAGCGACCATGATTAGTCAAATAAAATTTCCATCTGTTGAGGAATTTATGAGAGTTATTACTGGCTATAAAACCGATCTGAGGAGAAAGATGGATCTGAGGGGGTAAGTGCCTCTAATTATGTGTGGCAGTGACTTTTAAATAAGGCTGCACAAGTCTGTATTGAAAGAAGCCAGGTCCCTATCCCTGCCTGGACCCAGAATGTGGCCAGGCTGGTAGGGGTGGGTGCTTCCTTGCAGAGGGAGGAAGGAGGAACTACCCTATGCAAACTCAAGGAGGAGGGCCGTTGTGGCTTATTTATTTATTTATTTTTGGTAGAGGCAGGGTCTTGCTATGTTGTCCAGGCTGGTCTCAAACTCCTGGGCTCAAGCAGTCCTCCTGCCTCGGCCTCCCAAAGTGCTGGAATTACAGGTGTGAGCCATTGTGCCTGGCCATTGTGGCATTTGGAAAGATCATGGATGCAAAAGGGCCTAGCACAGTGCCTGGCATGCAGCAGGGGCTTAATAAATGCATGTTTCTGCTTTATCTGCCTCCCTCACTTCTACCCCTGGGGACTGAGCTGGGCTGCTACTGGGTGCAGGCAGTGGTCTTCCTGGGCCAGGAACTTGTTGGTACAGACTCTGTGTGATCTGCCCAGGTAAGCTTGCTGGGCCTCCATAGCTTCATCTTTAAAGTGGGACAATTAATTACCGGGCGTTTATCCCCAAAGGAACACAAGGAAGGCAGGCTTTGGATATGTGGGCCCAATCTTCTGGTTTTTTTGGGACTGAGCCTTGCTGTTTCACTCAGGCTGGAGTGTGGTGGTGTGATCTTGGCTCACTGCAACCTCTGCCTCCCGGGTTTAAGTGATTCTTCTGCCTCAGCCTCCCGAGTAGCTGGGATTACAGGTGCCCACCACCAGGCCCAGCTAATTTTTGTATTTTCAGTAGAGACAAGGTTTTGCCATGTTGGCCTGGCTTGTCTCGAACTCCTGACCTCAGGTGGTCCACCCTCCTTGGCCTCCCAAAGTCCTGGGATTACAGGTGTGAGCCACCATGCCTGGGCTTGTCCTTAACACACGACTTCGCTCTAGTGTGCCCAGTATTTAGGGAAGGAGGTCACGTCATAGGCTCCTCCTCATCTCAGGTGGGAAGGTCTCGGGGGTCCAGGGGCTCATCTGAGGTCACCCGGATTCCAGATGCTCCTGCTTCCTTGGGGCAATGTGGCTTTAAAAGGCCAACTCCTAACCTTCACCTTATTCAAGACGCTGAGAACAAGACCACTTGGGAGCAAACGTGGCTTCCTGGTGGCTGGGGAGAGCCGTGAGATGGTTGGTGCTGGAAAGGCTGCCTGGAGTCCAGCATAACTGAGTTCCCGGGACCCAGGGTGGAAACGAATGACCCCATCCCAGAGAGTCCCAGCCTTCAAATGTAGGGATCTGGGGCCTGAGACTCTGAGGTCCCGCAGCAAATTCATGGCAGGTCCACTGGTTGCTAGGCCAGGGGTCTTGTCGCTGGTCCATTCGTAAAGGAAGGACAGCTACATTCTGTTCCTCCCGTGACCACAGCCCCATCAAGCACAGACCAGGCCCCTTCCCCTGGCCCATTTGAAACCGGAGGCCCAGGTGCCACGGCCACACTTGCCGACCATAGAGGCAGCTGTTAAAAAGCTCACACCTGGGCCAGGACTCATCCTAACTCAGTCTTCCTGAGGCTCTGGCTTGCCTCTGGGCAGGTAGGTCTCACCGTGGGTCCCTTTCTCTCAACCAGGGAGCTGGAGTGTGACTGCTTGGCAGTGGCCGTGCACGGTGTCTGGAGCCCTTGGTCCCCAGTTCTGGACCTGAGGGGGCTGGGCTGCAGGCAGGAGCCCAGGGCCGGCGTTTGCGGTGGGGTCGCAGGGAAAACCGAGCTCCTCCGGTCAGGCCGGGCCTGTGTGGGTGGCCTTCTCCTTGGTGCCCCCCAAAGCCTTGTTACCCAGTGACCCCAGGTGGCAGTGGAGGGACTCCCAGCTCTGCTGCTTTCTGCGTGTCCCCCCGGGGACTCAGTTTTCCTCTGTGTCCATGGGGGTGGTAGGGCTGCCCGGCAGGGTCCAGGCAAAAATGAAATGAGTGTGTGTGAAAGAGGGGGACCCCTGCTCAGGCTCTTATTCCTTGCTCGCCTTTTGGGGCTGGGCTGGGAAAAGCGGTAGGGAAGCACCTGCCTCATCGTGGCAAGCTGATGTCTCTTGGACTGAGACCTGTGGGCCAGAGTGGCCTGGGTCTCTGGAGATTTCCCCTCCTCTCCCACCTCATTGCAGGATGAAAGAGCCTGGCCTGTGGGTCCCCAGACACTGTGGGCTCTGGGACAGCGATGGAATTTCTGTCTTTGGATGGCTGCCGTTGTGCTGAGGGCTTCATTCTGCCTGTGTTGCGTGTTGCCTAAAACCAGGTGGGCTGCGGGGTGGGAGCGTTTGGGGGCTGTGTTGATGCATCCCTGGGTTGGCCCCGAGCTGGCCCATGGCCCCTGTGGGTGGACGTGAGAAGCTTACAGGGGCTCCCTACATCTGTTCTCTCCATCTTCACTTTTAGCTTCAAGATGACATCATCAATCATTTTACAAATGAGGGAGCGGGCTTAGGGGTTTGGGCCGGGGCAGGAGAGAGAGGGTGTGGTTGGCTTCAGGCCTGGGGGCTTGGACATCCAGTCAGTCCGACCGACTTGATGCTTATTTGCAGACCATGTCCTGGCAGGGACTCCTGAAAGCCAAGCCCTCATGGAGCCTCTGGGGAGACAGATCATGAGCTAGCAGCCAGCACCCTGACTGCTGTGCAGTCAGGTGACAGGGTGGCATGGGGGTGCTTCAGGATGTGGTCTTCAGAAAGGCTCTCTGGAGTCACTGGCATCCCTGATTCCCTCTTAGTCACATCTGTGTGACCTCCCTGGCTTTCCCATCTCAAATTCAGGGGGACTGGGTCTCTTAACCCCCTTCCCCACTTCTGTGGTACCCCAGCCCCTCCCTGTGTCCCCTGCCTCCAGCATGGAAGGAGATTCTGATGAAGTGGAGGGCTGCAGATCCCTCCGCTGGCTCGAGAGCCTTTGTAAGGAGCTCATTACGTTTTCCCCTTCCTATTCCTCATTAGCCGCAGGACCTCTCCACGTGAAGGTTCGCAGGATTTCTGAGTTTTTGCTGGCACCTGGGGCAGGGAAAGGCTTATGGCAAAATGTTCTTTAGTCTTTTCTCCCCCTTCCTTCCCCCTGTAGAAAAGAGGGAGTGCTTGGGAGCCTTGGGGCCGACAGGGTTGGTGAGTGTGGGAGCTTCCGCCTCGGGAAACAGGCTGCGATGGAGCTCCGTGTCTTACCTGCTGATGACGCAGCAGGTCTGAGCCTCAGTTTCTCATTTACTGAATCGGTGCTCCCAACCCTTGCAGGGTTGTCACTGGGGCTAACTGGGACAATGATTGATCTAGTGCCTTCTATCATGATAATTACTGTTTTTGATAATATGTCCCAGACAAGAATAGCAAAAGATGGAAAGCAGCTCTGTGTGGAGCTGAGCGGGGCTCGGGAAGCCCTGGGGGGTGCTGTGGGGATGCTGGCTCCTCATGGGGGGAGAAGCCTCTGGCTGGTCCCTCCTCTTGGTGGACAGCTATGGTACAGGTCCCAGCCGATAGTGGGGCTGGCCTTGGGTGTGACCCAGGGGGTGGGCAGAGGCCAGGGAAGCTGCTCTGTATCCTACAGTGCACAGACCCGCCCCCGCTGCAGACAGGCATGCTGCCTCAAATGCCAATGGTACCCAGGTTGGGAGACCCTCTACCTCCATGCCTGGCACATAGTTGGCTCTCCATAAAGCTTAGATGAATGCCAGTGGGCAAGCCAGGGGGTATTGGTCATAAAGTCAGCCTGAAAACTGGGGGATCCGCTTCCTTTCAGCCCAGTGTTTCTTCCTGATGCTCCCAGGCTCCGACAGGCAGCTTCCAGCCGTGGGTACCCTTGGAGGTGGGGTTGGTGGTGCTGTGACTGCAGCAGCCTGAGCTCCTGGACACCGTTCCACAGCACCCCTCATCCTGATGCCTTTTGGGTTCAACCTCCTCCTCCTCGTCTCGCTCCCACGCTACTGACAACCTGCCAGCCCCACTTCGCATGCCCGATGTGCTGAGAGCCTGGGTTTTAATAGCTGAATATTTCTTTAACAAAAATTCCCCTTGTCTCAAGACCCTCATTCCTCCAAGTCTGCCCGCCCGGCTCCCCAGGGGAGTTCATGCAGACACTGCTGTTAATAGGCTGCAGCGTCCCCTTCCGTCTCTCCACTTAGCCTCCCTTGGAGGGGGCCTGGCCTCTGCTGGCTCTCTGTGCCCCTGCCCAGTGGCCCAAGATGGCACTTGACTTGGGGCCCCTGGATCTGGGTAGGGGGGCGGTGTAGACACCAGATGTTGGAATCTACCCGAGTAAAGCCACCATGACACACAGTCCCCAGGCGCCACTGTGCAGCAGCTGGGCGCTCCAGCCAGAGCGGAGTTGGAAGGGATGCTGTTGGATTCAGCTCGTGGGGAGACGGCACCCACTGAGGCACTGGACTTCTTTCCCTGAGATGAGAAGACAAGGAGCACGGAGTCTCGGCTGTGCAGAGCAGGTTGGGGGTGGCCTTTCTTCCCCGGGTCCCTGAGTGTGGTGGGCCTGGAGGAAGAGGAGCATGTCAACTTGGCTGTCCAGGCCATGTGCACTGAAGAGTAACCTCCATGAGGGCAGGGATTTTTTTTTTTTTTTGAGATGGAGTTTTGCTGTGTCACCCACCCAGGCTGGAGGGCAATGGTGTGATCTTGGCTCACTGCAACCTCTGCCTCCCTAGTAGTGGGGATTACAGATGCCCGCCACCATGCCCAGCTAATTTTTTGTATTTTTAGTAGAGACAGTGTTTTATCAAGTTAGCCAGGCTGGTCTTGAACTCCTGACCTCAGGTGATCTGCCGGCCTTGGCCTCTCAAAGTGCTGGGATTACAGGTGTGAGCCACCACGCCTGGCTGTGGGCAGGGATTTTTATCTGCCTTTGTTCACTGTGGTATCCTGGTGCCTAGGAGAGCACCTGGCATGGAGGCTGCACGGTCCCCCACTCCTTGACTTCCAACTGTCTCTGCCTGAGCTCTACTTATAGACTAAAGATCCTGTGCTTTTACACATTGACTCACCAGACACAGTAACCATATGGAGTTGGTGTGATAACATAACCATTCGACAGGTGAGGAAACCGAGGCCCAGGGAAGTGAGGTAATGTGCCCAAGCCCCTCTCCGTGGCAGCTCTGTAGCATCTCCTAGGTCTCAGCTCAGGGGCCTGACCTGAGCCCTGGCCTCCTTCCATGCAGTGTCATTGTCGCCCCCTCCTACCACATGTCACCCGGCTCTCTATAAATGTCTAATTCACTCACTTATTCACGATCTGTCTCCACTCCCGGGAATGTGAGGTCTCTGAGGATATCGTCTGGCCGTGGTGGGGCAGAGCTGGCTGATCTGACTTGACGTCTGTGCTGTTACCACCAGGCTTTCCTGCCTGCCTGGCTTGATGAGCCGAGGGTTCATTACATCTGGCACTGTTGCCATTTCCCGGGTCCTGGGATGTGAGGCGGAGGTTCCCCCACCCCGAGACCTCCCTCGATCCCCAGGGAGTTAAATCTCACCCTAGGTTTTAGAGCAGCCAACTTCCTGTGGCCTGCCCTCCTGCAGAGTAATTACTGTAATTTCCCCGGCGTAACCCTCAGCCTTTGAATGATATTGTGACCAAAATGTGAGAAGCAGTGACACTCCCAGCCCCTGTAATTGAGGCTTCGAAAGCACTGCTGACGTCTCCAAAGGGATCTGGGTGCTCCACGGCTGTGGTGGAGGTGGCACCTCTGAACTCTGGTGTTTGACTTTGGCTGCTTTGCAAATGTAGTGACTAATGGATGTGAGGCACTGATTCACTCCCCTGTCTTCCCAAAATTGCATTCACGTCCCTGATCCAATCTGGAACTTCGTGGCAGCCTCGTGAGGCTGGGACTGGTACTTTGGCCCTGACTTAATCGGCAGAGAAGTTGTGCGTTGCTTGAAATTGTACAGAGCATGAATGGCAGAGCCTGGCTCAAACCCGGGTCTCCTGCTCCCATGTCACACACACACTCTGTCTGGGATCCCTTCTGTGCAAATATCCCATTCAAGAGGGCCCCCTGATTGTCCTGCCACTAGCTGAAGTTGGTGGCAGAGTAGCAATAGCAAAAGCAAAAGTCATAACCCTGGGCACTGACAGCCTGCCAGGCACCGTCCTCATTCACCTGCAGGTGTTAACACGTTTCTTCCTTCCTGAAGCCCACTGTGGTGGGGGCTGTGATTATCCACATTTTACAGATGAGGAAACTGATGCCCAGAGCGGGTACACTTAGTCTAGGACTGGGAGCCACAGTGTGATGGAGCCAGGATTGGAATCCAGGCAGTCTTCAGAAGCCAAGCTTTAACCATCCTGCCGCATGAATCATCTGGAAAGCCATCATTCCTGGAATGCGCTGTATTTTTTTTTCTCTGGGATCTCATTTGTTCATTCATTCATTGGCTATGGTTGAATGAATGAATGAATCTGTTACACACTGAGCATCGTTCTAGGTGCTGAGGATTCAGCTCTGGGCAAAACAAAGTTCCTGCCCTCTTGCAGGATTCTAATTGAGGGAGACACAATAAGTGGATGATGAATGCGGTTTCAAGTTGGGGGAGCTATGGAGAAAAATGAATGGCAAAGGAACAGAAAAAAGTGACGGAAGAAGGCAACTTTGGCCACAGTGGTCAGGGACAGGGGAAACAGACACCCCAGGGAAGCGAGATGGGTGAGCGTCATGAGGAAGAGGTTCCAGGCAGACAGAACAGCATGTGTGAAGGCCCTGCAGTGGGACTGTAGAGGCCTGCCCCAGGAACAGTGAGGAGGGCATTGGGAGGCAAGGTCAGAATGATGAGTGAGGAGATGCTGGGGTTGCATCGGATGATAGGATCTGACTTCTGCTGCTGGGGATGGAGCCGGGGGATGAGGCGGAGGCAGGGGGGCCAGTGTGGGGGCCATCCCCATGGTATAGGGGAGAGGTGATGCTGGCAACTCAGCCTCAGGGTACTTCTAAGGAGCCTCTTCTTAGACATCGCTCTCTTCCCTTTCCTCCGGGGCTGACGTCTGCACATCCTTCTCTCCCAGCTAAGACCTTCCCTGCACTCCTGGGGGCTTAGTTTGTCCTCATCTAGGCCCATGGCTGGGCACATGGCTCCCGGGCACTGCTCTTCCATGGCCGCCTTGTCCAGTGGCCACTTTGTGCGCAGTAAGCCCTTTGTTTTTGGGTATTGACTGTCGATCAGTGTTCACCATGTTTATCCTCTGTAGGTACTTTATTATTTTTGGCATCTGCAGAAATACCTGCTTTATGTGTAACCTGCTAAGTTACACCTTGTCGTTGCCTTGTTTATTTCAAATGAGGTGATGCCCCTGCTCGTCTGCCTCTCGGCTCACCTGGTGCCGTGACCACCGACACGGGAGGAATGACTCTGTGTTACGCAAGCAGGTGGCAGCATGGCTTTTCTCGAAAGCATGAGGCTCCAGCCTCTCTGGCTGTGCAGAATGGGTGCTTGTCAATCCCTCTGGTGGGACTGGGTGTCGGTGGGTCCATTTCTCGGGGGCGGGGGTGAGCAAGTATGTGCTGTGGGATTTTAGAGAATCAGTCAGGGCTCTGTGTATATAAGCAATAGAAATTGCCTCTGGCCGGTGGGTGGATTGCCTGAGCTTAGGAGTTTGAGACTAGCCTGGGAAACATGGTCAAACCCCATCTCTACTAAAATATATATAAAGAAAAATTAACCAGGTGTGGCAGTGTGTGCCTATGGTCCCAGCTACTTGGGAGACTGAGGAAGGAAAATTGCTTGAACCTGGGAGGCAGAGGTTGTAGTGAGACGAGATCGCGCTACTGCATTCCAGCCTGGGCCACAGAGGGAGACTCCGTCTCCAAAAACAAAAAACAAAACAAAACAAAAAAAATAAATTGCCTCTGGCCAACCTCAGCAGAAAAGGGATCATCAGAAGGAAACTCTTGGATCTGAAGTTGGGCCGAAAGACTGGCTGGGAAAAGGTGGGAACCTAGCTAGCTCTGGTGGGGAATGGGGTGGCGGGGGGTGGGTGGGTGGTGTTTGTAGCAAGATCTGCTCGAGGCCCTCTGGACACCCCCACTAGGATGGACGGCTCCAACCAGCTCAGAAATTTTGCAGGACTGGAAATCCATGTACCCAGAGAGAGCGGACCTAACTGGTGGGGATTTGACCCTGGGTCCAGGCCTGACCTGGGGGTGTTCAGGGCTCGTGATCAACAGTCCTGCCAAGACTACAGTTTGGGGAGAGGATCACTCCTGCAAAGGAATTTTGGGGTGCTGGGGTCAGAAGAAGCGGGGCTCGGCACTTGGCTGCTGCAAGTACCTGCTGTACCCTAAAAGAGTCACACGTGTGAGCTGTGTCTTGGTCTTCTAAGATGCTAAGGAAGGAGGATATCATCACATGGAAAGAACAGGACGGAGTTCCTCTGAGCCAGTGAAGGGGCTGGGCTCAGAGTGCAGAGAGGTTCTTGAGTCTGGGGAGGTTTTGGACATGCGGATCCAGCTGGGCCTCCAGGGCTGGGTGGTCTGGAATAGGAGGGGGTTTGGGAGTGGAGCTCCAGGTCAGGCTCACTGCAGGGGCAAAGGCCTGGAGGCTGGATTTGGTGGATGTGAGTGGCAGAGTTGCTGATTCACTGCTAGAGAGTGAGTGGGGAGTGAGGTTGGAGCTGCAGCCTGAAGATGTCTCTGAACACCAGGCCGTGGAGTTCAGTCGTTGAGGGGGTGACTGTGTCAGGCTGGAGCAGAGTGGGAGGAGTGATATACTCCTTCGTGACGTCCTATGTGCCTGTCGCTATGCTAAGTTCTTTGTTGTGGCCTATTTAACCTACAGATGCTGCCATTTCCCCTGTTATACAGATGAAGGGCTCAGAGGTTAAGTGACTTGGACAAAGTCACATAGTGAGTCGGTCGCAAAGAAGGGCCTGCTCCTTGCTCCATGGCCCAGGCCTGGCCAGCATTCTCCACTGGTCTGTGTTGCAGAACTGCCAGCCATGGAGTCAGGCAGCCTGCCCATGTGTCTGTTGAGTGCCTTGATTCTTTTCCTTCCGCCCTCTCTTCCCCGGCATCCCTAGAGCACGCTGAGCATGGCTGTGGGCTGCTAGGGTGGCAGAGTGAGGGGTTTGGAGAGGGTCTGGGGAGACTTTCTCCTTGTCTCTGCAGAGCTGTTTCTCTCCTCTCCGTTCTTGCTGTAAAGAGCTGGAACAAAGCTAGCAAAATCAGAGTCAGCAGAAAAAACTAGTTTTCACCTTAGACACGTTTGTAGCTAGCAGATATTAATCCCAGCTTCTAGACTTTCCTCCCAGACACGGCTGAGCTGAGTGCTGCCCTGGACGTTGGGAGATCCGCTCTGTCACAAATTCCCTGCCTCTTCTTAGGCAAGACGGTTCTCCTCTATAGGCCTCAGTTTGTCCACCAGTAAAAAGGGGGTGGTGGTGACAGTGGCAGGGTGTTGCAAGCTTGCATGTCTGCAGGGGCTCTCCAGGAGAGACTGAGGCGTGAAATAGACCAGGCGTAGGACAGAAGAGGGTGTGGTGGGCACGTGCTCAGCTCACAGCCCAGCTCAGGGCCAACCAGCTGTTGCTGTGTAGGGTTTCTGGAGCCACATCTTTGGGTTATTTTTAAGAAAATCCAGAAATCTGAGTTATGTTCCAAAATAATTGAAATTTTCAATGTTAGCAAATTATTTGAAAATTTTGAAAGACTGTGTAGGCCAACAGTAGTAGCTCAGTGGGCTGAAACTGGCCTGTGGGGTCTCCAGCTTGCAGTGTCTGGGTTGGATTACTTGGGTCTCTTCCTTCCAGATGAGCTATGGCTACATTGAATAGGCATATAAATAAAAATCAAATATTTGCCTTCTAGATATATTGATTTGTATTTGTCGATGAGGTCGGGGGTTTATAATTTGCATCTGAGCTTAGAGTTAATAACGGGGTAGAAGCCTGTTTGAGAAACTTGAATCACAGATTAAGAATCAGTGTGATTATACCTCTCCCTCCAGATCACTTCCTCCTCCGAAGGTCTATCTTTAATCCTTCCTGCTGCAGACTTAGCCTAGCCTAGTTTCTATGGCAACAGAGTTTGCTACCTTTTCTCTCTTCATAGATTCAGAGAGAAAGGAGCAGGGAGGGTGGCCTTGAGACTTTCATAACTCAGACAGCAGTTCCAGGGACCTCTACTTTCTACCTCTGCAAAATCAGGGGCAGGGCAGGTTTATTGGAAGCCAGTGGGCAGCCGAAGAGTAAGATTTATTGGCTCTCATAAATTTTTAAAGAACTTTGGCTAAGAGCTACCAACTTTATCACATTAGCTGCTACCTTAGTCTCCAGTCTGGAGGGTGTTTGTGGATCAGTTTCTTTGGTGTCTAGAGAGCAATGAGTTTATAGGCCCTTTTAAGGGTGGGCTTGGGAAAGGCCCGTAAGAACCAATAGGCTTGAAAGAGGTTCTAGAAGTTATATTGGCCAATGTGCTGGTGATTTCTCCCACGCACAGTGGAGGGCATGGGAAAGACCTCAGAGAGACAGTAGTGGCCGAAGAGGATCTAGAGGTCATAGTGACCAATGAGCTGGTCATTCTCACCATGCACAGTGAAACCAAGATGGACTCTAGTGAGGAAAGGGAGGTGGCGCCACTGGTCCTGTGGTGGTGATAGCAGTTGTCAGTCCTGGGCTCTAACCACAAAGAATAGGGGAGTGGGTAGGAGACAGACGTTGGTGTCAGGTGCGTGGGTTTGAATCCTGGCTTCACCGCTGTGAGGCTGGGGACGTGGGCAATTTACCTAACATCTCTGAGCTTCTAAGAACTCATCTGTAATGGGAAGATAACACCAGTTACCTCCTCATAGGTTATGGTGAGGATTGAGATGATACTTGTAAAGTGTGTAGAATCGGGGCAGCAAACTTTTTCTGCAAAGGCCCAGATTGTAAACATTTTGGGCTTTGTGGGCCATATGGTCTCTGTCGGACGCTGCAACTCAGCTGTTGTAACTTGAAAGCAGCCATGGATAGATCATATGTAAATGATGGGTGTGGCCATGTTCCAATAAAACTTTATTTATAGACGCTGAAATTTGAATTTCAGATACTTTCCATGTGTCACAAAATAGTCTTCTTTTTCTGCTTTTTTTTTCAACATTTAAAAATACAAAAACTGTTCTTGGCTCTCAGGCCATATAAAAATAGGCAGAGAGCCGGCTTTGGCCCATGGGCCATAGTTTCCCGACTCCAGGTATAGAATAATGCTTATTACATGTTTATTCAATGTCAGTCACTGGTGTTACCTTGATCTTGATCATTATTCTTTTCATCCCAGGAGGGTGAGTTGGAGACAGGCAGATATTTGGCCCAGAAAGAGGTGATAGATAGATAATATGTAAATGATGGGCGTGGCTGTGTTCTGGGGAAGGAGCCTATAATCTGTTACCAGGAAGGGAAGAGGGATTTGTGCTGCACTGTGCCAGAGGCGTGTCCTTCAGGGCTGATTGGCAGAATTGGCAGGGAGGTAGATTTTCGTCCTTGAGGCCTCGAGCAGTCAGAGGTACCGAAAGTTGGTATAGACTGCCTTGGGCGTAGTTGAATGCCTGTCACTGGGGGTGTCAAGCAGAGGACAGATGTCCCTGACATGCTACCGTGGAGGAAGTTTGCTCGCTGGCTGGACGAATGGACACCGAAGTGCTGGGGTCCCCGTCGTTTCTTGCAGCACTGCCAAGGCTGCTGCAAGCACCGGAAGAGGGGGTGGTTTCTTATTCTTCCACAGTCCTTTTCTTAATGCAGGAAGTATCTTGTCCTCTTCCTGGCTTCTCGGATAATCCAGCGACTTGCACAGGCCACATTCTCCCCGTTTGACAGGTGGGAGAGCCAAGGCCTGGGGATAGAGGATGAGTCGGATACCTGTCTAGGCCTGCTGGCTTAGGCAGGGAGGTAAGGCATGGTGGAAACACATGGGCTGTGGTCCCGGCCGTGGCTCAAATCCCTTCTCTGCCGCCTGCTACCTTTGTGGCTCTGGGTAGAAAAGTCACTTAACTTCACTGCAGCCTCAGGTTTTGCATCTGTAAAGTGGAGGTATATTACCTCCTTGGCCGGGCAGCCACGGGGATGAAAGGGTTATTGCAGCCAGGACGCCTCGTTTGGTGTCAGGCAGACAGTAGGTGTCTGAGTAGCCCTCGTTCACGCTTGTGCTTTTGGACGTGGCCTGTCCACTGGCAGTTTGCTGTGGCAGGGTCTTCTCCTGACTTTGTGGTGCCAGCATCATTGGGGGAGGGACAGGTGTTGTAGGGCGGAAACCCCAGCCCGACCCAAACATCTCCAGGCCTAGGGGGAGGGGAGGCAGAGTCTAGGCTGTACATAGGCCCGGTCCATGGGCGGAGACCTTCTCCTCTGAGATACAGAGACATGCACACCAGGCAAGGAAGTCTGTGGCCCTGAAGGTGGCTTTCGGATGGGTCCAGCAAGCTAGAAGTGGACTCTCCTCCTGCAAATGCGGGTTCTGCCCTCTGGTACCTGTGAGTACTATCGTGGAGAAGAACAGGGAGAGTGGGTGAGGTTCAGCAGACACAGTCCAGGGTTACACCCCGACTCTCCTGGCACTTCCTATGCGGGCCCTCTGCTGATTGACTTACACAGGGGATTCCATTCATCCTCATGACCATGCCGTGATGAGCATGCAATTTTTACTCCCACTTATGGGTAACTGAGGCTGAGCGCCCAAGTTACCAACTGCAGAGGAGAAAGCAGGGGAGTTGGGATTGGAACCAACGGTCTGAAAACAAAAGACTGCACCTCCTGTCCCCAACCCAGTCCCCATCTCTCGTCACCTTTTGGCTGGCTTTGAAGTGCACAATGTGTAGGGTAAGTCCTGACGATAGGGTAGCCAGTATTTTTGGGATGATTACGGGGTTCCTGTTACTGTTCTCAATGAGCCTTCTTACACTGGATAATTTTGTAATCCCCACAGCCTCTCTAAGAGCCATTCCCATTTTGCAGATGAGAAAAGCAAGGTGCCAGAGAGGTTGCATAACATGCCTGAGGTCATAAAGCTGGGGTGTGAGCCCAGGAATTCTAACTCGGAAGCCTGTTCTCTTTAACCACTCAGCTCTCTGACTTTGCACTTGGCTATTAAGTGCTCAGCATAGCTCTGGATACAAAATAGGTGAGCCACAAACATCAAAATCCAAGACCAGAGGGCCAGCACGAACATACTAGGATGATAGCGAGTCTGGACCTGCTCTGGACTTCACGTTCGTCTTCTGTGTGTTGGGGACAGTGAGTGGTTCTCCACCCCACCGCCCTTGCCCGGCAGCGTGGCTTCTGCACGTGAACAGGCTTTTCTGCCATAACGCAGCATATGCATTCCTTAAAACCACTGCGCTCTGCAGAATTGCACAATAAAAGCCACAGGGTTTATGGGAAAAACACTAAAATACTTTCTCAGTGACACACACACAAAAGATGGGAATCTAATAAAGTGGTGGCAGAGTCTTTTCCATGTTTAATGGTTAAGAAATACATAAATATGACCATAAATACCATATATTTTCTTGAAAAAGATCTGAGGTTTGCTTGTGGAAGTGTGTGCTCACTCTAATGGCTGGCTGCCGGCCTGATTCCCACACCTGCCACCCTGTGTGCAAGGGGAAGAGAATGGGAGAGACAGAGACAGAACAAGAAGGCAGGAGACCGGGAGGCTGTGGGAGGTGGGACGCAGGGCTCTGACCCTTGCTGTGGATGGCGTGGCTCCTTGTCCTTGTGCGGTGCGTGTGCTCCGTGTGTCCCTGTGAGGCTCAGCTCTGCTGGGCATAGTTTTCTGTGTTCACCTAGTGTTTTAGGGGACAAAGCCCTGTATCAGCACATGAGAAATTTACATGGTACTCAGATTATTCCCTAATACATTGATTGCACTGGAACAAATACGCATTTTCAAAATTAATGTCTTAGTGGCATGGGCTGCACTTTGGATCAGGAGTTATGAGGGGTGGGAGGGTCTTTTCTAGAGAGGGACTTCCTTTTATGGCTCGCCTCACCCCAGAAGGTGGGCTGTTACTTGGTATTTCAGGGCCTGTGAAGGTTTCAGGGTTTTCAGTGAGGTCGATCTTCTCTTAAAGTTGGTTTCTCTCCCAGACCCTAGCAGCTTGTCTCTTGGGACCTCAAGGCATCATTCTGGATCGTCTCGTAAATCCTGATTCCACCTGTTATGTGGAGGGAGAGCAGCTCCACAACTCTGACACACAGACTCAGCAAAGATGTAGTTTATGCATGATCATGCTGGACCAGAGAGAGGAACCTCTACAGTGGTGGGAGATGGGCGCGGGGAGGGGGGGGGGCAGCTATCTTTTGAATGAGAGGGGAGCAGTGATGTTTAGCTTGAATTGGCCATGCATCCCTACTTCCAGCTCCTTGGAGCCTTTGCCCTTTGGCCAATAAGTTAACGTGCTCTGGAGCTGCAGGGACCAAGAGGGATCTTTCTGGGGCCAGACCCAGGCAGTCTAAGAACCGCTTTCCTTTGCAGCAAAGCCCATCGTGCGGCCTCTGTGTGGGTAATGAGGTCCTGTGAGTACGTCCTCCTTAGAGCAAAGAGGAAAGGAAAAAAAGAAGGATTGCCTGGAATTTATTAGTCTAATTACATTTTCCTAATGCGGTTGACCCTCGCTCACAGCAGCGAGCTTATCAAAGCAGCAATCATAACCAGCATTATTGGAGTTTTAATAAGAGTCAATTGGTTATTGTCCTTGCTGCGTTGGACACCGTCGACGTAATCCCCCGAAGCCCCTCGGGAGGGCAGAGAGTTTGCTTTCTTTGCTGGAATACTATTTACATTAATAACAAGGATTAGAGACTTGTTTTATGTGTTAGGAGAAGCGGAGCTTTTTTTTTGTTTGTGTAGCTCCTGGCTGCCAGCTGTGTGCCCACCAGTGGCCCCTGTGAAGTCTGGAGAGCACTGGGCTGGGAGTGGGGACCCTGGGGCTGTCGCTCCAGCTCCTAGCTCACCAACTGCGGTGCCTTGCTATGTGAGCTTAGCCAAGCTGTCTCACCTCTCTGGTCCTTCCTATGTGAAATGAGGAGACACAAGTAATAACAATTAGTGAGAATGCAGGGGAGACCCTTCCTAGCACACAGCAAGCATTAACAAATGTTGGCTATTCTAAAATAACCACATAGGTCAGGTACGGTGACTCACGCCTATAATCCCAGCACTTTGGGAGGCCAAGGTGGGCGGATCACCTGAGGTCAGAAGCTCGAAACCAGCCTGGCCAACATGGAGAAACCCTGTCTCTACTAAAAATACAAAACTTAGCCAGGTGTGGTGGCGAGCGCCTATAATCCCAGCTACTCTGGAGGCTGAGGCTGGAGAATCACTTGAGCCTGGGAGGCAGAGGTTGCAGTGAGCCAAGGTCATGCCGTTGCACTCCATCCAGCCTGAGCAACAAGAGTGAAACTTCGCCTAAAAAAAAAAAAAGGCCAAATATAGCTGTAGGTGCTGGCTAAGCTCCACCCGTATGCACGTATTTGTGGTGCCACAGAGTTGAGCAGCTTTGTATCAGGACTGAGCATTTCCAGAGTGCCAGGTTCTGTCCTTGTTACTTGCCACACGCTGGGGAGCAGTTTAGCCTGAAGAAGAGGTGGAGCTGCAAGGCTCCCATCTCTGCCCTCCCCTTCGCTGCACGACTTCGGGCGACATTCTTGACCTCTCTGTGCCCAGTCGAGGATAATCAAAGGGTCTCTCTCCCAGGGGTAACGAGAGGATCAGGAGAGGTGATTCACGCAGCATGCACAGAACAGCACTTGGCCGCTGCCGAACAGACGCTGGTTGTCGTGGGATTAACTGGATTTCTCAGCTTCCATCTTCTACTTTGTGAGAGGAGGGAGAAGCAGCTGTCTGTGCAGAGCCATAGAGGATGTGCTAGGGTGACGTTTACGCAATGCCTGGCACAAGAGGGTAGCCAGAGGCGGTGGGGTGGGCATCGCTGTCATGGCCTAGGGGTAGTGCCACCCTCCCTTTCGAGGGTGAGGACTGCAGAGCCGGAACTAAAGCCTGGGGTCCTCTGAGGCCAAAATCTGGGTGCGTTTAGCTCCAGCGGGGGCTTGGGGGGGGGTGCCTCCTGTAACCGAGGACTCGCAGCCTGACGAATAATCGCTTCCTGCCTTTCCCTCATTTTGCTAATGAGGAAAGCTCTTCCACCAGCTGAGCAGCGAGGTGCCCTTGCCCATGTGTGGGGTGGGGGGTAGGCTTCTGTGTCCCAGGGCTAGACCCAGCACCAGGCACATAGTAGGTTCTCCATAAAGATCAGCCTCACGTGGAGCTTGCAGTATGTCAGAGTGGAATGGGGACAGGATACTGGGGGACTAGGGGTGGGGAGGGTATTTAGGGAGCCCTGAAAATTCAACTCGCCAGGGGCCAGGGAAGGCCCACAGAGAAGGTGCCAACTGAATAGAGACTCCAAGGTTATGAAAGAGCAGGGTGTGCTGCTGTTGGTGGGGGGAAGGCTGTTCAGGCAGCAGGAAGAGCAGGTGCAAAGGTCCTGGGGTAGGCAGATGCCTGGAGTGTTTGAGGAGCAGGAGGGAGCCAGGGAGGCTGGAGTGCAGTGTTCAAGGGGGGCTTGTGGACAAGGCCACTGCTAACTCTGAGACTGCAGCAGCTTGTGGGGCCAGGCTCTGAGCTGCAGTAGAGGGGTTGACAGAGGCAGCTGGCCCGTGGGGTGGGTGGAAGAGGTCTGTGGGCCACCTCTTTTGAAGGTCTGCCTCCAGCATCTTTGGCTACGTCTCCCAGGAGATGATGCTCCTCTCTCAGCTGGGTGGATGCATCTACCATGCCCAGCTCCCCTTCTGTGCCTCCCGTCCTCTTCACTGACCTGATTGCTAGACAGGGGGCCTGGGCCCTGGAGTCTGGGTGAGGAGAAGAGAGAGGCCTGGAGGTTCCTGGGAGGTGCTCCTTGCTCCTTCCCAAAAGTTCTAGGAGGACACCCCTGCTGGCTCAGCCTAAGGCACCTGTCCTCTCTGTACCCTGAGAGGACTCATGATATTAGAGCAGAATTTAGTGTGATGCTCTTTAAGTACAGGTGGGCAGACTGAGGCCAGGTGGAGCAGGGATTGGCCTGAGTTCACCCAGCAAATTAGAGACCCAGGGCTGATGTCAGGGAGGAAGTTTGGAGCCCAGAGGGGAGCAGCAAGGGTCCTGGGAGTAGCCTCCAGAGGCCACCCCCTCCCTCCCCACCCTGCTGTTTGGCTCCTGGGGCCTGGGTCCTCACTGCCTGGAAATAGAGGAAGAGGGTTGGCTCTTAGGATGGGAATGGCCACAAGCTCATTCACCAAGCACTGGGCTGGGGAGGTAGAAGATTCTGGAGGGAAGTGAAGAGAGAGGTCCCAGAGGCCAGGAGGTCCAGCCAGGACTGTACTGGCATCATTAGAAGCTCAGGCACACCCAGAGGTGACATTGCGAGGCAGCCATTGCAGGCCTGGACCAGATGTACCACCAAAAGGCTAGAGTTTCCTGCCAAGGTCACCTGTGTCCCGTGATAGCTAAATCTAACAGCCACGTCAGTCCTCATCCTGACTCAGCGGAGTTAAAGATACTCTTTCTTGAAACGCTCTTGAGCTTTCGGCTTGACGCCACTCCAGGCACCTGCTTAAGTTTGAGGACGTCCCTTTTGGAGCTCCTTGGGGCCTCTCCTCTCCTCCCTGACCCTCCTTCCCTCCTAACACTCATGCCGCCTCAGTGTCTCGGTCTGGTGGAAAGGACAGACTGAGGCTGATGAACCTAGCATGAGGTGGGCGGTTCTTAGAGCGAGGACAGAAGATTCCTGGGACAGTGTAGGGAAGTACCTGGTCTTCCTGGAAGAGTCAGGGAGGGCTTCCTGGAGGAGGTCTCCCCAGACCAGATCTGTCACTGTATGTGGTATCAAGATGCTGAGGTTCAGGGAAGTGAGGTCTTTCACCCAGGTCACATAACCTGTAAATGATGGGGACAGGATTCGTCCCCCTTAGCCTTTTCTCCCCAGCCAAAACTTACGACCTACCTCTGAGGGCCACAGGGAGCCACGGGAAACTTTAGAGCCATGGTCAGAAAGAAGCTCACATGAAGGCAGTGTGAAGGCGGGCACAGGGTGGGACTCCCCAGGGAGGCTTCACCCTGCCCCTTCCACCGGGCTTGGTGAGAGCTGCCCTCTCTGAGAGGACCTAGAACACAGTCAGATCATGGGTTCTGCGTACACCCACTCCAGGGTTGATGAGTTTGGTTGCTTGGTGCCCGGAGCCGGTGGTGAGGACTCCTGGGTTGCTCCTGAACTTGCCTCCCTCCTGTTTGGTCCTCCCACTCTGCCACTGGTGTACAGCTAGTTCCAGGAGTTGTGGGGTGAGGCCCACTCGCTCCGGCTCCCTGCAGCCTCCCAGGAGCTTGGACGGCTGCTTCCTGGCAGACCCCGTCTGTGGAGCTGAGTCTGCTTCTGTTCCACACTGCCGTAGTCCCTGCTTCCTGCCATATGTTCCTAATGGCCTCATTTTCACTCCCAGGCAGAGTCAGTGACCATCTGCAAACTTGGCAGTGTCATGCGCGTTCCTATACCCAGCTTGCTCAGGTTTTAAATAAGACCGATTCTGATTCTAGTACCGGTCCCTAGGGTTACCTCCTGTTCGTTTTTTTTTGTTGTTGTTGTTGTTGTTGTTGTTGTTTTGTTTTTTTGGAGACAGAGTTTCGCTGTTGTTGCCCAGCCTGCAGTGCAATGGTGTGATCTCGGCTCACTGCAACCTTTGCCTCCTGGGTTCAAGCGATTCTCCTGCCTCAGCCTCCCGAGTAGCTGGGATTACAGGCAGCTGCCACCACCCCCAGCTAATTTTTGTATTTTTAGTAGAGATGGTATTTCGCCATGTTGGCCAGGATGGTCTCGAACTCTTGACCTCAGGTGATCTGCCCACCTCAGCCTCCCAAAGTGCTGGGATTACAGGCATGAGCCACCGCGCCCGGCCTGACCTCCCCGTTTTACGCTTTCCTTTCAGAGGACCTTATTTGATCCTATTGTTCGTTTTCATTTTCCTTTTTCTTTTGAGATAGGGTCTCGCTCTGGGTCTCAGATGGGAGTACAGTGGTACGATCATAGCTCACTGCAGCCTCAACCGCCTAGGCTCAAGAAATCCTCCCACCTCAGCCTCCTGAGTAGCTTGGACCACAGGCATCCACCACCGTTCTTGGCTAATGAAATTTTTTTTTTTTTTTTTAAGAGATGGAGGTCTTACCATGTTGCCCAGGCTGGTCTTAAACTCCTGGGCCCAAGCAATCCTCCTGCCTTAGCCTCCCAAGGGCTAAGATTACAGGCGTAAGCCACAGAACCTGGCTATTTCCTCTTTCTAAGCCAAGAACTTCACCATGGCAGAACAAATGCCTCCCTTTAAAAAATGCCAATCATGTGCCTGTTGTCCTGGGTCAGAACTTTCAGAAGGTCCAAGATCCCACGTCCTGATTCTCCAGGAACATTTTAGCCTCCCTGGAGTACCAGCTCGTTTATTCTATCGTAGAAATGCCGCTTCCTCCACCAGCGACTTCTCCTGGCCAGCCACTCTTGTGTGGCACAGTGCCCCCTGAAATCCTTCATCCCTCAGCCTGGGCTTGGACCGTTCCCACCTCTAAGTGCATCTCCATTCTCTTGCGGATTTCGCCAGATAAACACGTGCCTGGTGGTGGAAGGTGTCTGAGATCCTTGGCCAGTGATAGCAGGTGTGAGATGGGGTGCACATTTCTTGCGTCAGCGCTGATAGATGGGCCATTGCTTAACGGAGAGATGTTGTGGAGAGATTCCAGGCTGTGCTTGGGCTCGTGGGAAAGAATCCATCTGATGATTGATTTGTGATGTCTGCCACCACTGTGATGGAAAAGACTGGTGCTATGTGTGCTAGAAAGTGCCATCTCAGGCCTACTGCCTTTCATTTTTGAGACAGTCTCGCTCTGTCACCCAGGCTGGAGTGCAGTGGTGCAATCTCAGCTCACTGTAACCTCTACCTCCTGAGTTCAAGTGATTCCCCTGCCTCAGCCTCCCGAGTAGCTGGAACTGCAGGCGTGGCTAATTTTTGTGTTTTTAGTAGAAGTGGGGTTTCACCATGTTGCCCAGGCTGGTCCTGAACTCCTGACTTCTGGTAATCTGCCCGCCACAGCCTCCCAGAGTGCTGGGATTACAGGTGTGAGCCACCACACCTGGCCCCGCCGCCTTTCTTTCTTGTGTTCCTTGTCATGATGTGTGCTCTGGAAGGTGACATTGCTGGCTGGTGGCACACGTTAGCTGCTTTGAGGACTGAATGTGAGACGAGCTCTGCTGGTCCTGAGCTGTTTGGAGAACAGCCGGTGGTTGCTCTGTGCTTTGCCAGCAAAGAGCTGTGGGTTGTCCCCTGGATTAGGGTACGCTGGGGCAACTGTGGGAGGTTTGGTAAGCAGAAAGGGTTTATCCAGGTGCGGAGCCTTGCGATCCCTCCAGCCTTGATGCAGCGCCTGCTCTTTCCCCGGGGACACCTCACTGTCCCCGAGGGACTGCAAGGCTGAAGCATTTCCTAAGGCGTACCACAGGGTGTCTTTCGGGCTCCTGGGGTGAGACGGTTGGAGGAAGCACAGGGATCCCCATGAGAACCTACGGAGGGGCCCAAGCTTAGCTGCTCCTCCTGAGACCCCAAATCATCTTTTCATTCCCTTCTGCATAAAGACGGTAGAACTGACGCTCAGTCGGCGGAAAGCGCGTTGTCGGGTGTGGCTCCCAATTCAGAGAAGGGCCACTTTGGGTGAAGCAGAAATCCCAGAGAGCCTGAGATCCCATGCAATGGTAGTAAAAGGAAGGACAGTATTCTTGGGGCTGAATCTGCATTCTAGTTGCACAGCTGTGCAACCGTGCACACGCAATTTGCTGTGTGGCTTTAGGCAAGTTAATTCCCCACTCTGGGCCTATATTTCTTTTCTGTACAAGGAAGAGAACTGACACGAGATCTAAGGGCCTGTTCTGCCCTAACTGTGGAAGTGGGTTGTCCCATCGGCTAATGTGTCTGATTAGCTTCCTGGGGGGCTTGAGAGTCTGAGCCCAAGGGTGGTGAGTCCTGGAGCCTGCTCTCCCAGACATGGATTTAGTGCTTGTGTATGATGGGTGATGCGTTGAAAGAAGAGATACCAGAGTTGAGTGACCAGTGTGGGAATGATAGAGGGGCTGAGGACACAGGCCCAACCCGGGTCATGAGTGGCCGGGCCCCGCCTGCCTCTCCCCAGGACTGTTTTTGCCTGGAGCTGAGATAGGCACCCATTCTAGAAACACCCCCTTCCCTCGCCTCCACACTTACCTGTACTCTTTCTCTGCCTCTCCAGCCCTGTTCCCCCTATACATACCCAAGATTCCAGATATGCTAAACGACTCAGACTCACAGCTCAGTATTTGATTTCTCCCCTGGTCATTTGTACCCAGGGGTCCCTCTCCTGGATCCCCCTCCTTCCCGCAGCCACTTCTCACCTCCTCAACACTCCTGGGGCGAGCCTCCACGGAAGCCTTCTCTGACCTCTGCCTTGTACTTTGCACCCGGCTTGAGTCAGAGGCCATCCAAGACTGCCTCCCTCCCCGTTAAATTCCTCTGCTGCGCTGTCTGGGTTTGATTGCTGCTTCCCCACATGATAGCTGTGTGAATTTGAGAAAATCGCTTTTTCTTCTGTCTGTCTAGATCCCTCATCATCAGATCCTCAAAAGGAGACAGTACTTGTGTTAGGGTAGGTCAGGCTGCTATATCCTGAAATCTTGGTGGCTTAAAACACCCAAGTTTGGTTCTTTCCCTGCAAAGTGCTCAGATGAGCTGGGTGGCTCTCTGGAGTGGCTCTCTTCCATGCAGGAACTCAGAGATCCAGGGCTGCTTGGATCTACGGCTCTACCCTCTCAACATGGGGCCTCCATATTTACTGCTAAAGGGGGCAGAGCACACAGATGGCTCACTGCTTTTTAACAGTCCTAGCACGGAGGCAATGGCTTCTGCTCACACTTTATAGGCTGAAACGTCTCATGGCCCTACCTGGGGTGGGTCTTCCATTTTCCTGGGGAGGGAGACCCGGCTGTGGGTGAGCACCAGGGAATCTATGTCCATGAATCCAAAAAGCATAAGAAGCTGTTGGCCAGGTCCAGTGGCTGATGCCTGTAATCTCAGAGCTTTGGGAGGCTGAGGTAGGAGGACTGCCTGAGTCCAGGAGTTTGAGACCAGCCTGGGCAATATCGGGTGACCCTTTCTCTACAAAAAAATAACAAAATTAGCTGGTTGTAGTAGTGTGCACCTGTAGGGCCAGCGTCTTGGGAGGCCGAAGTAGGAGGATTGCTTGAGTGCAGGAGGTTGAAGCTGCCTTGATCTGTGATTGGACCACTGCACTCCAGCCTGGGCGACAGCGAGACCCTATCTTGAAAAAAACAAATAAAAACCCCTCTGGTTTAGTGACTAGTTTGTAGCAAAGGAGTGGCTTTAGCCTGGGAAGACCTTAGGATGCCCCCGTCTGAAGAACAGGTAGGAGAACGGAGGCTCAGAGAGGGCTGGGGTCTTACCTGAGATGGCACGTGGCATCTGTGGAGGGGCCGGGAGTAGATCCTAGTTCTCCTGAGGTCCAGGCCATAGTCTTCCCTGCTTGTGCTGCCTGCTGTAGCCTGGCCTCCTGCTGTGGGATGCAGGCAGGGACGGGGGCGTCATCTCTGGGGCTCTTGTGAAATTATTTTAAGACCTTGGAAAACAAATTAGAATTTCAAACCATCCAGCCCTCTTGAAAGCAGACTGGGGGTGTGTTCAAAGTAATTTAATTTTTGCTTTGTTTTATTAATAGGATGTGGGAGGTGAAGGGAGGGTGTGAGCCGATGGTGGCTGAGGATGCTGGCTTTGGGGCCTTGGTTGACAGTGCCAGTCCTGATTCAGGAATGCTGGAGTAAGAGTCGGGGTGGGAGTGTGTTTGGGGGTGGGGGTGGAGGGATGAACCCAATTTGGGACGCACTGAGGCCGAAGAGCCGTGAGATAGCTCTGGGGAGCCTTCAGGGAGCCCTGGCCTGGACATACACATTTGGCAACTGCTGGCCTCCATCCAGAAGGTTCTAAGCTGGTCTGTGGTCTCTGTGGGACAGTGTGGGGGTGGGGCTGTGTTAATTGCCTGTGGTTGCCATAACAAATTACTACTATCTGAATGGCTTAAGGGAAATGTATTCTTTCATAGTTCTGGAGATCAGAAGACTGAGATCAAGGTATCAGAAGATCCCCAGTTCCTCTGAAGGCTACAGGGGAGGATCTTTCCTTCCTGTTCCAGCTTCTGGGGAATCTTGTTCCCTGGCATGCGGCTGCATCGCTGTCATCTCTGCCTTTGTCCTTACATGGCCTTCCTCTCTGTGTATCTGTGTCCTCTCCCCTTCTTAGAAAGATACCAGGAACATTTTTTTTTTTTTTTT
>NW_016107330.1:8033601-8056602 GCF_001604975.1 Cebus imitator
ATTCTCCTGCCTCAGCCTCTTGAGTAGCTGGGATTACAGGTGCCCATCACCACGCCTGGCTAATTGTTGTATTTTTAGTAGCCACGGGGTTTCACCATGTTGGCCAGGCTGGTCTTGAACTCCTGACCTCAGGTGATTGCCTGCCTCAACCTCCCAAAGTGCTGGAATTACAGGTGTGAGCCACTGCGCCCAGCCAGGACACCAGGAACTTCTAAGTCATTGGGCTTAGGGCCCAACCTAAATCCAGGAGGATTTCATCTTGAGATCCCTAACTAGTTACATCTAGAAAGATCCTATTTCCAGATAAGGTTACAGTCTGAGGTCCTGGGGTAGACATGATTTTTGGGGGACATGATTCAACCTGCTACAAGGGCCATTTATGGGTGGGCTCCAGGAGGGCTGCACGTCACCTAGATCCACACATAAAATCCCATGTGTACATTTCCTCTGGGAAGACACACAGCTCTCTTTGATTTGTTAGAGCCCCCACAGGTGCGGGGACCCACGGTCCTCCAGGACCCATCTCTGGCAGGTAGGGCTATTGGGACAGGGGACAGGCCACAAACAGGGAAAGAAGGGGAATATGGAGAATGGGCCACCCATGAAGGAGCCGGAGAGGGCCAAGATACGGCAGAAAGGTGTTTTGGAGGGTTTGGGAGCATGGCCATACCTCCTAGGTGTTACAGGCATCTTGTTGAAGAACCTGAATTTTTTGGATCCATACCCACAAGAATGTGATAATGAACACACACACCTTTGGTATACAGCTCCAGGGGCACGTGCCTCCTGTACCCCAAAGCCCACCCCTGGACCTTTGGGGACTCTGATTCAGACTCCAGTTAGGATACCTTGCTAGAGGACATGAGTTTAAGGATTGGGAGAGGGAACAGCACTAAATGCTATAGGCAGCTTGAGGCAGATTGGTAATTAGGAAGACAGGGGCCGTCGTGTTCATGTCTGGCATTGAGGATTACAAGACAGGATACGGGCAAAAGTGCTCTGTGGTTTTAAAAGTTAAATGACTTGTCTTTTTTTTTGTTGTTAAACTATATAAAGCAATATCTGTTCATGGTAGGAAAAAATGAGGAACTATGTAGATACGCCAAAGGAGGAAAATCCCTTTAATCGCCTTATGCGTAGATTGCCACGGCGGCTGCCTGAGTATATGACCTTCTGAGCCGCCTTCTCTGTATTTTATTCGACATGAATGGAACCATAATATATGTCATGGTATAACTCGCATTTTCACATGAAGAAGGCTCATGAAACATTTTTATCAGCTGCCTAGAGTTCTGTTGTCTGGTTGTACCGTACCTTAACCAGTCTTCTGCTTCTGAGAAAATTGTTTTGCATCATTTCCTTCTTGGTAAACAGTTCTGTAATGAATATCCTTGGAGTTTCTTTCTTTCCTTCTTTCTGATGAAGCTTCACTCTTGCTATCCAGGCTGGAGTGCAATGGTGCAATCTCAGCTTCCCCGGTTCAAGTGATTCTCCTGCCTCAGCCTCCTGAGTAGCTGGGATTATAGGTGTGTGCCACTACGCCTGGCTGATTTTGTATTTTTAGTAGAGACAGGTTTTCATCAGGTTGGCCAGGCTGGTCTTGAACTCCCAACTTCAGGAGGTCTGCCTGCCTCAGACTTCCAAAGTGCTAGGATTACAGGTATGAGCCACTGTGCCTGACCTGGAGTTTCTTCTGTGCATCTGCTTTTGTAGGGGAAAGCACTTTACTGACACACACATTTCAAAAGCCTTTATTTGACACTGGATCTGTGTGAAGCTACTCCTCAGCTATCCCATCCCATGTCTGGGGACTGGCTTTTATGGGCCCTGTGACTCTAACTGGTCCCATGTGTCAGATAATGCCTGGAGGCTCTCTGTGAAGGTGGTGGCTCTTATTTAAAGCATTCATCACTTGTGCTCGCTTTGGCAGCACCACCTGTACTAAAACATTCATTCCTTAATGCTCATG
The DNA here is from genome assembly GCF_001604975.1 of Cebus imitator. Lineage (NCBI taxonomy): Eukaryota > Metazoa > Chordata > Mammalia > Primates > Cebidae > Cebus > Cebus imitator. The sequence goes on from NW_016107330.1 coordinate 8,035,571, forward strand.
TTCTGTGCAACTGGAATAGGGGAAAAGGAGTTCCATTCCTGCTGCCATTTGGCTCTCTGGTTTCTGAGACTCTGTTCTCCTTGTGTGTCCCCGAGGTGATTTTATTTCTTGTGAGGTTAAAGGGATCTAGAACTGCGTGGTCGTCGGGCTGGAGATGTCATCTCTAGGCCTCTTCTGCAGACAAGCTGCCCCTCTGTTCACTTCCATTCTAAGGAAAGGCTCTAGGTTCTGGGAGAAGCTTCTCTTTAACCCCACTGGCCTTAAATTCTGAAACGAGAAACAGCTCTTGGCTTGGGTTGGTTTAAAAATATCTTGGGCTGTTGGCTGAAAACCTTTGAGTTGTTAGTAGCTTGGAGCTTGGAGTCTCTAGGGTAGGTCTGGCATCACGCTCTAGGTCTAAATGGGTATCTGCCTTCTATTCTGCCTCTCACATTGCAGAGTGGTCAAGCTGCTTCACTGTTTCGAGCCTTATTTGTCTAGTCTGTGATATGGGAATCGTATTGTCCGTTTTCATACTGCTATAAAGAACTACCTGAGACTAGGTAATCTATGAAGAAAAGAGGTTTAATTGACTCACAGTTCTGCAGGCTGTACAAGAAGCATGGTTGGGGAGGCCTCAGGAAACTTACAATCATGGCAGAAGGGTAAGGGGGAAGCAAGCACCTTCACATGGTGGAGTGGGAGAGAGAGAAAGAGTGAAGGGAGAATTAGTACATGCTTTTAAACAACCGGATCTCTTGAGAACTCACTATCATGAGGACAGCAACAGGGAAATCTGCCCCCATGATCCAATCACTTCCCACCAGGTCTTTCCTCCAACATTGGGGATTACAGTTCAGCAATGTTGGGGTCACTGTCTGTGGGGGTCTGTCCGGTAGACCCTGACTCAATGACAGATGAATAAATTCACTCACACACAGAATACAATGAATGAGTGGGCTGGGGTGTCCGGGCCACTCATGGACACTTGAAGAGAGTGCTGTAAAGAGGTAGCAGGTGCCGGCCCCTTTCAGCTGCCCCTTTAGGCATTTTATTCAGTGTAGATTTAACAACAGAGGCTCTGAGTCAGCACCACGGGAGTGTAGAGATTAAAGGACAGGTTCCAAGGCCAAAGCAAACACCATTAGTGGGTAATATTCCTGGTTGACCTCCCCGCCAAGAGAGCCATCTGGGATGATCAAACGTTAGTTTATAGGACCATATGAGTAAACAAGTTATTTAGATAAACTCCTCACATTCCCTAGCTATTTGCTTTTCTTATCAACTAAAGATAAAGGGAATAAGGCTGCCTTTGGCTGAAACTTCTACCTGAACCTATGCAAACTTCTCAGCATTCCAAGAAGGTTTGTGACTATATTCTATAACTTTCTTTAATATTTTTTCTTTAATATTTATGCCACCACCCTGACTGAACTCCCACACAACAGGAGATTTGAGTGGGGACACAGGGCCAAAGCATATCAGGAATTGAACACCCACCTTCCATGCCTCATAGGAACCTTAGGAAGCAAGTTATATTGTCCTCTGTGGGTGAAGAAAAAGTACCATATGCTTGGAAGAATGATTTATCATAACCTACTTTCCCAGAAGTTGTTACTGTTCCGAAATTGAACTTTTGTTCTTTTTCTCCTCATATTTTTTGAGAGTAGTAAAGAACATTAGGAAAGAAATTCTGCATCTTCCTATGCTGGGTATACCATGAGGTGCTCTCCTCAATACAAGGCTATACCCACTGATTCCTCATGGGATAAGCACCACACTTCTTCCCATTTTACAGGTAGAGCAGACTGAGACTCAAGAGATAGCATGGTGTGTTCAAAGCATAGATTGTGGAGTCAGATGAGATACAACATGGGCTTGGGCATTGTATTAGTCCATTTTCATGCTGCTTCATGCTGCTGATAAAGACATACCTGAGACTGGGCAAGTTACAAAAGAAAGAAGTTTAATTAGACTTACAGTTCCATATGGCTGGGAAGCCTCACAATTGTGGCAGAAGGTAAGGAGGAGTGAGACCTGTCTTACATGGATGGCAGCAGGCAAAGAGAGAATGAGCTTGTGCAGGGGAATTCCTCTTTTTGAAACCATCAGATCTCGTGACAGTTATTCACTATCATGGAAACAGCATGGGAAGGATTTGCCCTCATGATTTAATTACCTCCCACTGGGTCCCCCCAACAACGTGTGGAAATTCAAGATGAGATTTGGGTGGGGACACAGTCAAGCCATATCAGGTACCCAGAAGAGTCAGTTTGAATGATTGTTGGGCTGCTTACTTGTTGTATGACCTTTAAATCCCTGTTCCCTCATCCGTAGGATGGTCTTAATGAGCCTGTGGGGCCCACTTCGGTGTCTGGCCCCATGTGCCTGATCGGCACCTGGCCTGGCATACTGGGTGTGTGCTGGCAAACACATGGTCAGCCATGTTTACTGGAAAGGTTCCATTCTGCAATGTGCCATTGATTCTTGATGTGAACCTTTAGACTAACCTCTTTTGTCCTGGGAGATGAGAGGACACACCCAATAGGTTGTTGTGACAATGAAATGAGGAAATGCAGGTGAATTTCCTAGTGCAGTTGACAGCACAGATGTCTGCTGCCTTGCTGGTCCTTCAGGGCTTAGATTTCAATCCTCCCATCCCATGGTGACAGGGATGCTTGTAGGGTCCTTTGCCCTAACTCACTATGGCTCCAGATATTTGTTACCCAGTTTATATCTGCTATTCTTCATCCCCATACACCTTTCTTACAGTTATTGTTATCTTTTTTCCAATCCATTCATTTCTCAATTTGGTGGGTATGTTAGTTGTTTCCTTGTTGCATAACAAATGACTCCAGATTTACAGGCTGAAAACAGCACCCATTTATCATCTCACCATTTCCATGGGTCGGGAGCCCAGACAAAGCTTAGCTAGGTCTCCTGCTTGGATCTCACAAGGCTGCAGTCAAGGTGGGGACTGGGCTGTGTTCTTATCTGGAGGCTGAACTGGGGGAAAAGTGCTTCCACACTCATCCAGGTTGCTGGCAGAATTCATTCCCTGTGGCTGTGTGACTGAGGGCTCCAGCTTATTTCTGTCTCTTGGCTGGGCCTGTCCTTAGGTGCTGCAAGTGACCCTCAGCTCCTAGAGGCTCCTGCAGGCCTCTGCCATGTGGCCCCCTCCATAGGCAGAGCCCTGCATGGTGCTTTGCTTCTTCAGGGCCAACGGTGTCTCTCTCCAGCCTGTTCAGACAGTCTCTAGCACGAACAGGAAAGAGAATGAAACACAATCACAGGAGAGAACGTTTATCACCTTTGCCTTACCTAATTGGTTAGAAGGAAGCCACAGGTCCCACCCACACTCAAGGGGAGGGAATTATACAAGCCTGTGGATCCCTGGGTTTGCCTTCAGGCGTGTCTGCCACAGTGAGTTTAGTAAGCTGACAGCTTATTGAAATACAAAATAAGAGTTATTAGCTTAAAGCAGATACAATGCATTTTGACTATCAGATGTCTGCTTGCCTTGTGGTTCTAGGCTGTATTCTGGAGAGTGAAGGGTGCTGGATAAATAAGTCATTTAGCTTCTTACTTGACATCTGTTTGTTTTCTTTGTCTAAATGACCTGAAGTGAGAGGAAAAACGGAGAATAGGGGAGGAAAGTGAGCAGGACTTCAAAAGGGGTAGAGGAGAGAGGGGACATATACATGGACCTTCTTTACCTATATATGCAAATGCCTTTGGATAGACAGTGTTATTATTTTTAACTTATTATTTTTAGAGATATGGTCTCATCCTGTTGCCCAGGCTGGAGTGCGGTGGCATGATCACAGCTCACCACAGCCTCAAGTTCCTCAAGCAATCCTCCCGCCTCACAGCCTCCCAAGTAACGGGGACTACAGGTGTGCACCACCATGCTGGCCTATTTTTTTTTTTTAATGTTTTTTGTAGAGATGGGATCTTGCTTTATTGCATAGGCTGGTCTTGAACTCCTGGCCTCAAGCAACCCTCCCGCCTTGGCCTTCCAAAACCCTGGGATAACAGATGTGAGCCATCACACTTGGCCCTGACAGTTTTAGATAAGTGCATGAATGTTACATTTATAAAGTTCAGTATAATTTTTCCCTTTTCTTTGCTTATCTCCTAACCCTCCTTCAGTGACATCCCCCCTCACTCTCACCCTGGAACCCACACTATGATCTCGTATGTATCTTTTTCATATTTTTCCACACCCTTATAGTCCATTAAAAACATATATGAATACTTGTACATTCCTGGATATTTTCTCATTCAACCATGTCCTGTGGAAATCATCCCACATCATTCTTTATTTTTTGAGACAGAATCTTACTCTGTCACTGGGGCTGGAGTGCAGTGAAGTGATCATGGCTCACTGTAGCCCCTTCCTCCCAGGCGCCAGCACGTCTCATGCTCAGCCTCCCACTTAGCTGGGATTAAAGGTATGTGCCACCACACCCAGCTAACTTTTCATTTTTTGTATTTTTAGTAGAGACAGGGTTTCACCATGTTGGCCAGGCTGATCTCCAACACCCAGGCTTAAGTGATCCACCTGGCCCAGCCTCCCAAAGTGATGGAGACCACTGCGCCTGGCCTCTAGTGCATTCTTTTAACAGCTGTATAATATTCCAGTGCATGGGTGTGCTGTAATTCAACTGACCATTCCCATATTGATAGGTGTTTGTTTCAGTTCTTATTTTTTTTGCCATAATAAGCAGCGCCAAGATAAACCTCCTTGCCTGGACACACATCCTACAGAGCTAGTTTTATTTCTCTGGGGTATAATCCCAGGAGTTGGATTGCTGGGTCAAAAGGTTTGTGTGCTGTTAATTTTAATAGCTGTTGCCAACTGAATTTCCCCAGAGGCTGTAATACTTCACATTTACCCTGGTAATTTGAGAGAGGTTGTTTTCCTGTATCTCGCCAGCAAGAGATGTTATTGGCCTTGTTAGTTTTGTGGAGGCTGAGAGGTATAGAGTGATATCTCATTGTGGCTTTCCATTTTCATTTCCCTGACAAGCCAGGGGGCCGGCCGGGCGCCTTTTGTCTGTTTGGCCCTTTGGCCACGCTCTCGTGAGTTGTGTCTGCAGATCCTTTGCGCATTTCCCTGTTGGGTCCTCCGCCCCTTCTTGTCCACTGTCAGCGCTCTGTGTAGCATAGATATTAACCCTCTTTTTGCTTTCTGTGTAGCAGTTATTTTGCCATAGATGTATTTTCATTTTGTTTATGGTATCCTTTGCCATGCAGAAGTTCTTATTGTTAGTTGGCTAGAAAACTCTGTGGGTCCCCATGGTTGGTTAAGAAGCCTCCTTTGCATCCCCTGGTCCGGCCACATGTCTACCTTCCTTTCACGTCCACAGTTCTGGACTGGGGCCGGGAGTCAAGGGGGCTACTGCCTCAGCTCACGGCTTCCTGGTCAGGATACAGGTGTGCCCAGGTCTGATGCTCTCAGCCCTCAGAGCAGCCAGGCAGGGCCTGGGATGGCCTAAGCCTCTAAGAAGATCACTGCCTGCCATAGATGGCCTCATCCCTTTAACCCATACAAATATTTCCTATTTTCCAAGTTTGCATACTCCAAGGATGATGGCTGACCCAGCCAGGTGCAGAGGAGTGTGTGTGGGGGGTCTTATCCCACCCGGGGAGTCCCACCCTGGGCCATCAGAAGAGGTGGGCACAGGACAGGGGTGGGCATGTGGGAGGTGTACCACCAGGCTGCAGAAGGCCCAGTGCAGACCAGAAAGGGACCCAGAGTGGGTGTCCACCGTAGAGGGGATGTGGGGGAAAGAAGGGTCGGACTTGGATACTTTGCCTCCTTTTCAGTCCATCTGAGGTGGGAGGGGCAGGGTCCCTGTGTGCCAGATGACCTCCCGGCATGGCTCAGGTCATCTCTGCTGGCTGCTGGCTGCTTTTGATCCATGGTCATCAGAGGCGTACGTGAATTTGCAGGAGCGTTTGCGAAGACCTGCAGGAGATAGAATTAGAACTGCATTTCTATTTATGTTCTCATTTCTTCCTCTAAAGGTGTATTTTTGTTGTGTTTAATGATGTACATAATATTAGGAAGGCAGTGCATGTTCCTAATTATAAACAAATATGTACTGGGACACGTGCACAACCAGAGCGTGGAGACCCCTGCTCCTAGTGGGGTGATGGATGGCAGCCCTTGGTCCTCTTGCCTTTGGCTGCCCCCAAGAGCGAGGGGACCCCCTGACATAGAGGGGAGGGATGCTGGTGTGAATGGGGAGGCCTGGGCAAATGATTGCTAGGAAGAGGGTAACTTCTCCCATGCTCCGGTCATCTCCTCCTCACATATCACTCTTAGAGCAGCCCCTCAGTGCCACTTGCATGTCATTCCAGCTCCCTTTTTCCTTTCCAAGAGGTCTTCTAGTTTTTAGTGATTTTGCCTATTTACCTTTTTCCTATTTCCCCGTTAGATGGTGAGAGCAGAGATGGTACATCTCAGTCTTGGTGGTGTCCCAGCACCTAGCACAATGCCTGGCAACAAAATTGGTCCTCAGTGAAGAACTGGGGGAGTCATGAGTGGATGTGCCAAGCACAGGTTTAGTGTTTTCCATACATTATTTGTTTCTGTGTCCTTGAAGGTAGACATCATCATCTCCCTTTTGTAGGTAAGAAACTTGGGCTCAGAGAGGTTGAGTAATTTATTCTAGGTCACACAGCTGTTTGGACCTAGAGGCAGGAGAAAGAGAGCTAACATCTTCTAAGTACCTGCTAAATATTTGGCTCTGACCATACCTTTGTTATGGGACCCTTGGGGTGTCCTTTTTCTGGCCAGAAACCTCTGTGGCTGGTGGTGCCTTTGCCTGAGTTTTCCTCAGGCCTGCTGGGCTCGTTTCGTGCGTTCAGCCTGGAAGGCTGCACTTGGCTCATGCCACTGGCCTGGGCCGCATGCCTGCCAAGGGAGAGTCAGGTGTGGAATGGCAAGGGGTGGGGTGTGAGCGAGCATGGGGCCTGCCCACTGCACACAGTCAGATGTGCCAGCTGCTGCAGTGGGGCGGGCAGCTCCAGGTGCTGGCACAGGTGCTGTCTGTGGTGCCGCTGCTGGACCTGGTGCACCACAAGCAGCTTCCACGGCTGGCACTGGGGAACACAGTGGCACCCAGAAGCTTGGAGATTCCAGAAACCACAGGGCCCCAGTGAGGGAGTCACAGCCCTGGCTTAGGGAGCTCCCAGGTCTGGATCCCTGAAGGGCCACAGCTCTTCTCTCCTTCTCTTCACCCGCAATATGCTGAGCAAGGGCCATGTTTCAGCCCTCTTTACAACTCTTTTAGCCTCGTTCCCTGGGTCCCAAGTTCTTGTCCTGTGCCCAGGAAGAATGAGATATATAGACAAGTGGAGGGTGAGCAAGACAAAGAGGAGCTTTATTGAGTGAGCATGGCTCAGTGGAGGCCCTGGAGTGGGTAGCTCCTCTCCAGCTGGTTGTCCCGATGTCTGCAGCTCTCAGCAGGGAGGAGGCCCTGGAGTGGGTAGTTCCTCTCTGCAGCTGGTCGTCCCAATATCTGCTCAGCTCTGGCTGATCCTGGGGCTTTTATGGGCCTCCGAGTGAAGGAAGTGAGTGCTGATTGGTCCATGGACAGCCATGGGCGGGCCCAGAACAGGCACCACAAGTTCCCACTCTGCGGGAATGGCAGCCCGGCCCCCAGCCTTCAGGTCCTTCCTGGCCTGAAGGTGAGGCCTCACCAGAGACCCACCCCCTTCACCCAGAAACCTGTCTGCCTCCAGCTGCTGTTCATGGTGCCCAGGCTGTAGGTGCCAAGGGGCACCTGCAGGCCAGTGCCAAGTTGCCCTCAGCACTCCCTTGGCTTCCCTCCTGTGCTCATCAGCACCCAAAATTCAGAGGGCACTGAGGCAGCAGGAGGCTGGTGTGTCAGCACTGCCCTGAGCATGTGCACACCTGGCCAGGCTATGACAGTGAATGGGCTTGGCCTTGACTTTGCTCTGAGATTGGAGCAGATACTGACAGCAGAGAGAAGCCAGGCAGTGGGAACAGGCCTTTCCCAGACTTTGAGGGTTGTGGGGGCCCTTCCTGGGCCCCTAAAAATGTAGGGATGCCCGGGTCAGCAGCCACGGTTTGGGTGGCTGCAGCTGTGCCCAGAAGCGGATCGGCAGGGCTCCTGTCTACTCCATGGAGCAAGAGGCCCGGGTCTGCTGCCGTGCTTTGGGCAGCTGCAGAGGCACCCAGGGAGCTCCTGCCCCAGCTCAGAAGCAGCAGGGCTCCTGCTTGTCCCCAGCTCCCGCCAGCTCCACGGAGCAGAGAGCCTTGGCCATGCCTCCCTGTTGCCCCTGGTGTGATGGCAGCAGCAGCTCCAGATGGCTCGCTGCTGCCATCACCTTGGTACCACCTCATCGCCACAAAGAGGAAATCCTGGTCACGGAATACTAAGCCGAGACGCAGAGATGAGAAGCAGCTTTCCCAGGGCCATACAATTAGGGAGTGGAAGAGCTGGGATTTGAACCCAGGTCTGTGTGAGTCCTGGGCACATTGCCACCACCCCAGCAGCAATTACCTTTAGTTTGAGGCAGCTCAAGTGCCTGGTGGTGGCTCTGAGGTCTGCATGGGGCACATGGGGGTACAGACTGAATGTGGGCTCCCCTGGCACATGCCTCCCTGAGGGGCAGTCAGCATGGTGAGGAGGCTGGCTAGGTCAAGCCGCCCTGCTAGTGGGCACCGGGCCCCGGAGCCAGCCTGATTTGCCTGTGTAACGAGGAGGGTGATGTTTTATGCATGGTGCCTAATTTTTCCCCGGCAGTCTCTGGCTATATTTAACACCATTAATCATTATTGTTGGCTCCCAGGGGGATGGATCCCTGATTAGTGTCAGAAACACATCTTATGAGGAAGAGAGAGGGAAAAAAATAAGAGCTCACCCCTAACTTGATTTCTTCCAACTGGAGCTGGGACTCCCATTCCTGCCACCATCTCTCTGCCATCTGAGGAGTTTGTGACTCGTGGCATCCTTGGCTTGGTGGGATCCTGCCCCTCATCAACTCCATCAGCAGCCCCCATGTTTGGGGCTGGAGCCAGGGCCTGTTACTCCAGTGGGCCCCTCTCAGTTCCTTAGGAGCCCCTCTTCTTTGCATCAAAGCACGGTGTGGCTCAGCCAGGTCGGGACAGCCGCCCCGGGTGGAGCTCAAGAAAGGGTGAACCAGGCACTTATTAGGCTCTTGCGGCAGGCAAGTCTCCCTGCTCAGTGCCTTCCCTGCCTTATCCCAGTCGTCCAGGCTCTCACTTTCCTAGTGAGATGTGTTTTTAACCCTTCTTGACAAATGAGGAAACTGAGGCTTCGAGTTAGGTTTCACTGGCCCATGGCTGGTTTGATCAAATATGTGAAATCACCCACTCTCAACTTACGAAGTACTGTGTGAACATTGTGTAACACGGTGGTTTTGCCTTCAAATATCTGGAAGGATCTTCGTGTCGCATCCTATACAGGCAAGCGCCCATCTTTCTAATAATCAAACATCACCATATGCGTAGACCAGAAATGCGTGTACAGCATTCATGTTCTGCTCTCTTAGGGCCTCAGATAGGGTGCTTGAAGCCCCTTCTGCCCGTCTCCATCTCCTTCCTCCTCCCAACTCTACCCTTTGCCCCCCACTCCCTTGGGGCTCTGCTCATCCTGCCATTACCTTTGTGTTGACATTGGGACAATGGTTCCTTGTTTCCTCTTGGAGTTCATGAGGCTCGTTCCTGAGCAGAGTGTCTGCCCTCCTGCTCATCACGATGGCTTTTCATGACATCATGTTGGGACTCCGCTAAGAACCTTCCCCAGCAGGGATGTATATGGGAGATCAAAGAGAAGGCAATGACAGAGACCCTGCTATCATCCAGGGAGGTGGCAGACTGGAGATCCCAGACAACTAGACAGAGGTCAGTGGAGTGTGGAGACAGGAGGACACAGGCTCTCCCTCTGGGGTGTGGGAAAGGGACAGGACCATCATCAGGTTCACGTCTGCGTTTTTGGGGACCAAAGGCGTCTTGCCCTGGGAGAGATAAAGCAGAGGTGGGACAGTTGGTAATCCACCAGCTCCCCCCAATCCACGCTGCCCAAACCTGTCCTGCGTGGTGTCTTCTGACTTTCTTGCACTGTTGAGGGGGTGATAACTACCCAGATGACATCAGATGCTGGCCTGGGAATGGAGTGGCCTTTCCTAAGCCAGGGCTGGACTTCCCTCCCTTTTGTGCCAGATCTAGTGTCTCCAGGTTGGACTGCATTGGGTGCCCTTGGTCTGAAATGTTCAGATCCCAGAGCTCCCTGGAGGGGTCTCGAGTGGCCACCCAGGGCCCTCTTACCCTTGCATATATGGAGCCAATGCACCGTGAGCACCTACTGTGTGCACAGCCTGTGCAAAGCATTTTATCTGTGCAGCTAGTTAACCTAGGATTCTTAATGCTTTATGGGTAAAAACAGAAGATGGTAAAGAAAAAAAAGGGGGAGATGTTTTTCGTTTTTCCACATGTTGCTTTTAATGAAATTCCTTCAAGCTCTCCTTTCTTTAAGCCTTAAGGTCCTCAGGCAGATTTCATTATTTTCTAGCCATTTCCAGTTAAAATATAATCTGATTCATTTTAGAACCTGCGACCTCACATCTCATCTAAAGCACTCTAAACCCTTCCCCTACACTTTTTCCAGGCTGCTCCAGGAGTAGGGAGAAGGAAGGAATCTCTTTCTCTATTGACAGGCAGGTTGCAGAGGGTGACTGGCCACCTACCCTGGTCTGGGTTAGCTCTGCCTACCCTGAGGGTCTTCTGCTGTGGTGGCACCTCCTGGCTCCTGTTCCCTGACAACCTCCACCTCCCAGCCTGTGTCACCTCTCATGGCCCATGCTCTGCTCCCTGCAAGGCTGGCCTGGCCTCCTTGGTGCAGAATATGTGTGGGGAGAATTGGTATTGGGGGTGATTCTGTTGGCTTGTGATCAGTGCTGCCTGGCAGAAGATGGGAAGGGGGAGGGTGTGGCCCCATTTGTGGGCTGTTTCTAGTCAGCTCTCTTTAGAATCTCAGGACACTTGGCCCTCCTTGTCCTTCATTTTAGCTTCAGCTGTTATTCCAGGGCATCAGGAAAAGTCCCCCTCATACCCTGTTACATGGCAGTCTCTCTTGCCAACTCCTTACAATCACCCTGCTTAGTTTATGTGATTATTCTTATTGACAGATGGGGAAATAGAAGCTCAGAGAGATGCAGTCACTTGCCCAAGGCTGCTCAGCAGTGGAGAGTGGGTAATATCTGAGCGTAGGTGTGGCTAACCTTAAAGCCCATGGTTCGGAGCTCGGTAGAGTGGAATCACAGCTCTGCCGTTTCCTAGCTGTGTGACCTTGAACATAGTTACTTCCTTTTCCTCATCTACAAAATGAGGAGGACTGGCAACAATACCCTGGGTTTCTGGGAGGATTCAATACACTATATACCATAAGACTCATGATTGCCCTTGCTACCAGGACTGTTGCTGGCACTGTCCATCAATGCACTGTCCCCTCTCGGCCCCACAGGAGAAATGGCTTTCAGGCCGTGATGTCTGGAAAACAGATGTTGAGCAACCGACAGTCACCACAGATTGATTATGTTTTCTTCTTTGCTTTGGCTGCTAGGAAGCTCAGTCAAATTTCTCTAAGTATATAGGCCTCCTTGGTCTCATCCTATTTTTTTCTACTTTTCTTTTTGCATAATTTTTATTTGTGTTGTATTTCCTACTGTATGAAGTTGCATTGACGTTTTAAATTTCTGTATTAAGTTCTTGTTGTCACAAGCTGATGTTGCCATCAGAGGGAAAGTTGAGGGTAATATAGAGATCCCACAGAGAGTTGCTCTCCCAGATCATGTCCAGTTCTTATTCCTTAAAGAAAAGCACCTTCATTCTTGTGGGAGTGGGAGAGGGTGCCGGGGGTGGTTAGTGAGACTAGACATTCCTTTTTTTTTTTTGAGACAGAGTTTCGCTCTTGTTTCCCAGGCCGGCATGCAACGGCGTGATCTTGGCTCACCTCCGCCTCCCAAGTTCAAGCGATTCTCCTGTTTCAGCCTCCCTCCTGAGTAGCTGGGATTAACCACTGTTAATCAGTAGCTGGCATGAACCACCACACCTGGCTAAGTTTGTATTTTTAGTAGAGATGGGGTTTCTCCATGTTGGTCAGGCTGATCTTGAACTCCTGACCTTAGATGATCCACCCACCTGGGCCACCCAAAGTGCTGGGATTACAGGTGTGAGCCACCGCGCCCAGCCTAGACTAGACATTCCTTCTACCCCTTTGGATGCTGCAGTGTGTGGTGGAGGAATCTGCTGATAATGTCTGCAGAAGGAGGAATACTTAGCGGCTCACTGTGTCGGTTTAAGATGAATGTGGAAAATCCCCAAATAAGAAGCTTAAACAATCCAGTAGTTAATTTCACTCCCGTGTTCAGATAGTTTAGGAGAGGGTCGTTCCTGGGGTGGCCTGGGGCCCCAGCGTCTAGGTGTGCGTATTAACGGCATTCTCGCTCGCCCTGCTGTGCAATAGCTTCCATTCTCGAAGTCACTCATGTTCCATGACCGGAGTCACTGGAGTTTGCCCTCATGCCCTACATTCTGGACGGGAGGACAGAGCAAAGAAGGGCACTTCCTAGAAGCTGCAGAAACAGCCCCTCCTCACTGACTGGTTTCAGGAGCAGCCTAGCTTCTAGGGAGACCTGGGAAGGGAGTCCTCATTCTGTGCAGACTTGGGCTTCTCTGAGCCTATTTCCTCCGCTATAAACAGTCTAACTGCCTTGCAGGGTTCTTGCGAGGATTAAATAAGAATGTAGTAAAATATAACAGGTGTTCTGCAATGTAAATTTGCTTCTATTTTTAGTTTTCCATTCCCTCCATTACTTGGGACTAAGAGAGAAGCTTTAGCTACACGAAGAAAGATTTAGGAGCAATAAAAAGGGAAAAAAACTCTTTGAGAGGAACCGTTGCAACACACTCCAGGAAGCTGGGATAACAGATTCTCTTTGGCTCCAATCAGGGAGGCAGTAAAACTGAAATTAAACAGAAGGGCGGGGGTCCTGTGCTAATCACTAGAGGTTAGATAGGTGTAGAAATGGAGCACAGACCCTCAGAAGGACCTCTCCTGCCCTTTGATTCCAAACTTTTGCAGTGATTGCCTTCCCCAAGTTCAAGGCGGTGCATGCAATACATGTACAAGGCGGGTTGGGTTTGAATGTGCAGCTGTTTTCACCCTCAAGATGAGCTCAGGCAATTCCAAGACTGTTTGCACACCAAGCACACTGGCATGAGTACAGCATTGCTCAGCATCTCATTCCCTGACGTCCCTTTCCGCCAGGGCTGAACCCCCAGGAACTCCTCTGGGGCCTTTAAAAGCTGAGCTAGGGAGGGAGGGAGCCCAGCTGGTGCTCACTCTGCCCAGTGGGGGCTGCTGGGAAATGCTGCTCTTTCTGGGGTGTCTCACCAGGGTGGAGATGTTGAAGTCAGCAATGGGGCAGCAGGTCCTGGGGACCCCAGCTGCTCTGGCTACTGAGCATGCTCAGACGGACTCTGTTGGGGATGGTTTGGTTTCCTGGAGGAGAATGGAGAAGAGGAGGAAGAGGTGGTTTTGGGCGGGGTGAGCCTTAACTTGATGGAGGGAGGAGGACGGCTCTTTGCATGCGTGCACGTGTGTGTGTATTGGGGTAGGCACTCCCACCGTTTTAAATGTTCCCTAGTGCTACTGGAGCGATGGGCAGCCGGAGGTGAATTAGGTCATACATGTAGGTACCTTCATTATCTCATTTAATCCTCGCCATCCCAAGAGATCGACATCATGTCCCCTCTTACCAGAAGGGGAAACTGAGGCTCGCATGGCGGAACAACTTGTCTAAGGTCAGTGGCAGTCAGCGGTATATTTGGAGAGAGTCAAATCCAGCTTTGTTAAGTACTCAGCTTTGCCCTCCACCTCCCCTGGGGTAAAGGCATAATCCCTGCAGGGGATGCTGGAACTCTCCCACCCCCAGCTCTCCCAGCTACCCTGTGGCTCACCCAGGATTCAAACCCCAGGTCCACTCAGCTTCAAAAGCCAGCCTGTGCTTCTGGATCTCATCTTCCAACCTCTTGAAGCTGGACTCTTCAGCAGCTGAGAGAATGCTCCAGACTTAGATTGCAATGAGTAGGGAGGTTTAGGTGCCGCTTGTTGGAGTGTTGACTTCTAAGCTGGGAATTCCTAGAATGATAGCATTTGCACAGCACCGGCATGGCCGTGGCAACTGGGTCAGCCCTCAGGGCAGCATAAGTCCACTCTGCTCCGGCCCGCTCTAGGGATGCGCTGCTCAAGTATGGCTCATGCAGGGCCTTCCCTAGGGGTAGTATCCACACTCCTAGCGTGGTGCTTCCTGGACTGCAGGCCAATTGCTGAGATCTGGGCACCTGCTACTGAGACGTTCTTGGTTAAGCAGAAAGAGCTCAGACTTCCAACCCTACCAGAGTTGGGACCCAAATCTCTCCCGTCTCTCTGTGGTCCCTGCTGCCTGGGAGCTTCCATTTCTGTACCTCTCCAGGCAGACAGCAGCTGCCACCTGCTAGGGCTGCTGTGGCAATTCGAGGAGATGATGATATCGTGCCCAAGCCCTGCCATGAGGGCACTTGATGCATGGTAGCTAGTCGTCATAACTTAGGACCTCTTTGTCCCTCCTATGAGATCATGATTGCCTTGAGCTAAGGACCCCTACTCCCTGAAGTGCCTGGAGTTTACTTCATGCCACATTGGCACTTCCCAGGCTGTGTTCTGCAGATAAGAGTGTTCTCAAAAGGAGTGTTCTGTAACTACCATGTGTCAGAGGCATGGCGCTCGGTAGCCTTCCTGGGGTCTTTAATACGGCAGAAAGCATGGTGACCCTGCAGGTGGACAGGGCCAGGTATACAGCATTTCTCAAGCCTGACCAATAATCAGACCTTCCTCTCATTCTCCCTTCAGAACGCAGTGTTGTGTGCGGTTGAGAGAATATCCTGGAAGCCTGTGGGCCTGGGCGTGGCTCTGGCAGCTTCCCTGACTTGCTTGCTGCCTGTTTCCTCTCTGAACCTCAGTTTCTTCCTCTGCGGAGCAGGGAGAGGAATCCCCACCCTTCCAGGTGGCTGAGAATTAAATTGTGGGATGGAGGTGAAGTGGTTCACACAGGGCCCAGCCCTCAGTGGGCGTCCAGCAAACGGGAGCCGATGTTCCTGGCAGGGGCTGGGTACGGGGCAGGGAAGCAGGATATCTGACTTGGCTGTAGGAGGGAGGAGGTGGGAGCAGGATCACTGAGAGACTGAAATGCTGTTGAATCCGAGTGGGGAAGAGGTTAGAGCCGAGTCTCCCTCCGTAAAGGCGTCTGTCCTGCAGTAGATTCACAGTCTGGGTTACCTCCACCACGTCTTCACTCTAGGGGCACCTGGGTTCTCTCCCAGGATCTCAAGGAATTAGCTAATTAGGCTGGTTCTCCCCAGCAGGCGGAGGTCATGAGGGTCTAGGAAGCTGTGAAATGTGCAGTGAAACTAAGCAGCGGTCGTCAGCCCTGGCTCTGCCTTCCCTTTTCCTAAAATATGCAGTGGAAGCGCTGCAAGGTATGGCCCACGTCGTCACTTCGTGCCACAAATATCTACCCCAGGATATTTGCCCGAGGTGCCCTGAGGAGCTTATGGTCTAGCGGTGTGTGTGTGTGGTGGGACTAGACCAGCAAATGCAGAATTAGAATAGGTGGCTGGGGAGGGGCCAGGAGGGCAGATGACCCACTGATGCTGGGACAAGGGACCCAGATGGGAGTAAGAGTAGGTGAGGGCAGAGGTACTGGCTCTAAAAGGAAGCGAGCTGTTAAGCTCGCCTGGCAGATGCTGAGCTCAAGGAAGGATGTTTTAGGAGAGGGGGTTGGTGCCGGTGGGACAGCGGCAGGGTGTGGGGGGACATTCAAAAGGACCCAAGTTTTCTTGGAAGCTCTGTTTTAAGATTTTACTCTGAGTCACATCCTAATTTCTACCAGGATGATTGAAACGCATGGGATTGACTTGCATTTGTTCCAAACACGCTTTTCAAACGCAAAAACTGCTTTTTAAAAGTCGATTTTTGTTCCCCCAGGTTGGAACAAGTTCAAGTCATTCTACCATTTGTCTGGCCAAAGGCTCTCTCTGGTTTTCACTTTTTAAAAATCTTTCCTTCTCCATTTCAGCTCCTGAGCCTTCCCGGTGGGAAGCCACGTGTGTGTTGTCCTCAGATATGTGTGCACCCGTGTAAAATAAGTAGGCGTTTGCCTGAACTGACATCCCTAGTCTCATGCTATTTAAGTCCTTGTTTTACATCTTCACCATTTCCACTCCACACTCTATTTGAAAGCTCTGTGTGCGCTGCTGTGAAGTCCACTCACAAGCAAGCTTTCCATGGGTGCATATTCCCAGCTCAGCCTCTCCTTGAGTGATGTCCGCTTTGGTCCCCTCTCTGGTTTTCCACTTCACTAATAATGCTGTAGAGAACGTCCTTGTAAAGTCCCATCGGAAGCTTGGAGGACATGGTTTCTCTGGGGGGCGTGCCAAGGCGTGGGAATGCCGAGTCAGCAGGACACGCACATGGAATTCACCGTGTTCCCAGATGCCTTTCCAGCCAGTCCCACTGGGTTCACTCCCACCAGTGGGGTTGGAAGCTTCCTTTTCCCACATCTGCGCCAGCGCCTGTTGGCGATTGTCTAGTTTTGCTAACCTGATGTGTGTAAAACATCTCATCGCTTTACTGTGTGTGTTGCTGATCGATGTCTCGTTGAACATCATCTCTTTATGTGCTTGCTGTTTGGATTGCTGGTCTCTGGATGGATGTGTTTATGCACTTTGTCCATTTCCTCATCTTTTTTTTTTTTTCTTGTTGGTCTCTAAGTTTGTTTCTTGTCATTTTTAGATGTTGCTAGTATCATCTCCCATTTTGATATGTTTCTGTGAAAGGTATCTGTGTTTTCACTGAACAGGAATCTATTTCTTTGTTGCTTCCTCTCTCTTTCGCTGGCCTTAGAAATTGTGTGTGTGCCTTCTGTCTTGTTTTTAGAAGTCCTTCCCTTCACCAAGGCCAAAAAGATTCTCCCACAATCTCTTCCCTTAGCTTTATAGTTTTACTTTTTAAATTTAGGTCTTTAATCCATCTGGGTTCTGTTCTGTGTTCTCCGTCTGATAAGCACACAGCCTCATTTTTCTCTATACTGTAAGTCAACTCTGTCTCCACCCCCACCGCCTACATCCATCCTTTCTCCTCCAGTTTCAGGAACCACCTTTATGGTGCTGAATTCAGCTCTTCACACACAGGAGGTTCTATTTCTGAGCTCTCTCTGCTGTTCCGTTGTCTTTCTGTTTTTATATGAATGCCTTAGCTGTTTCTCTTGCTGTACCTCTGGGACATCTCTTAATTCCTCGGAGTCCAGGAGTTCTGCTCTTCTTTTTCAAGATTAAGCATTTGGCGGATGCTTTTCTTCTGCACGATTTTGGAATTCATTGACCAGATTCTGTAAAAACCCTGCTTTAATTATTATTGACATTACGTGAAAATGTCTACACTTCTTTGGGGAGTTAACACGTGACCAATGTTAGTAGGATAGTTGCCTTTTGGGGTCATTTAAATAATTTAAAACTTTTCTCCATACAAGTCTTGAGCACCTGAGTCAGTTCTGACATAGTTCCTATGTTTTCATTGATAATATGGGTGGGATCTCATTTTCTGTTGTGTTTTCTTCTGGCTGGTTATTGCTAGGGTTGAAGAATGCTATTAATTTTTAAGTTGGTCACTTTGAATGTGTTCAAATTCTGTTGGATTTTTTTCTATAAATGATGATGCTATCTTAAATGTGAACAACGGTGGTCTCTCTGTCTCTTCTTCCAGTTATTTTATGTGATGTTTCTCCTTTGCTGCTGCCTTTGCTGGGACTTCCAATATAACGTTGAGTTGTTGCAGTGGTGGCAGACTCCTTTGCCTTGGTGTCACTCTTAAGAGAAATAAGGCGAAAATTCCCAGCGAAGGATGGCATTTGCTGTAGGTTTTACTATGTCATGTTCGTCCAGTCAAGGACATTCTCTTCAATTCCTTGAGTTTTTAAAAGTAAATACATGTTAAATTTGATCAAATGCTTTTGTCAATCTATTAAAATAATTTCTGCACCTCTATGCTAAACTCTGCTCTGCCTAAAAGTACTCAGAAAGCTTGGTGTGCCAGACTGTGTTGTAGGTGCTTTGTAAATACTTACTTTCTTAATCCCTATGACAGCTCTATAGAGCTAGAAACTGTTTATTAGCTCCTCCTTGCAGATGAGACAAGACACAGAGAGGTTAATTAATTTACTCAAAGTCACACAGCTGGTCAGGTCCATCTCTAGCATTTGCAGTACTCGGGGAATGGTATAAATGGACACACAGATACCAATTCTAGATATTTAAAGACATAAAACAAGATAACAAACTGTTAAATAAAACATCTATCCTTTTTTTCTGAGAAATATACCTGGATTAAGATAAAATCTATAGATACCGCCGGGCGCGGTGGCTCAAGCCTGTAATCCCAGCACTTTGGGAGGCCGAGGCGGGTGGATCACGAGGTCAAGAGATCGAGACCATCCTGGTCAACATGGTGAAACCCCGTCTCTACTAAAAATACAAAAAATTAGCTGGGCATGGTGGTGCGTGCCTGTAATCCCAGCTACTCAGGAGGCTGAGGCAGGAGAATTGCCTGAACCCAGGAGGCGGAGGTTGCGGTGAGCCGAGATCACGCCATTGCACTCCAGCCTGGGTAACATGAGTGAAACTCCGTCTCAAAAAAAAAAAAAAATCTATAGATACCAAGATGACCAAATTTAATGATTATTTGCACATTTTGGTATTCCATTGTAAGTCTGAGACAGTTGGATGAGTTCTAAAGTCATACATAACTCAAAAATTACGTATTCCATAAAATTTTTCTTGCCTTCAGTAAAATAAATCCTGATGTAATCAAGATTTTCAAGTAGTTGGTGTTCTATTGATAGTAGTGATATAAAGGGTTAAAAATAAACATAATTATGCTCAAAGCATACAAAATTAAAGTTTTACCACCTAGAAGTGAAAGTAAATGTAAAAGAATTCCTGAAGCTTTCAAAAAGTTTTTCATCTAAAATTCAGAATTATCTGTACACATTAAGAAGCAAAATACAAATCAGTAAGAATTTTAAAATTAAACGTATTTAAAACTGAAGTTTTTTGATGCTTTGAAAATGCAGTCCTAGCGTTCAGTGTCCATCTAGCTGTCAGCGTAAATCATCAGTCTCACGCTTTTACCCTTAGTATATCTAGAGACGGGTATATCTAACTAGAACGTATAGAATATCGTATGAATTGTTTAGGGTTTCGAAGTGTCCCCAAGCCGTGTGAATGCTGCTCTAATTTAGCTCATTGGCATACCTTTACTACCCCAATGTGGAGCGTGAAGAAAAGAAAATGGATGCCCTGTGTTTCTAGGAAATGATCCTTCGTTTCGCGGGAATCTATGGCAGGAGTGCTAAGAGGAAGATTTGATAAGTTGGTTAATTTGTCTTTTCTCTTTCTGAAGTGCTTTTGCAGCTCAAATCCTCCCTGCGACTCAGAGCTGTGCCCTCCTGCTGTTGGCAGCAGTATATACGACCAGCTTCCACAGTGTGTGGATTCAGGTTGCTGCTCGTTTCTGTGAAGTTGAGATGGGGCAGCTGGGCAGCATTTCGGCCTGAGGGGTATCAGTCATGAGGGTAGGTGTGGAGCCAGGAGTTGCACTGTGCCGATGCTGAGCAGCAGACCCCGGATGACTCTGTGTGTGTGTGTGTGTGTGTGTGTGTGTGTGTGTGTGTGTTGGTGAGCGGTGGTACAGATATTTATCAGACGATGGGGCTTGAGGGTAGGATCCCCTCTTACCTGGGCTGAAAGGAGTTACTACAGTTGGTAAGGAATGGAGCTGGAGTGTGACCTCAGGCTGCCTGACTCCAGTCATATACCCAGTTGTAACATCATGTAGGCCAGACCTGGTGGCTCAGGCCTGTAATCCCAGCACTTTGGGAGACCAAGGTGGGCAGATCACTTGAGGTCAGGAGCTTGAGAGCAGCCTGGCCAACATGGTGAAGCCTCATCTCTACTAAAAATACAAAAATTAGCTAGCCATGGTGGTGGATGCCTGTAGTTCCAGCTACTTGGGAGGCTGAGGCAGGAGAATCACTTGTACCCAGGAGGCGGAGGTTGCAGTGAGTGGAGATCATGCCACTGCACTCCAACCTGGGGACAGGGAGACGCTGTCTCAAAAGAAGTATTATAACATCAACTATCTTTCTCTACCGTATTGTCTTTGATTGACTCTTAGACTTAGCTGATACTTTGCTTTGTAGAAAAGAGGTCTTCAGTTAGTGATGGCTGGATGTGGTAACTCGTATCTGTAATCCCAGCACTTTGGGAGGCCGAGGCAGTCATATCACTTGAGTCTAGGAGTGTGAGACCGGCCTCGTCAACATGGCAAAACCCCATCTCTACTAAAAATACAGAAAAATTAGCCAGGCATGGTGGTGGGCACCTGTAATCCCAGGTACCTTGGAGGCTGAGGCTAGAGAATTGCTTGAGCCCAAGAAGGCTGAGGTTGCAGTGAGCCAAGATCGTGCCATGGCATTCCAGCTTGGGAGAGACTCTGTCTCAACAAAATAAAATAAATACAATAAATACAATAATAGTGATGTCTGCTGCTGTGGTCTGGCTGTGTCCTCACCCAGATCTCATCTTGAATCGTAGTTCTCATAATCCCCATATGTTGTAGGAGGGACCTGGTAGGAGGTAATTGAATCACAGGGGTGGTTACCCCATGCTATTCTCGTGATAGTGAGTTCTCACGAGATCTGATGGTTTTATAAGCCGTGGATGGATTTCCCTGCTTTTCTTCAGCACTTCTGTGAAGGACATGTTTCATGTTTCTTTCCCCTTCCGCCACTATTGTAAGTTTCCTAAGGCCTCCTGGCCATGTGAAACTATAAGTCAATTAAACCTCTTTCCTTTATCAATTAGCCAGTCTCGGGTGTGTCTTTTTTTTTTTTTTTTT
>NW_016107330.1:8056625-8098464 GCF_001604975.1 Cebus imitator
GGAGTCTCGCTCTGTTGCCCAGGCAGTGGAGCAATCTCTGTAACCTCCACCTCCCAGGTTCAAGTGATTCTCCTGCCTCAGTTTCTGAGTAGCTTAGATTATAGTTGCCTGCCACCATGCCTGGCTAATTTTTGTGTTTTTAGTAGAGACGGGGTTTTACCATGTTGGCCAGGTTGGTCTCGAACTCCTGACCTCAGGAGTGTGCCTGGCCTCTGAAAGTGCTGGGATTACAGGCATGGGCCATCATGCCTGGCTTGTGGGTATGTCCTTCTTAACAGCGTGAGAATGGGCTAATACAACCGCACAGGATGTAAGTGGGGAGTGAGAGAGCGTGCTGCATAATTTGATCCTGACTTAAGTCATCAAACTCAGCGGAAGGTCCCTGTGATTGTAAAGGCCGACAGTGTGCCAGGGAGAGTGATACGGTCTAAGAGCAGAGCAGGACTTCTGAGCCAGCAAGACTCTCAAATGTCAGCTTTGCCAATTTCCATCACTATGCCTCTGGACAGTTTGCTTTTCTAGTCCTCAGTTTTTGTATCTGGAAGTTGGACAATTGGATAGATACTTAGTTCCTAGCAACCAGTGTGAGTCTCCCAATAAGCAGGACAGACGGGACCCACCTTCTCTCGGCTCAGAAACCTTCAGTGGCTCTCCATCTCCCTGGGGACCAAAGTCGTATTCTTTCCAATTTCCTAACGAGGCCCTAGATACTCTATGTACCTCACTGCTGTTCCCTCCTCCAAAGCCTCATGCCTCTGGGACCCACTTCCTCTCCCTCCAGCACCCTTGCCCAACTCAGGGCCTTTGCATTTACCCAGACCTCTGCCTGGAATTCTCTTCCCCAGATGTCTGTGTTATTCCTGCCCTCACTACTTTGGGGTCTTGGCCAAATGGTACCTCTGCAGTCTAAAAAAGGAACTCTTTCATTTTCTGTCATCTTCTACCCCTTTCAAGTCTTGGCTTTGTTTTTCGTTATAGCCAGTGCTTCATAAAATAAATATAGTTTCTAATAGACATACAGACACGCATGCACACCCTCCACTCCAGTGTCAGCTCCCTGAAGGCAACCACTGTCCTCTTGTTGGTGGCTGTACCTGCAGAGTCCTGCACAATGCCTGGTACATAGTAGATGCTCAGTAAGGATTTGTTGAGCGCTGTAGCTCTAACCCCACTGCCTCTTCCTAACAGCCCACTGAGGTTCCCTCTCTCTCACCTACCTCCCCACTCTTGTCCTGAGGACAGGCTGGGAGACCCTAGGGACCAGATGTCACCTACCCTGATGACCTGTGATGTGCATCCTGGACTTTGGTGTGTCTACGCGGGTCCTTGGGTGTGGCTGCTAAAAAGGATCATCTTCCTGCTTCCTTCTTCTCCTCCTTTTTCTGGGCTGCCTGGATCTTATTAGCCCTGTTTACACGGCCAGGATGTCGAGCGATTAATTTTTAATGGCTTGGTTTATTGCATGTTTGAATGGTTTATTGAGTAATTCCCACATTTAAGTGATTAATTCCCCAGAGTTCAGAACGACTGGTTAGTTTTACATTAATCGGGGTGTCTGAATGCCAAGAGGCAATCAATCAATCCTTCCTGCCAGGGAGAGTAATGTTAAGATACCTCAAGGTACAATGAGGTTAAGAAAAGGCGTAATTAAAACCTTGTTTTCCCCTCATGCAAATTTGAGGTCTTTCTCTCTGTTTCTCCTTCTGTTTCTTCCGGTACTCTCCCCGCTATCTCAGTACAGTCCTCCCTGAACTCCATTGCTCTTTAAGAGGCACAAATCTACCTCTGTCCCTGGAGGCCCTGACTTCCCTGGTAATGAGGCTCAGTCCAGCTGCTGCTGGGAGTAGGACTTGCTTAGTTCTTGGTCCCCAGGAGGGGACTTTGGAGCGGAAGAAGCCTGTAGTGGAGGTTCCTGATTTGCAGGGAAACCCAGCCACGTCTGGCCTCAGGATACAATGTCCAGTCATACCTTGTAGCCAGACAAAGCCCAGGTGGACCTCAGGGAGGACTTCTGCACAGGGAGCAAGGGAGGGTGTTTGGGATGGGGTTTTGCCTTTGGATTCTTCTGCAGAGTGCTGTGCTGCTGAGCTTTGAGGAAGAAAGAAATGGAAGCTGCTTTTGCATCTGCATGAATCTTCTTTTATTACAACAGCAAATTACCAAACGCAGTGGTCCAAAACAGTGCAAATTCACTATCCTGCAGTTCTGGAGGTCAGAAGCACAGAATGTACCCCACTGGGCTACATTCAAGGCGTTGTCAGGGATCCCTCCTTTTGGGAGTTCTAGGGAAATATCCATGTCTTTGCCTTTTCCAGCTTGTGGAGGCCACCTGCAGTCCTTGGCTCATGGCCCCTTCTTCCATCTTCAGAGCTGGCAGCGTTGCTGCATCTACACATCTTTCTGTGACTCTGACCACACTCTTCCACACTGGAAGGGCTTTTGTGATTACTTTGGGCTCACATGGATAATCCAGGATAATCTTTGCCTTCTCAAAGTCAGATGATCAGTAATCTTAATTCCCTCTGCAGCCTTCCTTCCCCTTGGTCTTGTAATCTGACATAGTCACAGTTTCCATGGATTAAGACATCAGAATCTTTGTGCTGTGGGGAACCGCAGCATTGAGAAGATGAGAAACAGGGTGGCTGAGAGGTTGGGGTCACAGACCCTGGAGCCTCATACCCTGGGTTCAATCCTTGCTCAGCTCCTCAGTAGCTGTGGGGACACGGGCACGTTTTCCAACTGCACCTTAGTTTCCTCATGTATGAAACTGAGGACGATGATAGTACCGCCCTAGAGTCGTGCTGGGGAAGCCAGGAGTGATAGTTGGCCTGGTGTTTGGATCACAGCCAGTGTGCTGTGCTAGCAGCAGTAGCAGGGTTGACGCCTGTAAAAGGGGATGGAAACTGACATGAGGTTGCCTACCTCAAGAGGTTGTTGAGGATTCACTGAGAATGTGCTGTGGGGACTGCAGCACTGACAGGTGAGAAACAGGATGGCTGGCAGGTTGGAGGCACAGATCCTGGAGCCTGATACCCTGGGTTCAATCCTTGCTCAGCAAAGTGGAAAGTTCCTTGCAAGATGTTTACAATCACAAAGCGATTCATAGGGGTTCTGGGTGGATTCTTGATGGACAAAACCTGGGGAGCTTGTGTGTGCAGACACTGCACAAACTCGAGGGACAGAAGACCCCAGGTCCACATTAGCAGAAGGCAGATGGCAATAAGAGCTCAACAGACCAGTGTGAGCTAACACACCTTTCTCTTTCAGACGATATTTCTAGTCCTTTGAGCATCTGCGAAAGATAGTTATTCTCACCTGAAGACTACGGTTTAGGGAGTTGCTTAACCTAAGGCCACCTAGTTAATCATGGCAGTGGTGAAGAGCTTGGGCTCTGAACCCACAGGTATGGAATTGAATCTTGACTACACTCAAAGGTGGGTGGCACGAGGACAACCCCTTCACTTCTCTAAGCCTCAGTTTCTTCATCTAAAACTGGCACTGATACTATGCCCTCATCATTGGATTTTTGTGCAGAGTGAACGAGGTACTGTGTGGGAAGTGCCATGCCCAGTGCCTGGTTCATAGTAAGCGCTCAGCAAGGATCCTGCGTTTGTGGTGGTCCATGGAGGAATGAGTTCCCATTTGTCAGTTGTCTGGTGGTAGAGGCTTTCTGGAGCAAAGGTTTGGTGCGGATCTTGAAAAACTGGATCTTGATGAACTGGATCTTGATGAACAAATCCTGGGGAGCTTGTGTGTGCAGACACTGCACAAACTCAAGGGACGGAAGACCCCAGGTCCACATTAGCAGAAGGCAGATGACAATAAGAGCTCAACAGACCAGTGTGAGCTTACGCATTAGGGTGTGTTGTCTTACTAGCAGGGAGGGAAATGCGGGACAGTGAGACAACTAAGATAAGGAAAAATTATCTTCCATAAAACTAGCCCCTCGTGCCACAAAGGCTGGGGACGGCTGATAACAGTGTCTACATTTAACTGTAGTTTGTTCTGATTCACTCAACTCTTCTTCCACTGGATTATTCACACCAGCATGAGAACAGAGGTGTGGTGGAAGTGAAATTTAGGTGGAGGAGAGATGTGGAAAGGACAGAATTCTCCAGCAGCAAATATTCCAGCATGACTCCAGCTTCAGGTGCATGGAGAAGATGGAAAAAAGTTGGCCAGAGGCTGGTGGGCTTTGTGTGTCAAGCTAAGTTTAGGCTACATTTTGTTGGCAGTGGGAGCTGTTAAAGAGTTTGGAGCAGGAAAGTAACCAGAAGCTATAGAAGAAACTCATGTTTTAGGGACGCAGGAGTAGAACCCATATGGAGCGATCATGCCGCCAGCAAACCAATGTATTTTTAAAAATTTATTCATTCAACACAAACCGATTTAACAAAAATATGTCAGTTACGTGGTAGAGATAGGGAAGTAAAATACAAATACGAGCTTGTCTTCCTGGAGCCTACGTTCTGGGGGTGCTTGGGAGAGGTAGACACCAGCCAGCAAACACACGGCATAATGATGTCTGGTAATAAGTGCTGTCACAGTAATAAAATTAGTCAGTGCAGCATTGGCTTGGAGTAGAGTGGTCAGGAAAGGCTCCAGATCTCACTCAAGCTAGACAAGAGTGATGAGAGCCAGCTTCTGGAGGGGCTGGCCAGGGGTTCCAGATAGTGGGTAAGGCAAATGTCCCGGCCAAGGAAGGAAGGAGCAGGCTGTGGTCCAGGGATGGAGAACGGAAAGGCTGTGGCCTGTTAGGGACCAGGCAACAGGATGTGAGCAGGAGGCAGGTGAGCCAGTGACGCTTCATCTGTATTTACAGCTGCTTCCCATCACTTGCACAATGCCTGAGCTCCGCCTCCTGTCAGATCAGTGGCAGCGTTAGATTCTCATGGGAGCACAGACCCTATTGTGAACGGCACATGCGAGGGTTCTAGATTGCGGGCTCCTTACGAGAATCTAATGCCTGATGATCTGTCACTGTCTCCCATCATCCCCAGTTGGGGCCGTATCTAGTTGCAGGAAAACAAGCTCAGGACTCCCACTGATTCTACATGATGGTGATTTGTATAATTATTTCATTATATATTGCAACATAATAATAGAAAGAAAGTACACAATAAATGTAATGCACTTGAAACATCCCAAAACCAACCCCTACTCCAGGTCTGTGGAAAAATTATCTTCCACAAAACCAGTCCTTGGTGCCAAAAAGGTTGGGGACTGCCGCTGTAGTGTCTAGATTTAACTGTAGTTTGTTCTGATTTTATTCAACTTTTCCTTCCACTGGATTATTCCCATCGGCATAAAACCTTAATGCATTATTCCTCCTCTTGAACAAAACAACCAAAACCTCCTGGGGCCCCAGCTCTCTGCACAACCTACTGTTGTCTTTCTTTGCTTCCTTTCAGAGCAGAGCTCTTCAAAGTTGTCTCACTGTCTCCCATTTCTCTCCCCCCCCATCTTTTCTTTGCCTAAAAGCCTTTCATTTAGAGAAGGTCCAAGAATAGTTCAACGTGCTCTTCAATATCCATCATATATATTCACTAGTTATTATCTTTTGACCCCATTTGCTTTGACACCTTTTCTGTCGACACATGCTGGGCTTTTCTTGATCCGTTTGAAAGTAAATCTCATGATATTTTTCCTGTAAATACTTTTTCATGGATCTGCTTCAAAATAAGGATATTCTCTTTGAAAACCACAATATAGTGATCAAACACAGGAAATTTAACATTGAAAATATAACCCATATTCAAATTTTACCATCTGCCCCTAAAATGTTCTTTCGAAAATTTTACCTTAGAATTTCATGCGGCGAGACTCGCTTTTTTTGATGTATAGTTCTCAGTTCTAATAAATGCATCCAGGCACGTAACCACTCTGGCAATCAAGATATGAGATGATTCCACCACCTCCAGAAATTCTCCCGGGCCTGTGTAGTTAACTCTTCTCACCACCCCAGAAACGATGGATCTGTTTTGTTACTATAGTTTTGCCTTTTCCAGAATGTCATATAATTGGGAAAATACAGTATATAAGCCTGGTTTCTTTCATGTAGCATAGTGACTTTGATAATCACAAATGTTGTCGTGTATATCAGTAGTTTGTTCCTTTTTATTGCTAAGTAGTATTCCATCGTATGGATGTACCACAGTTTGTTTATTCATTTACCGGCTGAAGAACATTTGGGTTGTTTGTAGTCTTTACTGATTATGAATAAAGCCTCTACCAACATTTGGTGTAAGGTTTTTGTGTGAACATAAGTTCTTATTTATTTCTCTGGAGTACGTCGGAATAGGATTACTGGTTTGTGTGGTAAGTGTATGTTTAAGTTTACAATAAACTCCTAAACTGTTTTCCAGATTGTACATTTTTATATTCCTGCTAGCAGCGTATGAGAATTCCAGTTTCTCCACATCCTTGTCAGGTCGTGGTTTTGTCTTTAAAAGTTTTGAAGCTATTCTAATAGGTATTATAGTAGTATCTCATTATGATTTTAGTTTGTTTTTCTCTAGTGACTAATGACATTTAGCATCTTTCCATGTGCTTATTTACCATCTATATAGCTTATTTGATGATGTGTTGAAATCTTTGGCCCATCTTTGGAAGGGAGTTGTTTGCTTTCTTATTACTGATTATTGATAGGTCTTTATATATTCTGGATACAAGTCCTTTAGCAGATGTGTGACTTGCAAATATCTTCTCTCAGCCTTTGGATTTTCATTTTCATTCTCTTAATGTGTCTTTCAAAGAGCAGAATTTTTAAATTTTGGTGAAGTCCAGGATATTAACTTTTTCTTTTATGGATGGTACCTTTGATGTTGTATCTAAGAACACTTAGATCTAAGGTCACAAAGATGTTCTCATTTTTTTTGTAGAAGTTTTATAATTTTCTGTTATATATTTTACATGATCCATTTTGCGTTAACTTTTTTGTAAAGAAGGGAGGAATGAATTGAAGTTATTATTTTTACATGGAGAGGTCGTTTTTTCAGCACTGTTTGTTGAAAAGACTTTTTTCATCACCGTATTGTCCTTGCACCTTTGTCGACATCAGTTGATTAGATTTGTATGAGTCTATTCTTGGACTCTATTCTTTTCTATTGATCCATGTGGCTGTGCTTTTATCAATATCACATTGTCTTGATGACTGGGTTTTCTTTTTGTCTTTTTTTTTTTTTTTTTTTTNTTTTTTTTTGAGACAGGATCTGGCTGTGTTGCCCAGGTTGGAATGCAGTGACGTGATCTCAGCTCGGTGCAGTCTCTGCCTCCTGGCTCAGCCTCCCAAGTCGCTGGGATGACAGGCGCATGCCACTGAGCCTGGCTAATTTTTTTTCTTTTTTGTATTTTTAGTAGAGATCGGATTTCATCATGTTGCCCAGGCTGGTCTTGAACTCCTGAGCTCAAGTGATCTGCCTGTATTGACCTCCCAAAGTGCTGGGGATTATAAATGTGAGCTACCACACCCAGCTGTATCTTGATTATTGTAAAATTACAGTGGGCTTTGAAATCAGATAGTGTGTCTTCCAACTTTGTTCTTTTAAAAATTGTTTTGGTTATTCTAATTCCTTTGCCTTACCATATACATTTTAGAATCAACTTGTTGCCATCTAACAATAATCCTGCTGGGATTCTGGGATTTTGAATAGGATTGAATCTGTAAAGCAGTTTAGGTAAAAATGACATTTTAACAATATTGAATTGTCTAATCTGTGAACATAGCAAATCTCTCTGTTTAGGTTTTCTTTGATTTCTTTTATCAGTATTTTGTAGTTTTAAGCATATTAAATGTTCTGTGAGATTTATACCAAAGTATCTCATGATTTTTGATGCTATTGTAAAGCATTCATTTTTAAAAAAAGAAATGGTTTTCAGCTATGTTTTGTTAGTATATAAAATATAATTGATTTTTAAAACATTTAACTTATATCCTGTCACTTAGTCAAACTCACTAGTCCTAGGATTTTTTTGGTAGATTCTTTGTCATTTTCTACTTAGACAATTATCTCTTCTGCAAACAGGATAGTTTTATTTCTTTCCAATTTATGTGTCTTTTATTTTTTCTTGTCATATTGTGCGGGTTCGGACTTTCAGTTCAATGTTGAATATGAGTGGTGAGAACTGACATCTTTGCCTTGTTCCCAGTCTTAGGGAGAAAGCATTCCGTTTTTCACCATTACCTATGTGAGTTGTAGGTGTTTGGATATTCTCTGTATTAGGTTAAAGAAAGTCTTCTCTGTTCCTAGTTGTGAAAAATTTTTATGATAAATGCATGTTGAATTTTATCCATTGATTTTTTGCATCTGTTGAGTTGGTCATGTGGCTTTTCTTTTTCAGTCTGTTACTGGTTTGAATCATACTGATTTAAAAATATTGAACCAGTGTGACATTCCTGGGATAAGCCCCTTTTAGTCATTGTGTGTTATTCTTTTTATATATTACTGGGCTTGCCAAAATTTTATTGAAGAATAATATGAGAGATTTTGGTTTGAGTTTTATTTTGTGGTATCTTTACTTTTGGTTCAAAGTAATACTGGCCCCAGAAGCTGAGTTGGGGTATGTTGCCTTCTCTTTTGCTTTCTGGGAAAGATTGTGTGCAGTTAGTATTATTTCTTCCTTAAATGTTGGGTAAAATTCTCCAGTGAAACCATTTAGACCTAGAGCATTCTTTGTTGAAGGTTTGTAAAATGTCTGTTTCTAATAGCTATATGGCTATTTATGTATTTATATATTTCTTCTTGACTGAGCTTTGATAGTTTATGTCTTTAAAGGATTTATGTATTTTACCTAAACTCTCAAAGCATCAGTTAGAAAGTTGTTCCTAATATTCTCTTGTTATCCTTTTCATGTCTGTAGCGTCTGAAGTGATGCCACCTCATTCCTGGTCTCAGTCTTTGGTGTCATTTCTTTTTTTTTCTTAGTCAGTCTTTGATCTTTTCAAAGAACTAGCTTTTAGCTTTTTACTTTATTGACTTTTCACTATTTGTTTTCCATTTTCAATTTCAATTACAGTCATTCACCACATGACATTTTGATCAACCACAGATGGCATATATGATGGTGGCCCCATAAGATTATAATATTGCAGTTCTACCATACCTTTTCTATGTAAAGATATACACATACTTACTGGCCAGGTATGGTGGCTCATGCCTGTAGTCCTAGCCCTTTGAGAAGACAAGGCAGGAAGAACCCTTGAGGACAGGAGTTCAAAACCAGCCTGGACAACATAGCAAGACTCCATATCTGCCAATAAAACAAAACAATACATACCAACCATTATGTTCACAATTGCCTGCAGTATTCAGTACAATAACATGCCATATCAGTTTGTAGCATAGCAAGATTCCACATCTACCAACAAAATAATATAATACATACCATTATGTTACAATTGCCTATGGTATTCAGTACAATAACACACCGTGCCGGTTTGTAGCTTAGGAGCAAATGGCTATACCGTGCAACCTAGGTAAGTAGTAGGCCATACCCCATCTTTGCTTTCAATGGCCATACATATTTTGAGAGGAGAAAAATAGACTTTATAATTTTTTAAGCATTTACCATTTCTGTTCCTCATTCTTAATTCCTGAAGTGCTAGATTCAGTGTTATTTTCCTTCAGCCTGAAGAGCTTTCATTAGCATTTCTTTCATAGCAGCTCTGCTAGTAATTTTCTTAGTTTTCCTTCATCTAAGAATGTCTTGTCTTCATTCTTGAAAGATTTTTTGCTGGGTATAGAATTCTGAGTTGACATCTCTTTTCTTTCAGTCCTTTAAAGAGGTCTGACTGTCTTCTGGACCCCATTTTCTTTTTTCTGGTGGGAAGTCTGCAGTCATTCAAAGTGATATCCACCTATATTTAGTGTTTTCTTTTTCTCTGGATTCTTTGAAGATTTAAAAAAATATTTGATATGCAGCAGTTGGGTTATAATGTGTCTGTGCACGTTTTTTTCTGAATTTATTCTCTTTGGGGTGTGCTGAGCTTCCCGGCTTTATAGATTTGTCTTTGACCAAATTTGGAAAATTTTTGGCCATTATGTCTTCAAAACTTTTTCTGAGCCAGTCCTTTACCTCTCACTTTGAAATTTCAATGACATGAATGTTAGATCTCCTTATATCGTCCCACAGGCCTCTGACACTTTGCTCATTAAATTTTTTTCTCTGTTTTTTTAGATTGAATAATTTCTATTGATATTTGAAAGTCCCCTTACTCATTCCCCTGTCTTCTCCATTCTACTATGGAACAGAACTTTTCTTTGTTCTTATTTTATTTTTTATTGTAAATTGAGAATATACAATTGTATAAATGTATGGAGGTACAAAGTGATGTTATAATTTATGAATACAATGTGAAATAAGTAAATCAAGCTAGTTAACACATCCATTACCTCCAATCCTTAACATTATTTGTGATGACAGCTTTCAAAATTTACTCTCTCAGCAAATTTGCAGTGTACAATACTCTGCTATGAACTACATCATGCTGTTCAGTAGAACTCAAAATATTAATAGCTTTTTTTTTTTTTTTTTTTTTTGAAAAAGGGTTTTACTCCTATTGTCTAGGCTGGAGTGCAGTGGCACAATCTCAGCTGTCTGCAACCTCTGCCTCCTGGGCTCAAGCAATCTTCCCACCTCAGCCTCCTGAGTAGCTGGGACCACAGGTGTATACAACCACGCCTGGCTAATTTTTTGTATTTTTGGGAGAGATGAGGTTTTACCATATTGCTCAGGCTGGTCTCAATCTCCTGAGCTGAAGCAATCTGTCCACCTTGGCCTCCCAAAGTGCTAGGATTACAGGTATGAGCCTCTGTGCACAGCCTAAAATATTAATAGCTTTTCAGGCTAAAAATATTTGAGCATTGGCTGGATGCAGTGGCTCATGCCTGTAATCCCAGCACTTTGGGAGGCTGAGGTAGGCTGATCACCTGAGGTCAGGAGTTCCAGACCAGCCTGGCCAACAGGGTGAAACCCTGTCTCTATTAAAAAAAAATACAAAAATTAGCCAGGTATAATACGTGGCAAGCACCTGTAATCCCAGCCACTTGGGAGGCTGAGGCAGGAGAATTGCTTGAACCTGGGAGGCAGAAGTTGCAGTGAGCTGAGATTGTGCCACTGCACTCCAGCCTGAGTGACAGAATGAGACTCTGTCTAAAAAAATATATGTATGTATATATGTATGTATGTATGTATGTGTGTGTGTGTGTGTGTGTGTGTGTGTGTGTGTATTTGAGCATTATGCTGTGAGACTCTGTGTTCTTTTAACATCCCATGGAGAACGTTTTTTCGGTTGCATTTTAGCATTCAGTCACCCCCATTAGGTGTAGCCTGCAACTCTGTCTTGCCTTTTGTGGGTGGTGATTCTGCTGTGAGGTCAGTACAAAGGCCAGAGCTCTACTGCCATGGGTCTGTCCCAGCCATGCACAGGTGAGCTGGGACCTGTGCCCGTTCATACGTAGAATCTGGGGAATCTGTTCCCTTACTAGCTCCCATTTCCCTGGTATTCTTCCCCAGTTCTTTGGATGCATAGGTCCCTTTTCTTGGTGTTATGTCCAGAGAGACAGGATTTCTTTCAGTCTTGTCTGTGCTGGAAACTTGCCTCAGGTCAAAGCTTTGAGAGAAAATAGGAAAATAAAACAAATAGGAACCTCACCCTCTGTAGGCTGCTTATCCAAGTTTTGCATCTCTTCAGTCTGCCTGTTATTTATTTTTTTTTTCCCACTCATTATCCTCAGGCAGTTTTTTTTTTTTTTTTTNTTTTTTTTTTTTCTCTTGTTTTTTGTTTTTTTCATTTTGTCCAGAATTTTTGGTACTACTCAGTAGGAAAGAGGGCTGAAAGAAGCTTACTCCTTCCTGGTCAGCATCACAAGCCTGTGGTAATGTTTCTTAACAGCATTTTTTTTTTCCTAATCTGGGATCAGAAAATGTGCATGGTGTTGGCTGCCATGTCTTTGATTTTTGAACACTTCTTTAGCATTTCATTGTTGTGTGTGAGCTGTGATATTTTTGCAGAGCCTGGGCCAGTTTGGTAGAATCTCTCTCAACCTCTCACCCTTTCCTGAATCATCCTTTTCAAGCTGTTTCTCACCTCTCCAGTGGACATGCTGTGGCCGGGGCTACTGGTAACTTCCACATTGATGAACCCAATGGGCATGGCCCTTTGTCTTCCTCCTCATTTCTCACCCCATTCGATTCTTCCCTTCTTGAAATATTTCCTCTGCTTGGCCCGGGACACTATTCCCTCTGGGTTTCCTGCCTCCCTCCTTGGCCACTCTCACTCAGTCCTCTTTCCTGGTGTCTTCCCAAGGCCTGGATACTAGACCGTAGAGGCCCTCAGGCATGCGTCTTTGTCTACACTGCATCTCTTCATGATCACTTCCATCCCAACCACTGTATTTTTTTTTAGGTGGAGTCTCACTCTGTCACCCAGGCTGGAGTGCAGTGGCATGATCTCGGCTCTGCAAACTCCACCGCCTGGATTCAATCAATTCTCCTGCCTCAGCCTTCTGAGTAGCTGGGATCACAGTACGTGCCATCATGCCTGGCTAATTTTTGTATTTTTTAGTAGAGATAGGGTTTCACCATGTTGGCCAGGCTGGTCTCAAATTTCTGACTTGAGGTGATCTACCCGCCTTGGCCTGTTAGACACAAGCAAAAGTTCTTCTTCAAAAGGTTTAGTTTATTTGGCTCCCTGTTCTTTGTTCTCCACTTTCAAGGCCAGACTTCCTTATCCTTTGTGCCTCCCTGCCCTACTTTTAGTAAACAACTTTTCTGCCATCCGAATCCACAAAGCCCACCTCCGCTACTCACTTTGTGAATTACCCCACCCTCTGCAACGGCTCTTCCGGCCAAAACTGCCCTTCCCTCCTTGTTACGCAAACCCCTGTGCTCTTCAAGTAGCCAGTCGGGTTCCGCTTAAATTGTGCAGTCCAACTCCAGCCAATGGAGGCAGGACACAGTAACGGGGACAAACTGCATTAGAAATAAAAACCTCTTCCCTTATGTGTTCAGTGTGCTCTCGTGGTGACCAGCCTTGCGAGCAGCACCCTTCCACAAAAATAAATTTGCCTTGCTCAAAAATTCTTTACTTGAGTGCTCGTTTTCTTTGTGACACGAAACTTTAATTCCCAACAGCCTCCCAAAGTGCTGGGATGACAGGCGTGAGCCACCGTGCCTGGCCTAAGCCACTTTCAATTCCATCCGTTCAGGAACTCCCAATTGCGCTGCTAGCCCAGACATCTTACGCACATTTAGTAGGCACCTGCAACTTAACATGTCCAAAATAAATTTCCCAGTTTCCTCCCAAATAGCAAACCGTTCCCATTGCAGTCTTTTCCATCACAGTAAATGGATACTTTATCCTTCTAGCTTTACAGGCTAAAAATTGTGGTGTCTTCCTTCATTCTCCTGGTCTCATATTTCAATCTGCCAGCCTTACTTAGGTATATACAGAATCTGGCCACCTTGCACCCTGTTCCTTTGCCACCACCTTAGTGCAGGCCACTCCCACCTTTCCTGTAATCTTTCTTCTGCTCTTGCCCTCTGCAGTCTATCCTTTCTATCGGCAGAAATGATGCTTGCACAAGTGATGTCAGATCATGCCATTCCTCTGGTCAAGGCCCCCGTGGTCTCCCACATCTGCAAGCATGACAGAGACCTGCGAGGTCCTTCCCAGATCTCCAGTATCCTCCCTCTACCCACCGTGTCCCTGCTACTCAGGACTGTTGGCTGATCCTAGGACACATCTGACCTTGTCTTTCTCAGGGCCTTTGCATTTGCTGTTCCTTTGGTGTGGAACGCTTTTCCAGACACTCAGATGCCTTACTCCCTCACTTCATTCACTTTTCTGCTAGATGTCACCCTAGAGACAGGCCTTTGATGACCGCCCTGCTTAAAATAACATCGTGCCTCTGTGCTGCTTCAGTTCCCTGTCCTTACCAAGTTTCCTTTTTCTCTGCTGGACCGATCCTCCCTGGCATGCTGTGTTCGATTTGGTGCTTATGAGCATTCTTTCTTAATAGAATGTAAACTCCAGAAGGTGAGAAATCACAGTAGCCTGGAACAGGTTTTATAGCTAGTTAGATGCTTATGGGGACTTCTAGAATTGGTGACTCAGTAAAAATGCTTTTGAATATATAGATTTTATCTCTGTCCTCAAAGCTGGCTCCTGGAGCCATCCAGACTTTCTTTTACAGTCATGTGCCAGGGGAAGGATGGCCCGTGCCTCCCACCCTCACACTCCCAGGCCAGGTCACTTGAGCCACCAACCTGGAGTCCTCTCCCACCCCCGACCCCTGCCATGTGCACCTTGATTGACAGCCACGGTGGAGATCACCCTGCTAGTGTCTCCCATGCCTCCACATGCCAGGACCGAGAAGCATTTATCAGTCCTACCTGCCCTCATGGTGTGGAGGGTGTTGTCAGCAGTGGAGCCCGCTTCCCGGAATGTCACGCAGGCGGCCAGTTCTCCATCACTCTGGATGATTGAGTGTGAGGAATCCATTACTCAGCCTGCCAGGAGATGAGGCAGGAGGCCTGGTCACCACAGTGCCATCTCAGCGTTCCTTCTTGGCTCTCCCCGGGTCTATGCCAGTGCTGATTAAAGGCAGAGAAGCCTGTTCTCTACCCCACAGCTGGTGACAGCAGGGAGCCGCTGGCCAGGGGCAGGCCACGGCTGTCATGCTTGATAGTGATGGGCAGATGTAACTGCTGTCCAGAAACGGAAGCTGAGCAGATAGCTGGGGGAGTGACAGCCCCAAAATGCTGCCTTCGGGCTGAGCTGCCTTTTTGGAGTCCTCTCTTATAGGAAACACCCGAGTACGGTCTAGGCACCCAGCCTGCTGTCTGACAGTTTGTATTCTGCAAGATGAGTTCATATATCTTTCATTGAATATTCTCATACCCGCTGGATTTTTCCCTTAACTTTTTTTTTCTAGAGTCAGGTGTGGTGGCTTATAGCTGTAATCTCAGACTTTGAAAGGCCTCGGTGAGTGGGTTGCTTGTGCCCAGGAGTTTGAGACCAGCGTGGGTTGTTGCCTAGGAGAATTAGCTGGGTGTAGGTGGCTTGTACCTGTAGTCCCAACTACCCAGGAGGCTGAGGTGGGAGGACTGCTTGAGCCCAGGAGATTGAGGCTGAAGTGAGACGTGATCATGCCACTGCCCTCCAGCCTGTGCAAGAGTGAGACCCTGTCTCAATTTTTTTGTTTTTTACTTACAGTAAAATTTATTCTAAAAAGAATACAGTTACGGGAATTTGACAAATGCATACAGGTGTGTCCACAAACAAGATATAGCATAGTTCCATCATGGCCCCAAATTCTGCCATGCCCCTTCTGGTCATCCCCCCTCACCACCTCTGGCAGCTGGCGGCCACTGATCTGATTTTGGTCCTTATAGTTTTACCTTTTCCAGAATGTCACGGGAATGGAGTCATACAGTGTGTTGTAGGCTTTGGGGTCTGGCTTCTTTCAGCCTCGGGCATTTGAGATTTATGCACATAGTCGTGGTATGGATCTGTTGCTCATTCCTTTTTGTTGCCAGGTAGTATTCCACTGAATGGAGATGTGTCTATCCATTCCCTAGCAGAAGGATTTTTGGGTCGTTTCTAGTTTTTGGCAATTAGGAATAAGGCTGTCGGGCTGCTATACGCATGTGCATAAAAGTTTTTATGTGAACATATGTTTTCATTTCCCTTGAGTAAATACCTAAGAGTGGCAATGCAGGTCATATGGTAGGTGTATGTTGAACTTTTTAAAGAAACTGCTGGCCGGGCGCAGTGCCTCATGCCTATAATCCCAGCACTTTGGGAGGCTGAGACGTGTGGATCACCTGAGGTCAGGAGTTCAAGACCAGCCTGACCAACATGGAGAAATCCTGTCTCTACTAAAAAAAAAAAAAAAAAAAAAAAAAAAATTAGCTGGGCGTGGTAGCATATGCCTGTAATCCCAGCTACTTGGGAGGCTGAGACAGAAGAATCACTTGAACCCTGGAGGCAGAGGTTGCGGTGAGCCGAGATTGCGCCATTGCACTCCAGCCTGGGCAACAAGAACAAAACTCTGTCTCAAGAAAAACACAAACAAACAAAACAAAACAAAAAAAAAAAGAAAGAATGAAAGAAAAGAAACTGCCACACCGTTTTCCAAAGTGCTGGCATCACTTCCATTCCCACCAGTAATGCATGAGATTTCTCCACTTCCTTGTCAGTCCTTGGTTAGGCTGGTCTTTAATTTCAGTCATTCTGATAGGTAGGTGTGTAGGAATATCTTGTGGTTTTAACTGGCATTTTCCCAATGAGTAATGATGCTCAACACCTTTTCACGTGCTTACTCGCCATCCGTATATCTTCTTTAGTGAA
Source organism: Cebus imitator (assembly GCF_001604975.1). Lineage (NCBI taxonomy): Eukaryota > Metazoa > Chordata > Mammalia > Primates > Cebidae > Cebus > Cebus imitator. The sequence continues at coordinate 8,072,980 of NW_016107330.1, forward strand.
GTGACTCTTCAAAGCTTTTGCCCATTAAAAAATATTTGTTTGTTTCTCCTATTACTGGGTTTTGAGAGTTCTTTATTAAATATAGGATTTGTAAATATTTTCTCCCAGTCTGTGGCTCGTCTTTTCGTTCTCTTTATAGTGAATAGTGTCTTTGGAAGGGCAAAAGTTCCTAAATTTGATGAAGTCCAGTTTATCAATTTGTTCTTTTATAGGTCAGGCTTTTGATCTTCTATCTAAGGAAACTTTGCCTTCACGATTTGCTCCTAGGGTTGTTTTAGAAGTGTTACAGTTTCAGGTTTTATCTCTAGTCCTATGATCCATTTTATGTTAATTTTTTTATAAGGCATGAGGTATGGGCCAAGGTTCTTTTTTTGGTGTATAGACCTGCGATTGTTCTTTGCTCTTCGTTGTAAAGACTGTCCTTTCTCCATTTCGTTATTTTTCGACCTTGTCAAAGATCAAATGACCCTTTTTTTGTGTGGGGGGATCTATTTCTGGACTTATTGTTCTATGGATCTATGTGACTATCTTTTTTTTTTTTTTTTGAGATGGAGCCTTGATCTCAGTGCCCAGTGTGGAGTACGGTGGTGCAATCTTGGCTGACTGCAACATGTGCCTCCCAGGTTCAAGCAATTCTCATGCCTCAGCCTCCCCAGTAGCTGGGATTATAGGTGTGCACTGCCACGCCCAGCTAATTTATATATTTTAGTAGAGGTGGAGTTTCATCATGTTGGCCAGGCTAGTCTTGAACTCCTGACCACAGGTGATCTGCCCGCCTCAGTCTCCCAAAGTGCTGAGATTACAGGTGTGAGCCACCGTGCCCAGCTTTGACTATCCTTTTACCAGGACCCCCACATTATCTTGGCTACTGTAGCTGTATCATAAGTCTGGACATCAGGTAGTGACCATACCTACCTTTTCAGCAGGGAGGGAGGGGGGGTGTTGTTCTCCCCACTTTACCAATGAGGAAACTAACCACAATCATGGAATCTCTTCCTGATAGTCTCCCTTATGTGATGCATTAGATGCTTAGCTCGTGTTTAACACCTGATGCTTCTCATGCCTGATACTCAGGACATCGCCTTTGCAGTCTGGTTTGGGTTCGACTCTTAGCTCTGTTTTTGTTAGTTGCATACCCCTGGGAAAGTCATCTTACCCCTCTGTGCTTCAGTTTCTTCATCTGTAAAGTGGACATCACCTACCTTATACATCGTGGCAAAGATTAAATGAGTCCCTGTATCAGGTGAAACCGTGTGAAATTGCTGCTCTCTGACCGTTTTCACGGATACAAATGGCAGTTTACCTAGTCCAACCTAACATGCAGAAAGCGTTCCTCATAGTACTGGATAGACGGTATGTTCTCCAGAAATGGTCCCTGAGCTGCCGCCATGATCACTAATACAATGCCTGCTTCTGCTGCTCTTGCTATGACCTTGTTATTGCTGAAGGTGGTGGCTCGGAGGCTGATGTTTCATGTTCCTTGTGCCCTCTAATCAGGCAGCCAGTGTCTACAAGGACGTCCCAAGTGGCAGGTTTCTTGCTGAGTCTGCAAAGAGTAATCCAACCCTTTGCAGAGTTAGGTCGTGGGACAGAAGTGCTCACCTGGCAGGATAGATGTGTGTGCAGAGTGCAGCGGGAGAAGCTTCGTGGGCAGAGGGGTGGGTGCCACTGCCTGGACGTGGCCCATTAAGGGAGCCTGGTAGAATGATTGGGAATTTGGGATAGGGAGGGTGTTCCAGGCACAGGTGATGGCTTGTGCAAAGGCTTGGAAGGGCCAGTGGACAAGCTTCAGGGAGAGCCTGAGGTTTGACTGTTGGGTGGAGCGGGGAAGCGGCTTACGGTGGCCTACGCTGCCTGCACAGTTAACCCCATCTTTTGCATCCGCAGATCCCACCCACCTCCACCTCCACTATGGCCGCAAGAACCGTTATCATTGACCACGGGTCTGGCTTTTTGAAGGCTGGCACGGCTGGCTGGAATGAGCCGCAGATGGTCTTCCCGAACATCGTGAACTACGTACCATGCAGGGAGAACCCTGGCCCCAGCTATGCCCAGAGGCGCGTGAGCCTGGGCATCGACATCTGCCATCCTGACACCTTTAGCTACCCCATAGAGCGGGGCCGCGTCGTCAACTGGGACGCTGTGCAGTATCTCTGGTCATTTGTGTTGGAGAACCACAGACGGGAGCATGAGATCCCCCCTGTGATCATCACGGAGACCCCCTTGAAGGAGCCTGCAGACCGAAAGAAGATGCTGGAGGTGAGGCCTTCCGGGGGCTGCTCTCACCCGGGAGCGGGAAACAAGTTGACACTATGTCTGGACTTGATTGGGCACCTGGAATTCTGCTTTTTAAGATAAATTGCCAACTGGGTGTGGTGGCTCTTACCTATAATCCCAACACTTTGGGAGGCCCAGGCAGGTGTATTGCTTGAGCCCATGAGTTCAGGACTGGCCTGGGCACTATAGTAAGACCCCGACTCTACAAAAAATACAAAAATTAGCCAGGTGTGGTGGTATGTGCCTGCGGTCCCAGCTACCTGGGAGGCTGAGGTGGCAGGATTGCTTGAACCCGGCAGGTTGAGAATAGAGTGAGCTGAGATCGCGCCACTGCACTCCAGCCTGGGAGACAAAGCAAGGCGCTGTCTCAAAAACAAACAAAAACAAATTGCCCCACAAACATTTCCCAAGAGCCTAGTCAGAGTGCCTGGCATGCCGCTAAGCAAGGGAGCTCATGGAGGCCCCACCTGCAGATGGACATACAATAGCCGCAGTGCTCGGTGGAAGGGGGCTACCTGGGACATGTGGGATATTTGTTCATGGAGTCCATAAATGCTGATATAGGCCGAGTTCTGGCCCTCAGAGCACATCCCTGAAGGGGGTTAACAGATAATTCCAGGTAGCGGTGAATTCCAGACACAAAATGAAATGGGATCATGGGGGACTGACGGGGAGGGGGAACCTGTTTGAAGAGACTGATCAGGAAGGGCTTCTCCGAGGGTGGTGATTTCAGCAGCAAGAGTGGCAAGAGGCAGGCAGGATGGCGAGGTTGGCAGAGGTGGGGCCTTGCAGGCCTGGTAGGCTGTGGGGAGTGCTTGGATTCTACTCTAAATCAAGGATTGGCAACCCGATGAACCGATTCTGGCCCACCACCTATTTTGTAAATAAAGTTTTATTGGAACATAGCCACACGCATTTGTTTATATATTGTGTAACACAGAAAGAGAGAGAAAAGAAGAAAGAAAATATGCTCATTGCCTAGTAGGCAAAGCCTTATTGTTATTATTTTTTCAATGCTTTCCAAACATCAAGACAAAACAGGAATTCTGATATTTACAGTTTGGCAGTGTGCTTTCATGCTACAGCATCTGAGTTAAGTCGTTGCAGTAGAGATGGTTTGAGACCATATATCAAGTTAAAGGCTAAAATATTTACTAGTGTAGGTTTGCTAGATAAAATGCATGATGCCTAGACTTGAGTTTGATGTAAATGACAAATAATGTCTTCGTATTTAAGTATGTCTCAAATAGTGCATGGGGCATACTTACGCTACAACATTATTTATTGTTGATCTGACATTCACATTTAACTGGGCATCCTGTAGTTTTATTTGCTGGATTTGGCAACCCTTACTGTTTATCCCTTTACAGAAAATGCTTGCCAGGCACTGCTCTAAGTGAAGAGAAAGTTCCTGGGGAGTTTTAAATGGAGAGTTGTAAAAGGGGCAGTCCTATCTGATTTTCTGTTTGAAAAAGAGGACCTTGGCTGCTATTTGGGAAATGGCTGGGCGGGGGGACAATTTTCCGAGAGTGGTAATGGAGGGAGCCCCCTCCCACTGAGGGAAGAGGATGGGTTTGTGGGGGCTTGAAGAGGTGACTAAGTGACTGCGGCCACAGAAGTGTTGACTGTTATGATCTTTCTGCTTCTATGGGATTAGAACCTTGGAGAGGCTGCCAGAGCTGAGGAATGGTCGGCAGCGGGGCTTCATAAAGATTCAGGGGGTGAGGGGCAGGGGGAGAAAACCAGCCCAGGGGCCCTACCAAATCCTAAATATCAGAATTCCAGGTTTATCTTGACATTTGTAAGGTTTTCATTTTTAAAAAAGGGTAAAATAAGGCATTTCCTACCAGGCAGTGGGCATCTTGTCTCTTTTCTCTTTTCTTCCTTTCCTTCCTTTTTTCTTCCTTCTACCTGTTGTCTGTCTTTCTTATCTCTCTTGCCTGTCTTCCTCCACCTTTTGGAGGCAGTGGTGGATATCCAGCACTTGTTTCTTTTCTAATCTGTCTTCCTTCTTCTAAAGCAGCCTTTCAGGCTGCACGTGTGACCCGTGGCCATGCCGCTCTTGCAGCCGGCATCCCAGAACCGTTTCTTGCAGCAACAGAGCCCTTCTCACCTCTCCACCCAAGTGGTCTTCTGAACGGCCACGAGCAGACAAGCTCCTGAGGGCAAACCCAGCTCCCCTTCTAATCCTCCAGAGCTGCTGCTTTATCCTCACTGCATGAGCTCCAGCAGCTCTGGGCACAGCATCCTGGGGCAGCCCGAGGCTACCCTGAGGACATGGGTCTGTGCTGACTTCAGCTTTGATGGCTAAGCAGGCTGGGGGAAATAGCACTGAGTTTGTTCTCCCTCATTGCAGATCCTGTTTGAGTTGCTGCACGTCCCATCCGTCCTCCTGGCCGACCAGGTGCAGATGTCCCTGTATGCCTCTGGCCTCCTGACCGGTGTGGTGGTCGATTCTGGCTACGGCCTGACCCGCGTGCAGCCTTTCCACCAGGGCCGCCCCTTGCCCTACAGCGGCAAGACGCTGGAGTTCGCCGGCCAGGATCTCTCTGCCTATCTCCTGAAAAGCCTCTTTAAGGAAGATTGCGATAGACGCAGCGTGTTTCAGCTGGAGACGGTCGCCGTGACTCAGATGAACAAGTGCTACGTGCCGCAGAATCTGGGGGAGGCCCTGGACTTTCGCGAGAGCCAGCAGAGTGGCTTGAATGAGAGCAACACCTATCAGCTCCCAGACGGCTCCCGCGTGGAGCTGACACCCATGCAGCAGGTGGCTCCTGAGATGTTCTTCAGCCCGCAGATGTTCGAGCAGCCAGGGCCCAGCATCCCACAGGCCATCCTGGAATCCGTAGAGTCCTGTGAGATCTCCCTGCGCCCCCTGCTGGCCTCCCACGTGATGGCCTGCGGGGGCAACACCCTTTATCCCGGGTTCGCAAAACGCCTGTTCAGCGAGCTGATGTGGGATCATTTCTCCTCCATCAGAGCCACGGTCTGGGCGGGTTCCAATAGAAACTTCAGTGTCTGGCTAGGCGCGTCCGTGGTGGCTCACCTTTCTACCTACCAGTCTGAGTGGATGTCCCGAGAGGAGTATGGGGAGCGTATGAGGGTGTGACCCTACTGGCTCACTCCTGAGAATGGGCCCCTGTTAGATGGGCACGGGTAGATTAATTTCAGCAAAATGTTCTGGGCAGGGGTAGAGTGAGATGGAGTGGGGCTACCTGGCTTTGGAATTCTGGGGGCCTGAGGGTATTTTTTAGGTTTTAAGGTTTTATCTTGTTGCAAGAGTGGGACCCACCCAAGGAGGAAGATAAGATGTCATCCTTGGAAACCCTACAGGGGACAGTTTTTCCAGGGTGGCCTGCCACTGGAGTATGAGTGTCTGGCTGCCATCTCCATGTCTGATAGCCACTGGTTTTTCATTGGCATCTCCCTTGGTTTGTCTCATTCTTCTTAGTTGAGTAGGTTTTTTTTTTTTTTAAAATAAAGACAGGGTTTCACCGTGTTGGTCAGGCTGGTCTTGAACTCCCGACCTCAGGTGATCCGCCTGCCTTGGCCTCCAAAGTGCTTGGATTACAGGCATGAGCCACCACGCCCGGCCAGTTGAGTAGGTTTTAAGTGGGATAACCCTTCTGCTAGGAGTCCCAATTATTTTTGGCTAGGGGATGGGGGAGAGTTGACATTTCTGGTCCCACAGGCCCTTTCTGGCCCGGGAGGCATTGCAGCAGGTGAGCCTGGAATGCCCTCGCCACCGGTCTTCCTGTCTGTCTTCCTCCACTTTTGGATCCACTGGTTGGATCTTGTTTTATATCTTCAAATAAACAGCTTGTTTGGAAATAGTGTTGGCCCCTGTGATGGATGGGGGTGGGGGGGTGGCCCCTTGGGGAGACTCAGCGAGTGTAAGTGTGAGAGAGCCAGGTGGCAGCCAGGTGGGCTCTGAGGTGTCTGGGGCCCGTGAGCAGTGGCTGCCACTGAGCAGGATAGGCAAGAGTCTGGACCCCCTGTTCTTCCATTGCCACATTCTGTCCATCCATCCCTGGTGTTCCAATATTCTGTTTAAACTTTGCCTTCTTATTCGTTTAGTACATATCTGACAAATATTCAGGTACCTACCATGTTTTAGGAGCTGTGCTGGACACTGGGGGCTTGAGGTGAGAAAGAGGTACAAGGTTTCTGGTTTCAAGCTTACAGCTTTCTGTGAGACCTGTGGTAGACAGTATATAACTGAACATATTTCTTGGGCTGGGTGCGGTGGCTCATGCCTGTAATCCCAGCACTTTAGGAGGCTGAGGTGGGCAGATCACAAGGTCAAGAGATGGAGACCATCCTGGCCAACATGGTGAAACCCCGTCTTTACTAAAAATACAAAAAATTAGTTGGGCGTGGTGGTGCGCACCTGTAGTCCCAGCCACTTGGGAGGCTGAGGCAGGAGAATCGCTTGAACCCAGGAGGCAGAGGTTGCAGTGAGCTGAGATCATGCCACTGCACTCCAGCCTGGTATCAGAACAATACTCCGTCTCAAAAAAAGAAATAAAAAAGCGAACATATTTCTGACGATGAAGAATGAAATGAATCCAATGTGACAAGGTCATGTGATCTGGAGGTGGAGGGATGGCCACTTTCAAAGGAGTGGACTGAGCCGAGGTTACTAGGGACCATCAGTAACCGTATCCTCTCCTTCCATGGTACACCATGAGGCAATGCTCCCACGTCCCCAGCAGTTATGTAGGGCCAGGTGGCTGAGTTCTGACTCATTCGGCATGCAACTGACCTTTAAAGTACCCCTTCACAGCCTGCGGGATGGGTCACATGGGGAGGACATGTAAGCCTTAGGGGGTGGCAGAGCTGCAGAAAACCCTGGGTGGAGCAGAAACCCCTGCCCAACCCCACCAACGCTAGCCTGTGGCATGAGGAATCTATGTTCAGCCACGGAGAGTGTGGGGCTGTTTGTTACAGCAACTGTTTTGCTTACTCTGACTAATACAGAGAAAGGAGCCACAATGTACTGTTTATTTAACAAAATGTGTTTTCTGTTAAGTGCCAGAACTGGTGTTCGAATCCAGCCTGGGCTGTCAGCCACAGTGTTATCCAGCTGTTTCTGAAAGGGGTTCTTGGCTCCTTAATGTTAAGAGCTGGAATAGAGTAACAAGTGTAGTTTGGAAGACTGAAGCTCAAGGAACTCAGATGTCTCAGGGCAAGTGGAGGAATTTGGAGGGAAGAGTCCAGCTCACCTTGTCTTTGAACACATGAGCCATGTTCTCATAGTGACAACTTTGCTTCCCCACACTTGAACCATCGGTAGTCCCCAGGGAAAAGAATGGGGGCCTGGAATAGCAATTCTTAGGAAGACCAACTCAGAACCAGCCTGGTGCAAGCCCCAGACTTGGTGTCAGATTGAGTTTCAGGCTGGCCGTCTCACTAGCTGAGCTACCGTGGGCAAGTTATTTAAACTCTTTGAGTCTATCAAGAATCAAATAGGAAGTAATAACCACCTTCTCCAGAGATTTGGGGTTGAAGATGAGCTAAGATAAGGGATGAGAACTTACTTTGAAGCTATGACGTGCTACTGAGGTATGAAAAATGACTTCCAAGCTTATAATTTAACGTCACTCACCTATTAAACAGGAGTGTTAATAACAATGGCAGCTACCATCGCTTGCCATGGTCAGGGCTTTACAAATGGAGTCGCTTTTTTTTTTTTTTTGAGGTGGAGCCTCATTCTGTCACCCAGGCTGGAGTGCAGTGATGCAATCTCGGCTCACTGCAACAACCTCCACCTCCTGGGTTCAAGCAGTTCTCCTGTCTCAGCCTCCTGAGTAGCTCGGATGACAGGTGTGCACCACTATGCCCTGCTAATTTTTGTATTTTTAGTAGAAACGGGGTTTCACTATTTGGTCAGGCTGGTTTTGAACTCCTGACCTTGTGATCTGCCTTCCCCGGCCTCCCAGAGTGCTGGGATTACAGGTGTGAGCCACCGTGCTCAGCCAGAGTCACATTTAATCCTCATGCATACACTGTGAAATGAGTGATATTTGTTCCCACTTACAAATAAGAAAACCGAAGATTAGAGATGTTAAGCACTTGTTCGAGTTTAAGCTTATCGTGATCTGTCAGAGTTAGGAATGGATTCAGCATTCCTAGAGCACTAGACTGAAAGTGGCTGAAACAGATTTATGTCTCAGGTAACAAGTAGACACTCCAGGGGAACAGTGTCAAATCTACACCACCAGGGTCTCTCTTTATCATTCCATTTCTCCACCTTCAGCGTGGAGGCTTATTGGGTTGTGGTCATAAAATGGCTTCGGCAGCTCCAGGCATCACCCCCATATTCTCTGCAGGAAAAGGGAGCATGAAGGGAGTATCTCATCTGGGTCTATCACTAGCTATTAGAAAGCTGTCACCCAGTAGACTTCTGTTTAGCTCATGATCTGGAGGTTGCTGAAAGAAAAGAGGGCACAGGCCAGGCGTGGTGGCGTATACCTGTAATCCCAGCACTTTGGGAGGCTGACACAGGTGGATCACGAGGTCAGAAGTTCAAGACCAGCCTGGCCAAGATGGTGAAACCCCGTCTCTACTAAAAATACAAAAATTAGCTGGGCATGGTGGCAGGTGCCTGTGATCCCAGATACTCGGGAGGCTGAGGCAGGAGAATTGGGCGGCAGAGGTTGCAGTGAGCTGAGATTGTGACACTGCACTCCAGCCTTAGCAACAGAGTGAGATTCCATCTAAAAAACAAACAAACAAACAAACAAAAAAGAGGTGGTGCACAGGTACTGAGTGAGCTGATCCACAGTGCCTGTCCCTTGGCAGAGGAGGGCTTTGAATCTAGGTCTGTCCACACTAAAGCCTGTCTTATCACTGACAGTGCCTGGCTGCCTTCTCAGCTTTCTGGACGTTATTGAGTCCCTTGGGTTGAGATGCAGATGTGTGATTTTTCCAGGCTTGTGTGAAAGCTGCTTTTGGGTAGCTGTCGAGGCGTGGACACCCTGGGCAGCAGTCTTTACATTCGAAACCCCTTTATTTGTACACACCTGAGCCTTAAAAGGCAGAAGTAGGGAAACTTAGAAATGAGGACAAGGAAAAGGAAGGCCTGGAGAGGAGACAGGCAAGGGGCAAGTTCTTTCCTTATTTAGCTCTGGGCAACTGTCATCAGAACCCTTTTCCTCATTTCATTCTGAATGTAACATTTAACCTTTCTGTTCAAGCATCAAATCTGGCTGCCTGGTGTATAATTATGAACTTTTCTTCACTTTCTCCCTCCCCACCCCAAAGCTTTTAAAACTTCCTGGTTGGGTACCATCTCTCTCCTCTGACTCCCCAATTAAATTAAAAATAGCAGCTCCATGGGCTGTGCGGGGCCATCAACCTAACACGGAACTGCTGGCACACCAGGCCTGGCGGGGCGGCACGTGGTGCCCAGAAGATGCCTGCTGGGTGCCAGCAAGGCCTGGCAGCTGCTCAGGGCTGGGAGACTCATCCTCTGCGAGGGCTCTGGGGCTGCCTGCCAAGGGCAGCCAGGTGCAGTGGGGAGGGAGGCAGGGTCTTGGCAGCTGGGTCAGGGGCTGGGTGGGGCTGGCAGAGGGGACAAAGGGAAAGGGCCCCCAGGTGGTCCATCCCCAGTTCTGAGGATACACTCCTCCCGGTTTCTGCTGCCAAGGCCGGGGCTTAGCACCCTTGCATCTGGATGTGGGTAGGGTTTGGATGCCTGAGTTCCCCAAGATAACCCTGGTAGAAGCTTTAGGTTCTGCTGATGCTGAAAACCAAGTCGACATTGACATTGAGCACCCTCCTGGCTCTACAGGAGAAGTGTATGGCCTCTCCTACCTCCAGGGCCCTTTCTTAGACAGATGCTGAAATGGTCAAGGGCATGAAGTCCAGACTCCATGGACTGCAGTCCCTGCTCCACTGCTTTCTGACTCTGCTAACCTCCCTGTGCCTCACTTTGTCTCTCTGTAAAGTGGAGATAACAAAGATGCCTACCTCAGCATGGCTTTGATGATTGCCATGTAATTTTGTTTTTTTGAGATGGAGTCCTGCTGTAACCAGGCTGGTGTGCAGTGGTGCAATCTCAGCTCACCGCAACCTCTGCCTCCCAGGTTCAAGCAATTCTCCTGCCTCAGCCTCCCAAGTAGCTGGGAATACAGGCATCCACCAACATGCCCGGCTAATCTTTTATTTTTAGTAGAGACAGGGTTTCACCATGTCAGCCAGGACGGTCTCGATCTCTTGACCTTGTGATCTATTTGCTTCGACCTCCCAAAGTGCTGGGATTACAGGCAGGAGCCACCGCGCCTAGCCCTACCATGTAGTTTTAATGCGTTAACATACATAAAACACTAAGCGAGTGCCAGGCATGTGAAGGTTCTCTGTTATTTCGTACACACCAGCCTCTATTGGCCAAGTCCTTAGGCACAAACCTGACTCATTTAATATTTACTTGCTCACAGGCAGATAGATGCTAGTGATACAACATGGTTAAAACATCATAAAGTGCTGGCTTAGTTTCCCCGGGGGAAGGCGTTGCAGGGTAATTTCTTTTCTTGTCTGAATGTTGTGGTCTGAATGTTTGTGTCCCTACAAAATTCACGTTGAAACCTCATCCTTGTTGTAGTGGTGGTAAAAGGTGGGACCTTTGGGGAAGTAAGTGATTGTCATGAGGGTTTTGTCCCATGAATGGGACGAATTCCCCAAAAAAGAGGGCCTTGGCCCTCCATTCTTCTACCATGGGAGGACACAGCATTCGTCCCTTCTGAAGGATACAGCGACAAGGTACTGTCTTGGATCAGAGAGTGGACCCTCACAAGACACCAGATCTGTGGGTGCCTTGACCTTGGACTTCCCGCCCTCCAGACCTGGGGGCAATACAGTTCTATTCTTTGTAAACTATGCAGTCTGTGGTATTTTGCTATGGCAGCAGGAACAGACTAAGACACGCAGTGACGGGGTAGAATCACATGTGATTCTGGACATGGAGGTATCACAGGTGTGGGGGGTACCTGGCACCAGGGACACATGGACAGCCAGAGGTCTCTTCTGTTGAAAGTGATGTCTGAGGTGGTGATTGCTAGAGGAACAGGACTTTTAGATGCTGTTCCTTTTGTTTGGAATGGTTGTCCCCACAGCCACCCCCATAGTAGCTTTTGATACCCTGGTGTGAGAGGTTAAATAGATGGAACATTTGGATTGGCTGGGGAATGAGGGCAGTAGGGAGTAGGGAAGGATCAAGGAGATTGTTGACAGGGTCAGCCCTTGAAGGACATCGAGGGTCACACCAAGGACAGAATTGTAAGCAGAATTATCACTGGAGAAGGCAGAGCTCTGGGCATAGCTTGGAGAACGGCTCAGAGAGGGATCAGACAAGAGCGATAACATACACCATAAAAATGGTATTTCACTAGACTCTAGGCTAACAGTTCTGGGTGGCCTGGGACCTTGTTCCCCTCTGATGTCTTGGATTGGGAATTTGGCATCAGTGATACTTGAGGTCATGTTGAGTTTGAGGGGCTAACAGATCTGCCCGATGCTCCAGCAATGATTGCCATTAGTTATCAATTTTGGACCTATTTTAGTGCTGGGTTGTGGCAGGAAAGGCAGCCCACAGTGAAAGCCTTCGGGAGAGTCATCTCAAGGTGGAAAAGTGAGATGAATTGACATTGAGGGCAGGACCAGCCCTGTGTCAGTTGTGTGCATCTGTGCTTCCATTCGTTCTTCCCTTCAGCACTGCCAGTCTTGGACAGCTCCCCTAGGCTTCTCACCTCCCCTCCTCTCCCATTCATGGTCTCTGATTCCCAGAAGCTGTCCCCACTGAGAAAGCAAGAAACATGGTGGAGGGAGGACGAACTCTCTTGTCAAAGTCAGGCAGAAACAGGCTTCTCTGTTCCTCACTTATAAGCTGTGTTGCTTTGGGCAAAGCACTGCCCCTCTCTGGTTCCATGGCCTCATCTGTAAAGTGGTGATAATAATACCTAACTCATAAGGCTGATAGGGGAATCGAAGCCATTTATCGATTTAATGCAATTCATTAAGCACCTTCTCTGTGCTCTGGGCCCTTTGCTAGGCTCTGTTAAGTTGAGGGATGTTTATAAAGTGGCTTAGCAGAGCCTGGCACATAGTAGGTGCTCAATAAAGGCAATTTTTCTCCCTGGATCACTGTCTGCAACAAAAAGCCAGGGCTAAGGACACCAGGAGACTCCATGATGATGCACAGGCCCCAGCACTCATTCAGCTACTAGGAGAGGTTCCTTTCCATCCTGTGCTTTTGATTAACCTTTCCACTAAGGTGTTAGGATCTTGATATACAACCATCTTAGGAATCTTTGGAGTTTTAAGAGGCCCTAAAATCAAAGTGTGAGAGGTGGGTCCTACTCTTTGTAATTAATACAGAGTTAACGACACTCGCCCAAATTCAGGCCATTCTCCTGATTTCCTAGTTCTGTGGTTGTCCCCTCTACAGTTACCTCCCTCCAGGGAGAGGACTTTGCGTTCACCTAGGAAGGACAACGCTGATGAACTGAAGACACAGTTTCATTGCGATAAGCCTTGCTGAACACCGGCTGGGGCTGCTGGGGACGCGTAGGACAGACCCAACTCCCATTCCTTAGGGTTTGATGTGAGCCGACACACCCCCAGGGAGGTGGGGGGGCAGGCCAGAGCCGTCTCCTCTTAACCCTGTCCTTGTGGGGTCATGATCTTCATCCAGCAATTCCAGCCAGCAAATTAGTCTCCTGGAGGGGCTGAGGGCCCTGCCATGTTGCTCCCACTGGAGACATTCGGCAGGGGGAAGGGGTTGGCTGTAATCCGGGTTTAATTTCTCCAGGGCCTCCATTATAAATTCCATAACTCTACCAGTCAAAACAAGACTAATTCCTGGGACTGCAGCCCCCACCTGGGAGTAGAAAGCCCTGTGCTGTTTTTGCTGCCTTTTATCACCACTAATAAAGGCTTGGCAGTCAGAATTTAGCTGCTGTGGGTGGTTTTCTTACGCATGTGGGCTTTCCCCTCCCCCCACAGGGTCACGGTAGAGTGAATGCTTGCTTGCCTGCTGAGCTTGTTTTTCCACCCGCTTTGTGATATTCCCAGCCTGAAATGCCATGGGTTTGGGGGCCGTTTGCAGAGAAAGGGCCACTGCATTCAGGGTTAATTGGGCCTTTGATGATTCTGACAAGGGTGGGACACTGCGTGATTTATGGAGGAAAGAAGGGGTTGGTTGAAAGTAAGTGGAGCAAAGTTGCAGGTGTGATGTTTAACCTGCTGAAGAGAACGTGATTCGGGTCGCATTCCCTCGCCTAGCTGGTGTGATAGTCTTTGGGAGAGTGGGCTGTGTACGCAGTGAAACAGTGCAAGCTGTTGCTTCACCTCCCCGTACCCACCCCGCCCCCCAGCAGGTTATTTAGCTTTTCTGAGCCTCAGTTTCCACATCTGCAGAATAGCACTGGCTGGCCGTCAGTCCCAACTATGTAGAAGGGTTTTATGTGGCTGTGCACTTAGCACAGGGCCTGGCCCATCAGGAAGCCATGGAGGTGGCAGAAACTGTCATCCTGTGGTTGTTTTATCAAACACCTTAGTCATTACATAGTCATTAGAGATGGTCCCCGAGGGCCTGGCTAAGGTATGAGTTTGTTGTCTCTGAAACAAGCAGACACCAACTTGGCTTTCATTTGTCTGAAAGCTGAGCCTGGTTCCAGCCACCTGGCCCTCTACTTGAAGTTAATGTGGTCTCATTCCAGGTAGGAAATGGGGGAGCCTTTGACTCGGGGAGTCAGTGGTACCAGCTGTGCATGGGGAGGGAGGGGGTACATGTCGAGGGCTGGCCCTGTCTTGGAAGAGAAGGGTGGGGACAGTGGAGCCAGAGCCAAGGTGATGAGGAGGTGAAGCAAGGTGGAATCCGCCTGGTGAGGCCTGAGAGGGGTCATTCAGCCAAGAGCCGCTCAGGCTGGAAGGCTAAAGGCTGGAGGAGACACCCGAATTTCTACCCTGGCTCTGTCACTGTCTAGCTGTGTGACCTTCAGCTGATCACCTAGCATCTCTGAGCTCTAAACCCCTCATCTCTAAAGTGGGGATGTTCATAGTATCTACCCTATGGCTCATAAAGCATTATCTGAGCTTACCTTAAGCAGAATGCCTATCCCGGGCCTGGCACTTAGTGGATGTGCAGAGTGCCGGCTGCTGCTGCTGTAATTATTGTGATCGCGATCCTGTTTACTCATCTTTTCTGCTGCTTTCATGGGGGGTCCTTGGCATTAACAGACACAGTTGGTCTGGGGTCATCCATTACGGCTGGAGGCTGAGTCGGCGACTTTGCTGCAGCGAGTGGCATCTTGCCAGATGTAGCTGGACGCCCTCAGCCTGACACCCCTGAGGGCTGTACGGCAGGTCTCAGAGCAGGCTCAGACTCGGCCTCTCCTCCAAGCACTGGGTAAGAGTTTTAATATGAAAAGCTGCCTCTCCTCCAGCTTCTGGAGGACTGGAGTCAAAAGAGAGAATGTCAGTGTCAGCGGAGGACTCCTTTAGGCTAAACTGTTGACCTGGTGGCCATGACCTTGAAAGTCAGATTCACCTTGGATAAGCTGGAGTCACAATAAATACTCTTTCTGTTGTCTCTGACTTCAGACTCTCTCCAGAAACTGCCACTCTTCGCCCTCTCCGCAGCCACCACCACAGGCCACCGTATCTCACCTGGGTTCCTGCAAGGACCTCCTACCAGCCGTCCCTGCCTTCAGCTTTGTCTCCACCCTCTTTCTGCGGGGACCCTGTGATGGGCAGTGTCAGGCCATCCAGCCCCTTTCCTTAAAAGCCCTCTCATCTCATGCAGACTGAAAAGCCCAAGTCTCCACTGCGTCCATCCCGTCCTGTAAGGGGCTGTTCAGTCCGGTTCCTGCTCCACTCAGAGCGCCTCTCCTCACACTCCCTTAGCCTTCAGGCCCTGCTAGGAACTGGACCGGCCTCCCCACTCCTCCCTGATCCTGCCAAGAGTACTCTGCCCAGACCTATCCTCTTGCTGTTCCTTCTGCCTGCAGCACCTTCCCCAGACAGCTGCTGGTGCATTCTCTTGCTTCTGCAAATCTTTGGTCAAATGCCACTTTATGAGAGAGGACATCCCTGAACACCCCCATTCCCATTAAAAAGTAAAAGCTCCCATAGCTCCTCTCTTTCCTCTCCCTGATTTATTCAATGTTTTTTCTAATTTGTCTCTCCATTAGAATGTAAGCTCCACAAAGGGAGGACTTTGTTTCTTTCACTGCTGTATCCCTAGTGCCCAGAACAATGACAGCACATAGTAGTTGCTCAATAAATGTTTATCGAATGAATGGGTGATGGAATCTTCCTTCCCTGAGGGTATCTCTATAATCTACCCTGAAGATGGTCAGCCAACTCTTCCTTCTTTTCTGAGAACCAAGCAAAAGCATGTGGCTTCAGCATCCAGCGGGAGATACTGAAGTGATCTGCTTGTAAAATTTTCTGGCAGTGAGCTAAAGATTGGTATAGTCTTGTGAGTACATTGATGGAGATGACTTTTTAGGAGGTTTGAAAGCCTCTCATCTGTAGGGAGGTATATTTAGTTAGCTGCCTGGTAGAACTTTCTGTTGTGGGAAGGTGGGTCAGATTAGAGAGAGAAGAAGCCGAGAGAGGTGATAGGAGGCAGGCAAGGTTGGCTGCTTAATGGCAGAATCAAGGTCCAAGTCAGGTCATGCCATTTCACAATGCTCGCTTCCAGTTATCAGGCACCTACTATGGCTTAGATACTGGAGCTACACAGATGGATGGCTCCTACCTTTGAGGAGCTCTCGGTCTAGACCCTCGATCCCATCACCTGATCTTCCCGTCCAAAATGCCATCATTTGAGGCTCTGTCACCTGTTCTTCCTCGTGCTGGAATGTTCCAGGTACACTCCCCACCTCCTTCCCTGATCATCTTGCTACCTTGGCGCTTTTTGTTGGTTTGTCTGTCTCCCTTTCTCTTCAATCTGGCTTAATACAGCATATCTGGCTAAGGGATCTGGCTCATCATCTAAGCCAGAGGTTGTTAGCCCCATTTACACACGAGCAGACCAAGGCCTTAGCTTGACTCCAAGACACCATGGCTCAAGACATCATCATTAGGTTGAAAATACCACCACTGGGCTCAAGACGCCATGATGTCTTGGTGCTTCCATTAAAAGCAAGGCAACCTGGGAGGGTGGGTAAGTGATAAGGCTGGAGCTGGGGGCCTTGAATGAATGCTTGAGGAGCAAAGCTTTTTCTGGAAGCTAGTGGAGCCTCTATAGCTCTGTGCCTTAGTCTGTGATATGCAACAGGCTGTGATGTAGTCAGCTCAGCCTGTTCCCTGGCTCTCGCATACAATGAGTTGGAGCATCATTTCTGTTTCTTGGATATCTGGGGGAGGCTGAGCCTTATCTCTCTCAACTCAACCGCAGCTTCTAGAGTCCAGGAAGCTTCATCTTGGAGTCCTGAGGCAACAGTAAAATGGAGTGGGGAGACCTCAGCCTGTGTTTTTAGATAGGAGTTCCGATTGAAAATCTGGGTTCCCTGTGAGCCTCAGTTTTCTCATTTATAAATGAAGATGAAAAACATACTCTGTCATTATTGGGAGGATGTGATGAGTCCTAGCATGTGAGGTGCCCGTCACAGCCCTGGCCTGTTGTAATTAACCATTCATTGAGAAGCTTGCAGAGCTGTGGTTGAAGGTGTTCCCTCTGCAGCCGGAAGGCCTGGGTGCCACGCCGGACTCTGTCACTTTCCAGCACTGTGACTTGGCTTTTCTGTGTTATGCAGTTAATATCTGTCTGATGGAGTTGTGGTGATTCAGGGAGAGCCTGCAGGAAGCCCACAACACAGGTGCCTTCTTAGAATAAAGCCTTTACCTCATCGTCATTGCTGGGAAAATGGTGGAATGTTGTAGAAGGAACTAGGAGAGGCAGGTTCTCTTCCAGCTCCTTAATTTACAGGTGGGGAAACTGAAGCCCAGAGAGGCAGAGCAGAGACACAGGTCCCTGACTTTCAGGCCTGCCCTCTCCTCAGTTCCACTGTTACTGACGGTGCCCTGTCTCTCCCAGGATGGGGACAGTGGGGGTTTGGAGACATTGTCCTCCCTGCTGTAAATGTAGCACCTCCAAGGGAGCATCGGTAGGGGAACCGTAGCTGACCTGCCATTCGGATCCCCGTTTGGGAGATGCAGATGCCGGTTCCATGAAGACTGCTGCTTTTCTCCCTGAATGAGAAAATATGTCTTGGATATGCCTTGTGCTGCAACTACCCCTAATCTGCAAACCCTGTGATTCTCCAAAAGAGGGAAAGGAGAGGGAAAAAAATGCCTATACAATCTGGCCGACTCTTGGGCCAAGATTTAGAGACGGGAGCTGTAGTGAGGTCTTGCATTACTGAGCCTTCATTACTTTTACAAAATACGTTCCAGTGGGTTCACCCGCCGCTATAAAGCGCTGTCGTAAATAATTAAACTCCACTTGTCAAGGGGGCTGGGAGTGGGTGGTGAAACGTGGCACGTACGAGGAACACTGGGCTGGGAGACAGGTGTCCTGGGACGCTGGCCTGTCTCTAATCCCTGTGCCCTTTGGAGGTGGGCAATTTTACCTCTCTTGGCTCCAGCTTCCCCCAGGGTAGAACGAGGAGGTTGCAGCAGGTGTTCTCCTGAGTCCCCCGGCTGGCACTGATGGTCAGCAGAGCTCAGCTGCAGTGAGTGTACATTTTGGGGAAAACAAGTCCGGGTTTCCCGATCTTCTTTCCTTCTAGTCATCCTTCCATTTACCCAAGTTCCAAGTGCTTTTCCAGACACTGGGCAAAGCAGAGGTGGTTACGTCACAGGCAGCCTTAGCTCTTTAGTGTCTCACAATCAAGTGTAGAAACCCATCCAGGAAACTGATCACAATGTCAGAACAGCCCAGAGTCCTGTGGATGTGCAGGAGAGGGGCAGCAGCTACCCAGCCTGGGGGGCTTCCTGGAGGAGTTACCTTTGAACCAAGTTCGGAGAATGGGTAGAGGTTAGACAAGGAAGGACATGCAAGACAGGATGGCCTATGCAGAGGTACAGAAGAGGGCCCAGCAGTTGGAAGACTGGCTGGTGCTTCCATCAAGAGCAAAGGTGACCTGGGAGGGTGGCTGAGTGATAGGGCTGGAGCCAGGGTCCTTGAATGCTCGGTTGGGGGGCATGGCTTTATCTGGAAGCTGGTGGAGCTGCCATAGTTCTGTGCCTTAGCCTGGGATATACAACTTTACCAAAGCCTGGGTGGACTTTAAGTAGGTTTGCCCCTGCCCAACCCCACTCTGCCTCTTTTTCTTCCTTGGATTAGGTAGGATTGGTGGAGTGCATTAGGCTGCTCTGGCTTCCATAACAAACACTGCAGGTTGGTAGCTTATGCAGCAGAAATGTGTTTTTTCACAGCTGTAGAGGCTGGAAGTCCAAGGTCATGGCGTCAGCAGGTTGCCTTCCTCTGAGGAGTCTGTCTTTGTCTTTTGGATAGATGGCCGCCTTCTTGCTGTACCCTCCGTGCACACATCACTGGGATGTCTTTGTGTGTTTAAACTTCCTTTTCATATACGAATATGGGTTAGATGGGATCACGGTCCACCCTAACGGCCATCACCTCGTGAAAGGCCTATCTCTACATACTGTCACATCCTGAGGTCCTGGGGCTTAGGACTTCATGAATTTTGGGGGGGACACAATTCAGTCCATAACATGGGGGTTCACACATGTTATTGGTGGAAGAAGGGGGTTGTCCCTTGAGCTCCTAGGGAGATTTCTACGATGGGTACATTCATAGAATGTTCTGGCCAGATGGGGCCGCCACTCCTGCCTCTCCCCATCCTGCTTCCCAGTTTAGCAGTTGGAAAAAGCAGAACTCTGAGAGGGGTTTCAGCATGCCCAAGGACATGGCAAATGAGTGGCCCCGAAGGATCAGGATTTAGCACGCTGGCCCCCCACACTCAGCCCTGCAAGGAGTAGAGCCTGTTGGAACATCATGCCCTCATGCCTCGGTCCCCTTTACTGAACAAGAATTCTGGCAACCCCTCCTACTAGCTGGTTGGCCAGGGAAGTCACTTTGCCCCTCTGAGGGCGCTGGTCTGCTCATCTGTGAAATGGGGCTAATATTCCCTGGCTTAGCTCCTGGAATTACTATGAGGACTGTGTGTTCTTGTTATGAATGTATTAATGCACTCTGGTGGAAGGGCGGCCCAGAGATGGCCAGATGGCCCAAAGTCACATACTCTGGTGCAATGGACTGAGTGTTTGCCCTCTGCAAAATTCATATGTTGAGACCTAATCCCCAGAGGGATAATATTAGGAGGTGGGGTCTTCAGGAGGCGATAAGGTTGTGAAGGCAGAGCCCTCATGAATGAGATCAGGGCCCCTATAAAGGGATGAAGAGACCGGAGTTCTCAGCTACCCAGTGAGGACACAGTGAGAAGGTGCCGTCTGTGAACCAGGAAGTGCACCCTCATCAGATGCCAAATCTGCAGACCCCTTGATCCTGGACTTCCCAGAACCCGGACTGTGAGAAATACATTTCTGTTATTGACAAGCTGCCCAGTTCATGCAATTTCATTACAACAGCCTAAACAGACGAATATAGCCTGGCCTAAGCATCCTGGCTTTGGAGACCCCACTCCTGCCTCTGTCTCCCTGGGCTGGCCAGGAAGGTGGAAGAGGAGGGGTGTGTGTGTCTGTTTATTCCCATCGCCTCTTTCACATTACAGGACAAGCCTGATGTTCCAGCCCATTAGCAGACAGCAGGCTTGGCTTGGTGGTAGCTGGTTGGTGGCTGTGTGGCAAATACAGCAGATACCAGCTGGGCACAACTCTTAAGAGGGCGGTCTCAGCTCCCCACTGGGGTTGTCGAGGTCCCCCTTTGGAGTCCCCAGCTGTGGTTTTGGAAATGGGTGCCTTGAGGACAGGCCTGGGGGAGGCTGGGGTCCTGCCATGGGGTTGGCATGCAGGGCTGCCTGAGGGAAGGGCAAGCTGCTTCCGGACAGTTGACCTCAGGGCCCCTGCTCTCCCCACAAGTTCAGATTCTTTTGCTTTTTATTCTCTCCCTTTTTCTCTGTCCCCTCCCCATTTCTCAGCCTCCTTTCTCTCCTGCAGAAGTTACACTAGAGAGAATTGAAGGAATCAGGCATGCTTTCCATCCACCTCCACTGGCCACTTCCTGACAGGTGACTCCACGTAGCCTGAGTAAATTCTCCAAGTGTGTTTCTTGTCTGTAACGTGCAGACCGCGCTAATTGTGATCATTGTGGGAGCAGATAACTTGGGTACAGAGGCCAAATGCCCCCTGCCCCTGCCCCCTGCCTCTCCATTTGTTCTAGCCTGATTTCTGATCCCTGCTCACCGTCACTTTGGGCAGATGGGACTTGTAGGGTGAAGGGAACACGGTGGTTTCCTCCTGTCTCACTTGAGCCAACTTGCTCTGTAGGGTGATGTCATCCTTTGCTACTAGATGAGATCAAGAGTGAGTCCCACAGCTTTCCTGGTCACTTTTAGGCAGCCAAGTTTCCTCTGGTCACTTCTCTAATGTCCACTCTCATGGAATTGTGAAAACTGAAAATTCATTCATTTAAACTCAAGGCCTTTCCAGTCCCTGGGCCCAGGTCAGCTGGGGGCAAGAAGGAGCTTGTGGTAGTGTCTCAATTTCCCACCTTGCTTTTCCCCCCTCCCCCGAATTTCTGGCAGTGTTTTCTGAGGGGCCTGCCCTCTGGGGTCAGAGGTGGGGAGAGTTGGGAAGAGAGAAGGAGGGAAAGAGGCAGAAGTGGACCAGACTGGCACTTGTGAGCCGGGGCCAGTGCACTCTGGGCTTGGCACATGTCTAAATCCCACGCTTTCTCGTGTGGGACTTTGGTGGGTTCCTTGGAGCCCTACACCCCTTTCCAGGGCCCCCTCCCCTGCGGCTCCTGTGGCTCGCCAACTGTCATGGGTCTCCACCTGCCTGGTGTTGAGGTGTCTTTGCCCCCCTGGGGATTCTCCTGATATCCCCCCTGTGCTCTTCTGTGGTCCCTGGGAGACGCTTTGTCCTGACAAACACCAGGTTTTAGGTGCCTCCTCCCCTCCCCCACCATCATCTGAACTTTTCCTGGGTGAGGCACATATGGTTGTGTCCCCACTCAAGCACCCAAAGGAGGCAGATGTAGCTTTCCAAGTAGCCTTGCTGAAGACCGTCTGTTCGGGTTTGGGGTAAGAATGAGCACCTGCCCTTCTCTGTTTGGAGGGACGTGCTCAGAGCTCTCATCGCTCTCCCCAGAACTCTCCTTCTCCTCATCTCCAGCCCCTCTTGGTCTCTCCAGCCTCTTTTCTTTTTGAGATAGAATCTTTGTCCCCCAGGCTGGAGTGCAGTGGCATAGTCTCAGCTCACTGCAACCTCTACCTCCCAGGTTCAAACTATTCTTGTGTCTCAGTCTCCCGAGTAGCTGGGATTACAGGTGCGCACCACCACGCCTGGCTAATTTTTGTATTTTTAATAGACACGGGGTTTCGCCATGTTGCCCAGGCTGGTCTTGAACTCCTGGCATCAGGTGACCCACCTGCCACGGCCCCCCAAAGTGCTGGGATTACAGGCGTGAGCCACCGTGCCTGGCCTCCAACCTCTTTTAAGCTAGAGGAAGGATCATTAAGGCCAGCTCTTGGCCACCTCCTTTGAAATCCTGCTTGTGTGGTCTCACACCTCACCTTGGAATGAGGATGAGACTGGCATCTACTATCTTAGGTCCTCATCCAAAACAGAGACCAAAATGGTTCCATTTCAACACCTAGTTACCCTCGAGCACGCTCAAGCCTTTCCACCTCAGCACCTTTGCACGTGCTGCTGCCGCCTCTGCCCGAGTGCCTTGTCCCCAGATCCCTGCATGGCTGGGGCCTCATTCTATGACCTCAGATATTTCATCTTGTCACGTGCTTACCCCTCCCCAGTTAGTCATGCTGCCACATCATCCTGCTGTCTTTTCTTCTGCAGAGTGTTTATGGAGGCCTGGAGTGATTTATTTGTTTGCTTGTTTATCTTATGTCACTAGTTCCCCTGCCCCCATTGCTCCCTCTGTTGCTTCTAGCCCATCAGCTCTGGAAAAGCATCTAGTCCATCAGGTCCCCATTCATCTGTTTTCCTCTGGGCTGATGGAAGTTTCTGGTGCAAAGATGACACTTAGAATGCCATGGGTTATCTTCTCAGTTCCCTGATCGGTCCACACAAGGAGTCCACAGTCTGGCACGTGGGATTTGGTGAAGCTACTAGAACATCTCAAGGGGCCGAGGTAATAGGGACAGTAGTTCTCTGCCCATCCCTCTGCAGGTGGCAAAGGTGTGTCTCTGGTCAGAACGGTGTGAGCCACGTTGTCCAGCTTTCCCTGGGTCCTCTCCTACACAGATGGGTCAGGAGCAGGATCTCAGACATACAGACCCCAAGTGGAAAGTCAAGGGCCAGGGGAGGTGGGTGTGAATACTGAAACAGGAAGAAGCCGGGAGGTGCCTTGGTGGGTGGTGCCCATGGGAAGCTGAATGCCTCCTTGCCCAGTGGGGGGCCAGGCTAGGTCCCCGAGAGATTGCCCAGAAATGACAGGAGGCTCGGCTGTGAGCAGGGCCTGCTGTGAGTGAGAAGGAGCAGAGCTTCCCCCAGGGGAGAAGCAGCCTTCATGAAGCAGGCTGGCCTGTGGGAGGGGCTGATCAAAAGGGGGAGTAGGAGGGGCTGGCGGGGATGGGATATGGGTAGACCCATGGGGCAGGAGGGAGGTCAGGCAGGATCAGTCTAGCCAGGGAGAAAGGGCTGAAGAGTCAGTTTCTCTGGGACCAGAGCTCTGGTCCCAGCTTCCTTTGGCTGGCTTGGCTTCAGTCCATGCAGAGGACAGTGGCCTAGTGGCCTGGGCAACCTGAAACCCACAGATGCTTCCCTTTGTCATAATCACAATGAGATCAGGAGTTTAATTTTTTTTTCTTTTTTTTTTTAAGACAAAGTTTCACCATGTTGGTCAGGCTGGTCTCGAACTCCTGTCTTCAGGTGATCCGCCCGCCTTGGCCTCCCAAAGTGCTGGGATTATAGGCGTGAGCCACCGCGCCTGGCCTGAGATCAGGAGTTTAAATGGGACCATTTACCTGCTGGGAAGGGAAAACTGCAAATACTCACCGAGCACCTGCCAGCTTCTAGGTGCTGTTCTGGCCACCACTTTGCGGGGAGGGGCAGCAGATGTGGGAATAGGCGCCTCCTTGGGGTGGCCTGCAGGTGTTCACTGTGTACAGCTCTGCCAGAGCTCAGGATCAGCCACACTTGGGATGGACCAGATATACCTGGGAGTCTGTGTTCCAGTGCGGGATTGGTGCAGGGAGAGGTGGGGGTGCTAGGGGACAGAAGCCCAGCTTCCTCGCCTGTTCCTCATCCTTGATCCGCTGAGGGACGGTTCTGAGCTGTGCTCCCAGGGTCTCCTGAGTGCCTGCAGCGGTAACTGCCCATGAGCTCCCCTTCGCAGACAACCTTCTTCCTCCTTTCACTTCCCACCTCCCTCACCGTGCTTCCTGGAGTCGCCTCCCTAATAACAGACTTGTACTCCAGTCCTTGTCTGCTTTGGAGGGAACCCAAATAAGAAAGGTGGTCAACCGCTTTTAAGAAAGGAGAATATAAGACAGGTATGCTGTTTCTTTCATGGAGAAACTCAAGTTCAGAGAGGTTAATCAGCTTCCTCCAGATCACTCAGCCAGGAAGCCAGGTGCTTGACCCCAGAAGACCAGGCTGGGGTAGTGGGTTGGCTTGGGCTCTAACCCCAAGAGAGACAGCTGACTCGAGTCTGGAGCAGGGGGCTGAGGGGTTAACATCATACATAGTGAGGTGGGAAGAGTTGGGGATGGGGTTGGTCCAGCTCTGTCCAAGGGTAGTGGGTGGGGTCAGAGTGGGGGGGCCGCCCAGCAGGGGCCCCGCGGGAATTAGTGACAAAATCAGAGGGGAAGAGACTGTCATCCAACCCTGAGCTCCCGGCCCTGCCCAGCACAGATGGTGCAATTAGAGGCTTGGGCAGATTTGCTGCAGAAGACGCTGCCGCTGGGGGAAAGGAGGCAGTTCTGCGGGGGGTCTCTATTTTAAAAGCAGCCAGCAGTGTATAATTCCTGTGAGTAAATTGTATGTTTAAGTGCTTAGGGTGGGGGTGCAGCCATGGTGCTTGCTTCTGTGTGGAAATTAGGACGATGCTGGCCTTGGATCTGGAGCTCCTGCTGCGGGGAGGAGGGAGGAGGGAGGAAGAGCCCAGAACCATGTGCCAGGGCCCCCATTTCTCCCTCCAGAGGCTTGGAAAGGCAGGACAGGCAGATGGCACCCCATTCCCGCCATATTGTCTTGTGAGGCAAGACAGGGTCTGCCCTTTGCCCGCCTTTGAGATGGCCGTGCCTGACCCCGGAAGACCAGGCTGGGGCTCTAACCCCTCGCTGAGTCCTCTCAGGGGCCAGGTCTCCTTCACTGCCTTGAGTCTGCAGGGAACAGTGGAATCTTTAAGCATTTGTGGAACTCCAAGAGGGCAGGGGCCCCATCTGGCTTGTTCATGCAGTATACAGCAGGTGCTTAATAAATGAGTTGACCAAATCCAATAGGTGAAGGGGCATAGTGAGGACTCCCTGGCTCAGGCTGCCACTCGAGTGCCCCTGCCTTTTTGGGGCATGCTATCCTCAGCTCTTTGCACGTGGAGTGGAAAGAATGGTGCTTCCCTTGGGGCTTTGAGGAGGATTCCCAGAGGTGGGGCTTGTAGACTGCGGGGCCCAGCCCTTGACACCTGGTAAGTGTTCAGGAGGTGGCAGGGCATCTGTTCCCTTAGTTCTCTGAGCCTGGCTTCCTCCGTGTGGCCTCTGAGTCAGGGTGGGGGTGAACCACATTCTGGGCCGGGGAGACCATAGGGAGTAGTGAGTGACTAGTCCTTCAGGAGCTGGTTCTGGTCCCTGTACCCTATCTCTACCCCCGCAACTCCCACCCCCAGTTCAGACTCCACCTGCAGGCGGAGGAGGCGGGAGCCCATGTGCAGAGGAAGGAGCCATGACCTCACCTTCTCGCCCGCTGTGAAAAGGGCAGGGTCAGGGGTAGGGCTGAGCTCTGTAGACCCACCCACTCTTGTCCCCTTGCAAGGGTGCAAACACGTCATTCTCTTCCAGAGACTGGGAGGGACAGACAGGGAAGAGGATAATTCCAGGGAAGCTCATTGGCTGGCTGCTGTCAATGTATGTGCCTCTGTGTGTCTGTGTCTGTGTG
>NW_016107330.1:8098939-8119065 GCF_001604975.1 Cebus imitator
TGTCTCTGTGTGTGTGTGTCTGTGTCTCTGTGTGTATGTGTCTGTGTTTGTGTGTGTGTGTCTTACAGTGCCCTTCTCCAGCTGGTATCTGTCTCCGGGTTTCTCCCTGAGTTTCTAAGGACACTGTCCTTCTCGACCTGTGTACCCCCTGTGCCTGGTTGTGTGTACATGTGTGTGTGTGTGTGTGTGTACACGCAGAAATAAGCCCTCAGAAATAAGTGGGGGCAGTGGGCTGCCTCAGAAATAAGCCCTCAGCTGGATCCCTGTCTGCCTTCCTCCCTCCGAGCTCCAGCCAGGCCAGCCCCCTAGAAGCACGACTTTGGTTGGCCTCCCTGAAATCAGCCATACCTGAGCAGGATGGACCCAGGTCAGCCACTGTCCCCTCACCAAATCCCTTCCCCTGCCCTTTCATGGGAAGGCTGGGTCAGGGTTGATGGGGTGGGGGTGGTATTTGTTGGGGGGTTGGGGAGCACTAGGAGTCCCGGGCTCCAGCTTATCAGGAGGCTCTTCTACCCACTGTGGCCTCTGGTGCCAAGAGGTCTCCCTCAAGGGTCTTGGGAAATAGAGTAATTTCTACGCAGCCAGGGCCCTGGCACTGGTACTCAATGGCCATGAGTAAATGACGAGCCACTTCTCTGTGGCTGAGGCAGCAGCCTTGGCGGAGTGGGTGGCATTGAGGTGGGGGCTGCACTGACTCCCTCCTCATGGAATGCTCCAGAATCACAGATTTCCCTCTACCAGGGAACTGTGGGCTCTCAGAGGAAATGTTGGGTGGCATGGACTGAAGGTGTAGGAACATTTGTGGCAACAGGAGGCTGCATTCAAGTGTTGGCTCTGCCACTGTGATCCCGATAAAGTTCCTTGTTGGGTCTGGGCCTCGGTTTTTCACCCTGAACACTGGGAGTGGGAAGGTTTGGACAAGATGCTTTCTCAGGGCTTTTCAGCTCAGGTGAAGACGGTCTATAAGAAGGAGAGGGTGGGAGGGAGAAGAGATGGGGAGGGAGGCGGTGGGCGGTGGTGGGGAGAGGGGGATTTAAACAGTTGCTGAAGTCTGGAGGGCAGCCTGGCAAGCTGGAAATTCAGGTAAGAGTCATGTCACAGACTTGAGTGTGCAGCCCACAGGGCAGGCCAGGAGGCTGGAAACTCAGCCAGAAATCGCTGCTGCTTCTGTAAACCTCAAACTCCTGACCTCAGGTGATCCACCTGCCTTGGCCTTCCAAAGGGCTGGGATTGCAGGCATGTGCCACTGCACCCGGCCCCATGTTCCACCATACTTACTAGCCAGGTGTCAGCCTTCTGTAGCTGCCACATTCCCTCTACCCCAGGACCTTTGCATGTGCTGTGTCCTCAGCCTGGAGCACACTTCTCTCTCTTCTTCAGGAAAATTCCTTCCAATCTCAGCTTGAGCATCATCTGACCCACCTAGACTCCCTGACAGGGTCTGATTTCTCCATATAAGGTTCTCGAAACTTACACACCCTATGGTAATTGCCACAGGTGCACTTTTGCGTGATTGTGTGTGATTATGAGATTGATGTCTGGTTCCCCGCCAGCCTGTGGATTCTCAGAGCAGGAGCCTCCTCTGCTTTTGTTCTCCACTCTCTCCCCAGTGCCTGGGAAGTGGCTGCACGTGCTGTCCATGTTTAAGGAGTGAGTGAGTGAGTGAATGGCCAGGTTCCAGGAGTTTCTCATTTCCTTGAGGACGTGGAAGGCACTTGATGCCTCTCCCGCTGGGCTCTGCCCCCAACTCTACTCACTGAGTTC
This sequence comes from Cebus imitator, assembly GCF_001604975.1. Taxonomy (NCBI): domain Eukaryota; kingdom Metazoa; phylum Chordata; class Mammalia; order Primates; family Cebidae; genus Cebus; species Cebus imitator. The sequence goes on from NW_016107330.1 coordinate 8,100,704, forward strand.
AGGGATGTTTGGAAAACCAGTCCTGGCCGGGTATGGTGGCTCACGCTTGTAATTCCAGCACTTTGGGAGGCTGAGGTGGCCAGATCACAAGGTCATGAGTTTGAGACCAGCCTAGCCAACATGGTGAAACCCTGCCCCTACTAAAGATATAAAAAATTAGCTGGGCAGGGTGGCGCATGCCTGTAATCCCAGCTACTTGGGAGGCTGAGGCTGGAGAATCGCTTGAACCTGGGAGGCAGAGGTTGTAGTGAGCCGAGATCGTACCATTGCACTCCAGCTTGGGCAACAGGGCGAGACTCCGTCTCAAAAGAACAAACAAACAAAAATCCGGTCCTGCCTTTGACGAGTTTGTTCCCTCCTCAACTCCAGCACTAGCTGGACTACCTGGGCGGAGGTGCCTTCCCTCTCTGGTTCACTGTGTTCCCTGCTTCTCCACCATATAACCTTCCCCAATTTAGGGAGTGGAGTTGGTCCTCGTCTTTGCCTTAGAAACCAGACAACTGTGGCTCAGAGGAGGTAGGTAACGTCCAAGTCATCCTCAGGTCCGTCCTGTCAGGCCCGTCCCGCCAGGTCCGCTGCCTCCTCCTGTCCACCTCTGCCAGCTTCCCACCACCTCTGTCATAGCACTGCATCTCCCTGCAGCACCATCAACTCGGCCATGTCACCGCGCTCCTTGCCTGCCACCCCCTAATCTCCCCTCCACCAGAGGGATATTTAAAAAATATAAATTAGATCAGGACATTCTTTAGCTCCAAACCCTCCAGGGGGTCCCATTATAGTTAGAATGAAACTCACTGCCCTGTATCAGGAGTTGGCAAGCTCTTCTATAAAGGACCAGGTAGTAAATATTTTCAACTTGGTGGGCCATATGGCCTCGTCGCAATTATTTGGTTCTGCTGTTGTAGCACAAAAGCAGGCACAGGCAATTTGTAAGGGAGTGGGCATGGCTGTGTTCTAATAAAACTTGGTTTACAAGCACAAGCGGTGGGCCAGACTTGGCCCGCAGCCTGTAGTTTGCTGCCCCTGGTCCACAGGTCCCTGCATGAGCCCTCCCTGCTCCCCTTCCCCACACCTCACCACCCCTCCCTCTCCTTGATGCCTCTTTCAGGGCCACTCAGGCCTCCTTGATGTCTCCCAAACATGCCAGGCGCAGCCTTATCTCAGGACATTGCATGTGCTGTTCCTTCTGTCCCAAATACAGTCCCGCTGGATCCGCATAAACTGATTCTGTCATTCTACACATTTCGGGGCAGATGTTATCTCCTTGAAAAGCCTTTTCTGACCCATCTGTCTAAAAAGCACCTTCCCAAGTCTGGCTTTGCTGGATCCTGTTTTATTTTTTTCAGAGCACTATCCTTCTTTGAATTTATTTACTCATTTGTTTGTTTGTGAATCCACCATCCATCTGTCCATTCGTCTGTCTATCCATCCTTCTATCCATCTGTTCATCCATCCACTCATCCATCTGTCCATCCATCCATCCATCTGTCCATCCATCCATCCATCCATCCATCCATCTGTCCGTCCATCCATCCATCTATTCATTCATCTATTTATCCATCTGTCCATCTGTCTCAGTCTGTTTGGGTTGCTCTAAGAAAGTACCCTAGACTAGGCGGATTGTAAACAACAAAAATTTATTTTTCACAATTCTGGAAGCTGGGAAGTTCAAGATCAAAGTGCCGGCTGGTTCAGTGCCTGATGAGGGCCCATTTTCTGATTCATAGATGGCATCTTCTGTCTATGTTCTCCTCATGTAGCAAAGGGATGAGGGAGCTCCCTGGAGGCTCTTTTATGAGGGCACTAATCCTATTCATGAGGGCTCTCCCCTCGTGACCTAATGACCTCCCCAAAGCCCCACCTACACACATCATCAAGCTGGGGATTAGGTTTCAACATAAGATATTCAGTCCATGGCACCGTCCATCTACCTATCCGTCCATCCATCCATCCATCCATCCCCCCACCCACCCACCCACCCATCCATCCATGGTCTAACTCTCCCTTCTAGAATTTAGGTTCCATAAGGGCATAACTTTGTCTGTCTTGATCACTAACACAGTCCCTGCATCAAGAGTCATGGTAGGCAGTGGATATGGTAAATAACTAGACTGCCTAGCTGCTTGTCCAAGGCACCAGCCTGGCTTAGGCGAGTGCACAGAGCATCTCCCCAGGGTCTTCTCCCACCTCTGATGTAGCAGCTCCCTGTCTCTTCTGTCCACTCTAGAGCTCTTCGCCAGCTTCTGCCCCCTCCTGACCCCCCCATTTCCCCCCTTCCTTCTCCAAAGTGAAAGAAATTTAAAGAAATCAAATGAAATCACCACCTTTGGGCACCTCCCTGTGAGCACATCGAAGGTTAAGCTGAGGAATCTCTGCTCTGCAGACCGAAGTGACGTGGAGGCACTTGAAAATGAAGTGTCTCCCGTACGAGTGTTTAATTATCCTATTATAGGACAGTAACTGGGCACTAGGATTTTTTATAATTATTAATAGAGTATTAAACAATGAATTACCACGAACAATTAAAATTAATTACATTTCTTGGAATTAATGAAATTATTCTTTTGATAGGACAAGTGGCTAAGCAGACATAAAAATTAAGAACCAGTACACCAAAAGTCTGCAGGAGCGGGGTGTGGTGAGGCTGGGTGCCTTTCCCTCTCCAGCCATGGGGAGGGGCTCCATGCACAGGCTGGGGCCTTGGGAATCTCACAGTTCTCCAGAGAGGAGGATGAGCTGGAAGGCTGGACCCAGACGGCCTGCTCAGAATTCTGCCTGGAGCCTCATCCAATCTATCAGGCCCAGCTCTTAGCTTATCTCCTTCTCTCTACCCTCCTTTCCTTTCTTTATTTCTTCCTCCCTCTTAACCTTTTATCCTTCTTTTTTTTGGTGCAGGCTAGGCATGCCCTAAGCACTGGAAGCACAGGGATAAATCAGTCAAAATTCCGTTCCTTTGTAGACTTCAAGGTCAAAGAGACCTAGCATCGTCTTGATGCAGAGGGGTGAGGTTCAGCTTTGGACCCTACTTTTTACCAAGTGTGTGACCTTCAGAAAACTATCTACTTTCTTGGAGCCTCAGTTCCCTCATTTGTAACGTGACACCTCCCTCACGGGGTTGTTGAGGGAAAAATGAGTTATTATGTGTTGACATGGTTTGGCTGTGTCCCCACCCAAATCTCATCTTGAATTGTACTCCCATAATTCCCATGTGTTGTGGGAGGGACCCGATGGGAGATAATTGAATCATGGGGGTGGTTTTCCCCATACTGTTCTTGTGGTAGTCAATAAGTCTCATGAGATCTGATGGTTTTATAGGGGGAAACCCCCTTTGCTTGGTTCTCTCATTCTCTCTTGCCTGCCGCCATGTGAGACATGCCTTTCACCTTCTGCCATCATTGTGAGGCCTCCACAGCCACGTGGAACTGTGAGTCCATTAAACCTCTTTTTCTTTATAAATTACCCTGTCTCAGGCATGACTTTTCAGCAGTGATAATGGACTAATGCATGTGTCAAGCATTTATTAATATTGTAGTGCCTAGAACATAGTAAGTGCTTAATAAATGTTTGTTTATATCATTATCGTTGTGACTATTTATTAATAATTGCTGTGACAGCCATAAGCAAGGGAAAGATACCTAACCAGGCCTATTAGGGTCAGAGAAGCTTTTCTCGAGAAGAGATCCTTAGCTGAGTCTCTAATCATGGGTGGGCCTTGGCTAGGTTGAGACGCAAAGGAAGAGCATCTCAGGCAGAGGGAACAGCATGTGCCAAGGCTTGGAGGTCTGCCCATGATTTGAACTGCAGTAGCTCTGTGTTTCAGGAGTGTCGCCTGAACATTGTGGAATGGGGAAAGAGGTGGCTTGGGAAGGTGTGGAAGCTGCCTCCCAATGATGTCCTGCCCTTTCTAACTGCCCCCCCCTCCTCGACCCCACCATGCTATCCTGGGACTGGTCTGTGTTGAGATCCGGTAGAGGGAACGAAATGTCACTCTCAAGGCTCCTTCCTCAAAGGCACTCTGGCTTCCTCCCTGCTGTCTTGCTTTGGGATCAGTTGCTCCGGAGGAAGCCAGTTGTCATGTCAAGCGACTCTATGGAGAGGCCCTTGTGGCAAGAGACAGAGGTCTTCTGACAGCCATCAGCAGGGAATGAGGTCTCAGCCGGTGGCTGTGAGAATCAGCCATCTAAGGAGTAGGTCCTCCATCCCCAATCAAGCTACAACCTGACTACGACCGCATGAGGGCCAGAGCCAGCACCTCCCAGCCAGATGCTTTGATGTCTTAACCCACTGAACCTAGGCGAGACACTGTGACTGTTTCTTTTTTTCTTTTGCTTGTTTTTTTGAAACAGAGTCTTGCTCTGTCACCCAGGCTGGAGTGCAGTGGTGTGATCTCGACTCACTGCGGCCTCTGCCTCCTGGGTTCAAGTGATTCTCCTGCCTCAGCCTCCCGAGTAGCTGGGACTACAGGCGTGTGCCACCACGCCTGGCTAATTTTTTGTATTTTTAGTGCAAACCGGGTTTCATCGTGTTAGCCAGGATGGTCTCCATCTCTTGACCTCGGGTGATCCACCCACCTCGGCCTCCCAAGGTGCTGGGATTATAGGCATGAGCCACGGCACCTGGCCTGACACTGACTGTTACTTGTTGCTTTAAGCCACTACATTTTGGGGCAATCTGTCACACAGCAGTTGATAACTAATACAAGTAGTTAGCAGAACTACTAACCTGTGAAGGGTCTCATGGGAGCGTTTTAAGTGAGAGCTGAAGGTCAGATTTGTAGGTTAGGAATATCATTCTTTACAGCGTAGAGGATGCATTGGGGAATGAAAAATAGCTGTTAGTTATTGCTCATTTATTATGTTCGGGCACAAGTCCAATACTGCACACGTGTTCGCTTACTTAATCCTCACAACAACCCTATCAGGTACGTACTATTATTATGCAAATTTTGAAGATAAGAAAATTGAGAAAGCTTGAAAAACTCACTCCATATTACACACCTAATAGGTCACGAGGATGCTGGCTTTTGCATGCAGTCAGTTTCTTAACCTCTCTGGAGGCTGGGAGCACAGAGATAAGAAGGGCAGGAACAACCGGGCGCTGTGGCTCACGCCTGTAATCCCAGCTTTTAGGGAGGCAGAGGCGGGAGGAGAGCTTGAGCCCAGGAGTTCGAGACCTGCCTGGGCAATGTAGCAAGACCCTGTTCTCCACAAAAAGAAAAAAAACAAAAAGACAAAAAAAAAGGGGGGGGGCAGGAACAGATGTAGGACCGAATGAGACGTGAGGGGTGCTTGAGAGCTGGACTTGGCACTGCTGGGACAGACAGTGAGGGAAAAGGAAGCCACCGGGACGCAGGTTCCTGTCTTCTCCTGTGTTCCTTTCTTAGGCTTAGAGTGGATGACCCAGGGTGGGCCCAGAACCTGAGATGGGGAAACCATAGCAGGGGCAGGTTTGGGGCAAAGCAAGGAGGTGTTTTGGGGATGTGTTGAGGTTAAGGTGCTGAAAGGCATGTAGGTAACTCAAGGAGATGTTAGGGCTGGAGACCCCTCATGCCCCACCGCCCCCCGTTAGCTCTTATCAGACCACATGTGCCGGTCTCCCCAACACCTCATGTCATTCCCATACCTTGTGTCTGTGCCACCTCCAGCTGCCGAATGCCAAGCATGCAGTTTGGCCTACGGCAGTGCCCTGGGGATGTACATGGAAGGGTCCACTGAGCTCCGGGTCTTGGGTCTGGTGCTGCAGGCTGCTCTGGTGTGGGCGTGATGGGAAATGTGGCAGGCAGGTGGGAGCTTGGAACTGTGGAGCATATCCTGATGGTGTGCCCAGGAGTGTGTCTGGGACCAGCAGCTTCACCCCATATGCTGCTGTTCTTCCCAAACTGACAGCTGCTTGCTCCCTCCCCAGCCCAGGGATGCCAAGCCTGGCCTCTGGAGGAGCCCAGTGTGTCCCGTGAAGTGACTGCTGGGGCCTGGGCTCACAGGGTGGGGCCTGGTTCCTGGCTGAGGCTGAGATGCAGAGTCACCCTGGGCCTGGGGGCCGGGTCAGAGGGTGTTGGAAGACCTTCCCCAAGAGATCTTGAGGCTCCTCTCATCACCCCCGCCCACCAGGGTCAGAGTGCTGCTTTTGCGTCTGTGTCCTGTGTGAGTCCAGAGTTGCTGTGTTGCTCCGGCCTGTGCTGGGTTTGATACTGCAGTTCCATGGAGCAACTTGCCAGGACTGACAACCAGGCCCAGATGGGCAGATTCCCTTCCCATTCACAGGAGCTGGCAAAGGCCCAGGCCCTCGCACCTGCTGAAAGGCCCCTCAAATGGCTGGCACCAAATCTTTGAGCAGAGCTCAAGGGAGCCCCATTGGCAGTCTGGGGCCTGGAGAAACTTCAAAACACAGCAAGAGGCCGGGAAAACTCTTCAGAGCAGAGATTCCAAATAGGAGAGGGTGGCGAAGGGGGAGAGCAGATTTTGCTCCCCAGGGGACAGTTGGCAATGCCTGGAACCATTTTTGGTTGTTACAGTTGGGGATGGGGGTGCTGCTGGCATCTGGTGGGTAAAGCACAGGGATGCTGCTAAACCTCCAGAGTGCACAAGATAGCCCAACTTTCTTTTCTATTTTTAGTAGCCTTGCTCTGTCACCCAGGCTGGAGTGCAGTGGCACCATCAGGGCTTACTGCAACCTCGACTCCCCAGGCTCAAGTGAGCCTCCTGCCTGAGCCTCCCCGACCCCAAGTAGCTGGGACTACAGGTGTGCGCCACCACACCTGACTAAATTGTTTTGTGAATTTTAGTAGAGATGAGGTCTCACTAGGTTGCCCAGGCTGGTCTCAAACTCCTGAGCTCAAGTGATCCTTCTGCTTCGGCCCCCCAAAGTGCTGGGGTGACAAGTGTGAGCACCTGCCAACACCCCGCTGTCAGTAGTGCAGAGGTGGAGAGGCCCCACTTTGGTGATCTGGAGCTTCAGGGTGGGTAGCACTACTCTGTAAGTCCTGAGGATGTCATGAGGTTCTATGTGAAGGTGCGTTTGCCCAGCCCTGTTCCTGGGATAGGACCCAGGGTCTCACATCTGCTCCAATCTGAGGCAACAACTCAGACTTCAGAGAAGAGAGACAGCCCTGGAGCCGTAGAGGCAGGTTCCTACAGCCGACCCTCTCAGACCCCTTCCCCCTTCGGCCTGGGGCAGAACTTTTCAAACTATGTTTCTAGAACCTCCTGTGAACCAAGAGCCGGGACTGAGCGGGTGGGCTCTGGGGCCCACTGCTCCCTAGCTGCTCATTTTATTATTTTTAAATTGAGAGGCCATGTAGAGAGTGAGTATGAATTTTCAAGCCACGTACTCTTGTGTGCAAAGAACTGTAACTTTATTTTTCTATCACGGAACTGAATTTCCGTCCCAGGTTCCCTTTCTGCCCGAGGGCAGAAAATGTAATCTCAGACAATTCCAGGTAAACTCAGTCATTTCAGGTTTAAGCTCAGTCGATCTGGGACTTCCCTCCCTTTCTGCTGCTTGGGATGCCATCTAAGTTCCAGGGCTGTTGTGGCATCTGCAGGCAGTGCTTCGTGCCTCGTCCTCAGCTTCTGTCCACGAGAGCTTCTGCTGGGTGGGCAGTGCCCAGCCTGGCCCTTGGTGAGGTCACTCCTTCCTGGAGCCATCTACCTTCCTAGCTGGTCTCCAGGAATTCGGTTTGTGCCTCATCTCTGCCTCTCGAGGAATAAGACAGGACAGAGGGTGCTCTCCTCCTCGTCCTCCTCCTTCCTCTTCTTTCTTTTCCCCAATCCCTTTCCTCTTCCCCCTCTTCCTCCTCCCCTCCCTGCGCCTCCTTCCCCTCCCTGGTACAATGCAGCAAATCTCTCCACTCTTCAGTGCAGAAGCCCAGAATTTAACCTCCATTCCCAAGGGGCATTTGCCTGCTCAAGTTGTGTTTGCAAAGCGCTTCGGGATTCATTGGCTGATTTCAGACATCTCAGGTGAGATTTTCAGGGGGCAGAGCTCTGAGCTTTTGCATAAAAAGCCATGTTTACCCAAGAGTGCTGCCTCTCCACTCATCCACCATCTAGAGGTGCCACTGGAGAGGCTGCCCAGGCCTGGAATGGTGGTGGGCTGTGCGAGGAAGCCAGGTACCCTGCACGCACACAGGAGGCGGGGAGGAGACACCTGCCTTTCTCCAGGAGGGGAGACTGGGACTCACAGAGGGATAGACATTTGTCAAGGTCATTTGGCAGCAAAGTGACAAGGCTGGCTTAGCATTCTCAGTGGCTGGGGAAGGTGGGGAGGGCGTGGTGGCATTTGTGGAGGGGAATGAAAGCAGAATCTTCCCCATGTCAGTCCAAGCGAATGCCCTGCAAGAGATGGGCCTCTGGCTGCAGAGCCGTAGCCTTCCCTTTTCCCCTCTCCTTCCCGTGTACTGGGAGCCACCATCTCTTAATCCTCACAGTGCGTCTATGAGACAGACATTGCTATTCCCATTTTACAGGTGGGAAAACTGAGGCGCATACAGTGACATGCCCAAATCCCATTGTAAATCAGTGACAGACATGGAAGTTTTAAAGCTTGCCATTTCTTTATTTTATTTTTTTGAGATGGAGTCTCACCCGTTGCCCAGGCTGGAGTGCAGTGGCATGATTTCAGCTGACTGCAGCCCTGCCTTCTGGGTTCAGGCAACTCTCCTGCCTCAGCCTCCTGAGTAGCTGGGACTACAGGCACATGCTACCATGCCTGGCTAATTTTTATATTTTTGGTAGAGATGGGGTTTCACCACATTGGCCAGGCTGGTCTTGAACTCCTGACCTCACATGATCCATCTGCCTCAGCCTCCCAAAGTGCTGAGATTACAGGTGTGAGCCACCGTGCTCAGCCAACCATTTCTTTGTTTTTAAAACATATGCTCATTAAAGCATTTTAAATAATTTCAAAGTACATCAACTATTAATAGCCTTTATAACCTTTCTTCCATTTCCTGTTCAGCCAGTGCCCTGTCCCAGATGAAAACAATCTCCGTCCATACCTATAAGTATATACAAACATACACGAACACCTGGGGGCACTGGGAAAAATGTGGGGTGCTGCTGTCTACTCTGCAACTTGGTTTTCACTTTAATATATTTTTTCATCAAAAATGTATTTTTTGCTTCACAGTGTATTCCGGATACCTCGGGTCAAGACGACAGATGTCGCTGATTCTTTTCAATCGTGTTTTAGTAGCCAGTAGCATGCATTAGCATAGCTATTCAGCCAGCTTCCCTTCGGATGCACATCTCAGCTGTTTCCAGGTTTCCGCTCTCACCACAGTGCAACGGCCACCGTGGAGTGGGTGTCCACTGGTGATGGTGCTTCGATGTCTGAGGATCGATTCTAGAAGTGGCACTGTGGTCAAGGGTTATAAACATTTTATGTTTTCATAGATTCTAAAGACGGGATTTGAATCCCAATATGACTGACTCAAAAGCTCAGGCAAGACCCAGGGTAGGCCGGGCGCCGTGGCTCGTGCCTGTAATCCTAGCACTTTGGGAGGCTGAGGTTGGCGGATCACCTGAGGTCAGGAGTTCAAGACCAGCCTGGCCAACATGGTGAAACGTCATCTCTATGAAAAATGTGAAAACTAGCTGGGCATGGTGGCAGACTCTTGTAATCCCAGCTACTTGGGAGGCTGAGGCAGGAGAATTGCTTGAACCTGGGAGGCGGATGTTGCAGTGAGTCAAGATCACACCATTGCACTCCAGCCTGGGTGACAAGAGTGAGACTCCATCTCAAAATAAAAAAAGACCTAGGGTAAAAGATGATGGCATGACCCCTGGACACCTTCCTGGAATCGAGACCTCCTGCCCCAGCTGGTCTGGAACCTCCAGCCTAGGCGGCGGGGATTCAGGCATCCTAGCCTTTTCTGAGCTGCTAGGCTGTGGGCTGCAGCCACAAGCAACCCCATTTCAGACCCAGCTTCCGCACACACAGCCTCACCTGTCCTTGGAGGCAGCATGTGAGGTGGGAAGTGAGGGGGTTGCCATTGCATTTCCAGAAACTCCCAGGTTGCAGAGCAGCAGGAGAAGGGACCGATCTGGCAGGACTGGATGTCACAGACCCCAGGTCTGTTATGGCAGGAGAGAAGCTGGAAGACGACCAGGGCTGGCGGGGGGGATGGTTGCCCAAGCTGACCATTCCTCTCATTGTTATTTATCGAACAACTGCTATGCTTTGTACACTGGGCTCATTAAGTGCATTTTCACATTGAACCTTCCCGACCACCGTATGAATGGGGGTAATCATTATCCGCACTTTACAGATGAGGAACCCAAGGTCCTGAGAGTGGATTCAGGCCTAGAGTGGAGAGCAGACTTGCCCAAGGCCACACGGCTGGTAAGTTGGACCCGGGAGTGGAACTGGCAAGCCAGGGTTTTGAATCAGGATTTGTGGGGCGGGGAGGGGGTGGACTCTGTGTGCTCTCTTGTGGACCTGCCAACCCTCTGCCGTGGCCTGGTCCAGCTGTGGGCACTGCGCCGTCGTGGAGGGAACATGAGGCCATTGTGCTCCTCCCTCCCCACCCACACAAGCGTGCACACTCCCTTCTGCTCCAGCTGTTGGAGAGGCTGGGGCGGGCTGTGCAAGGCACCTGTTAGTGAGATGATAGATGTGCTGTTTGCTTCCAGGAGAAGGAGCCACGAGAGGGGATCCAGGGAAGGGACAGCGCCAGGGCTGTGTGCTGGGAGAGGGGATCCTGCTATGGTGCCCAGCAGCCTTGTTCATAGTCACTGACAGATGGGGACACAGGAGGGCAGGGTGTTGCAGGGATACGCAGTTAGACCGAGGGAAGGTGAGATCTCCTAGTCTGATGGAGGAGACCCAATTTCTGCCTTCAAGGAACTACTGGTCTGATAGGGGAGGCACCATTTCTGCTTCCAGCCTGATAGAAGAAGCACAGCTCCTACCTCAAAGAGTGTAGTGAGGTGCCAGTCCTGGCCCTTGGGGACCTCTCAGTCTCATGAAGAAGACAATAGAAAAATATTAGAAAGCCTTAGTATAGTTTCTGTCACTGAAAACTCTGTTTAAAAAACACAGAAAGTGACATCTGCCTCAAGGACTGATGCTATGTGATGGGCAGTGTGGCTGGGTAGGAAGTACACTGATTTTGGAGTCACACAGACTTGGGGTGGAATCCCTACCCCACGCTGTGTGACCTTGGCTGTGTTAGTCTGCCTCTCCAAGATTATTTTCTCACCAAATATAGGGTTAATATTTAATTCAGTGAATACTCCTAAAGCTCCAATTACGGTGTTTGACTGTGAGCACCCAAAGCATGGTAGCTGCTCTGACTGATCTCATTTGGGTAGGTTTAAATCATGGAGGGCTTCCTGTAGGAAGAGAGCCCTGAGGCTAGACTTTGAGGCCTTGATCTCCCTTCAGAGTTCCCCTGGAGGAGCTCAGCCACTGAATTGTTCTCAGCATCTTTGGGCCTCCTCACCTCTCCTTGCACCTTTCCTGGGCAGCTGAGCCAAGCTGCTCAGGAATGATGGTGCTCTGAAAGCAAGAGGACGTGTTTAAAGGCTGCAATGGAAAGGTGAAATGAAGATAATTAAAGGAGATGGAAGACACCCGCTGGAAGAGCTCATCATGGAAAAGCCATCAGGTTTCAGTAACCCCGTGCTCCCCAGTCATGAATACTCTCTGCAATGGCCACATCGGTTGCCTCCCGGTCACCTGCCATGGCAACGTTCAATGCAGACAAATTGGATGCTGGAGTCAGGCCAGGCAGGCAGAAGTCGGAGCGTTAGCAAAGCACCGTGGACAAGCGAAGAGGCAATAAGCAGGGACTGCAGAGGTCGGGAAAGGCTAAGAAACTCCGAGAGTCTTGGAATGTAGCCTGGGAACCAAGCCAGGCTGCTGGGAGCTACTCCTTTTTGGATGTGTCAGGTGGGCTTAAGGGCTGGATGCTGCTGACTCCCCTCCCTGAGCTGGCTTCTCTGGCCTTGACCTCCAGCCCACCTGACCCTAGTGACTCGCCATTCCCTCTACTTAAACTCCCAGGCTTTGCCATATGTGGCTTAGGTCCTGCGGCAGAGCCTATGGGCATTGTTGGTACTAGAATGCTATGATGACCAAATGGAGACCAGTGGGAAGTTGGAGGGTCACAGACCCCAGGTCTGGTATGGCAAGAGAGAAGCTGGAGGGCGACCAGGGCTGGCAGGGGGGAAGGTTGCCCAAGCTGACTGTTCCTCTCATTGTTATTTATCGAACAACTGCGATGCTTTGTACACTGGGCTAATTCTGTGCATTTTCACATTGAATCTTCCAACCACCATATGAATGGGGGTAATCATTATCCGCACTTTACAGATGAGGAAACCGAGGTCCAGAGAGGCTAAGTCACTTTCTTCAAGCTACACAGCTACTCCGTGATGAAGCCAGGGTCAGATGCAAGTCTCATCCCAAAGGCATTCTCCAAGCAGGCTGTTCCTAGGGGGAAGGCCATGGGTGGACCTCCCGGGAAAACGATAGGGTTGGGGGAGTCAGCGCTGAGGCATGGGAGGTTGGCGTCCTCTCCGTGGGCAGGGCTTGTCTGCACCCTCACCCCTCCTGCAGACTCAGAGATGGGCCTGTAGGATGGAGTCTCCTCTGGCTGAAGAGGAGCTCTTTGACCCCAAGGAAGTACCCCTTCCTGGTCAGGTTTGTTCTTTTATCTATCATCTGTGGCCCTGTGCCTTAGAATGCTCCAGATATGACCAGCTCTGCCAGCTTACCATGGGACACTGGGGGACACTTGGTGACAATCTCAGTCACCATCCATGGTAGCCCACTCCAGGTCAGTTTCCCCAAGGGTCTTCATTAGACTTTCCTCCCGGGACTCACTCCTGGGCCTGACTCTGGTTCCTTCATTCAGCCTGTACAGCTCTTGCCGCTGGCTTTAGATTTTCTCTCCTTCTCGCCCTACCTACTCCTGGGTCCTCAGAACGTGCATCTGGTCCAGTATGGCTTCAGAGTCTGCTTGGGCCACTGGCTCTTTACCCATCCAGAGGTGCCTGGTTCCCGGCCTGAAGGGGCTGTCCATCCTGTTTATTGAAGTCTATGTTGACAAGAACAGTGATGGGGCCGGGCGCGGTGGCTCAAGCCTGTAATCCCAGCACTTTGGGAGGCCGAGGCGGGTGGATCACGAGGTCAAGAGATCAAGTCCATCCTGGTCANTCTTGCCGCTGGCTTTAGATTTTCTCTCCTTCCTGCCCTACCTACTCCTGGGTCCTCAGAACGTGCATCTGGTCCAGTATGGCTTCAGAGTCTGCCTGGGCCACTGGCTCTTTACCCATCCAGAGGTGCCTGGTTCCCAGCCTGAAGGGGCTGTCCATCCTGTTTATTGAAGTCTATGTTGACAAGAACAGTGATGGGAAGGGTTAAGGCAGGTGTGGTGCCTAGAATACAGGGAGCAGGAAGAGGTTGAGAGAGAGAGAGAGAAAGAGACAGAGAGAGAGAGACAACCCAGCAGGCTGTTCCCTCCAAATCCTCACTCCCTAGGACAGGGCTGCTCGCAGATAAATGGGCAAAATAGCACAAAGGTGCGTACTGACATAGAGTTATTTCAAAGTGATTATCTAGGATAACAGTAATTATGTCCAAGAACAGAGAAGGTCAAAGTGGCTGGTCCCACTACTAGACTCCAACAAGATTCTTGCCAAGAGAACGCTGCTGTGTGGAAGGAGTGGTGGAGGCAGGGGCAGGGAGGTGGGAAGAGGGAGGAGGAGGTGGAGGAAAGCCTGGGACAGAGCCTAGTCCTTGACCAGGGACTCAGAGGAGGTGCAGAGCCCCTGGAGAAAGCTTCGCTGTCAGTTCCTTGGGTCCCCTGGGAAGCCTGGGTTTGGCTGGTTCTTGGATGGGATGTGAGGGTGACTCTCTTCCCCCAGGAGCCTTAGAATATACGCCTGTGGTGTTTGTGGGCTGGGATAAGCCCTTCCCTCTTTTCTTCCCTTCATTTCTTCTCTGCCCCATTCATTTCTTCTCTGCCCCATTCATTTCTTCTCTGCCCCATTCATTTCTTCTCCTCTCAGGCCCACACATGTGTTCATCACCAGTCACCTTACCGTCTATCTACCCAGACACCCTTCCATCCTTACCCACCCACTCACCCATCTACCCATCCACCCTCCCACCTATATCCACCTGTCATTGTCCACCTTCCCACATTTTCAGTCTCCATATGTCTACCCATTCATCCTTCCACATGGTCATGTTAACACCCATCCATGCATCCAAGTGCCACTGCTCTCATATTCATTTTTCTCCCTATCCATCCATCACCTTTCCACCCTTTCATTCATCCACCCACCCACGCTCCACATTCCACTCTTCCACCGATTCACCTACCTACCAATTCTCCCTTCACCCTTCCCTATACCCTCCCCTCCCCACCACCATTCATCATCTACCTGTACACCCATCTCCCTTTCCATCCTTCTGCCTTTTCTCTTCCATTCATTCATCTACTCATACTTCATGTTCACCCATCTACCTATCCACATATCCAACCTTCCATCCATCCATCCATCCATCCATCCATCCATCCATCCATCCACTCACCCACACACCCACCTATTCACCTGTCCACTCACCCACACGTCCATCTCTTCATCAAGCCACCCATTCACTTCTCTACCCAATTACCCAGCCACCTCTCCACCCATCCAACTAACCATCTATCCACTCATCTACCTATCCACCCATCCACCTCTTAACCCATCCATCTCTCCATCCATCCACCTACCCATCTATCCACTCACTTACCTATCCATCCATCCACCTATCCACCCATCCATCTCTCCATCTCTCCACTTATCCACCTATCTACCCACCAACCTATTCACCCATCCGTCTATTCCCCCATCCATTCATCCACCCATCGACCTGTCCTTTTACCACCCCGATTGTCCATATATCCCTCCATCCATACTAGTTCCTTCATTTCTTGTGTGAACCTTAAGCCTGCTCAGTGCTTTTCATAAGCCCCATCATTTCCTATTTCTGTTAGTTTGTTGATACTCTCTACCACGTCTCTCATGTCCTCCTCCTGAACTCTGATTGTCGAAATCATACTCACTCCTCAAGGTTTATTTTAGAAACTATTTCAAGCAAGCACAGAACACTAGAAAATAGGTGACTCTGCAGCCAGAGATGAGCGTTATCATTCTGGCTCAGCCATTCATTGGCTGCATGACCTTGGGAAGGCTGCTCAACCTCTTCAAGTCTCAATTTCCTTTTATGGGAAAAGGGCTAATGATACCTACATTGTGAAATAATTGAAGGGTTAAATAAGATTGTCTATAAAGTGCCCAGCAACATACCTGGCACCCAGGGGATACTCAACAAACACTAAACTCCATTGAGGAGGAAATGCATAACTGATGAAAGACCTCACGTATTTATCAAATGGCTCTCAAGGTGTATATGAGATGGCTAGCTGGGGCAGACGTGCTTCCTGAGGCTGACTTCTCCTTTTGTTCTCTGGCTTTGCGTGGTCTCCATTCCAACCACTGATCTATCCTTCAGAGTATGAAATGCAGAGACAAAGGGTGGGCAATATAGACAGCAGGACATGGTTAAATCAAGTTCATCTCAGCATGGGACCTGGGATGGTACCGCGGGCATTGTGCCAACTGCTCATTAGAGATGAGAGACCTGCTCTGACATGCATAGTAATGACACCAGTGGGCTGGGCTTTGATATTTCCAAAGGGGGCTGGATGTCTGTGGGAGAGCACTTTGACTGAATCCTGTGGTCAGACAGGCCCCTGCAGAGTTGAACAGGTCAGCTAGGCCCCAAAGGGAATGTACGCTGAATCCCCCATAAGGAAGCATCCCCAGAAAGGATCAGAAAGTGCAAGGCTGGTGCTGGCTTCTGAAGCGAGATGTCCTTTTTTGAGTGAGGATGGCTTTCTCTCAGTTGTACTGGCCTAGCGGAGAATCTAAAAACCATACTCTGATTATGTGACCATAACATTGCTGGCACCTGTTTAATAGCGGTCTCTCTGGTACATTAATAAAAACAGGACCTGGTTTGTAGCATTTGCCAATTCCTGTGATGTAAAGACTTCCGCCATGTCTGATCTCAAGCCACCCAGTGTGACATCATTGAACGTGGAGTTGGGAAGGGAACCACAGTAGGATATCCTAGAGCATTTTGATCGTGTAGATACAGAAGACATAAATAAGCTCAAAGGCATAGGTGGCACTAAATATACTAAATTAAATAGAAAATGATGAATTTTGAGTTTTAATCATCTTTGTTTTTAAAATGATTTAATTAATGGCCAATTATGTAATTTTTTTTGAAGAATTACATACATTGTATTTATTACAGTTAAGAACAGGCAAAGTAAAATAACATTTTAAAGATGTAATACACAGATGGCAAAACTGTACAAAAGGCAAGTGATTATTATGAAATTCAGAAAACTGCTAGTGGCTACATGGGTATTTGTTATTAAATTATTATTCATAATCATTATTTGTATTAATTATACCAAACACAATGTGTATAGTACAGTTCATAGTTTAGATAAATTATATAATTTTGAAATTAATAATATAACTAGAATTGATCTAGTCCACACTCTTATTTAATAGGGAAAAATACATTGTACAAAGAACAAATGGCATTCAAATTAATATCAGATGCTACAAATTATTAGTTAACACTAATTAGATATTTTTCCTCTAGTGAGAGATTCAGGTGCAGATTTTCAATCTCTTCTCCTGCTTTAAACACAGTCCCAATAAAACTTAGTCCCCTGTGTCTTAGCATCAAAAGTAAAAGAAGGCTGAGTGCGGTGACTCACACCTGTAATCCCAGCACTTTGGGAAGCCAAAGCAGGCAGATCACTTGAGGTCAGGAGTTCAAGACCAGCCTGGCCAACATGGCAAAACCCCGTCTCTATTAAAAATACAAAAATTAGCCAGGCATGATGGCACGTGCCTGTAGTCCTCACTGCTTTGGAGGCTGAGGCAGGAGAATCGCTTGAACCCGGGAGGTGGAGGTTGCAGTGAGCCAAGATCATGCCACTGCACTCCAGCCTGGCTGACCGAGCAAGGCTTTATCTCAAAAGAAAAAAAAAAGTGAAAGAATTGTTTGGAGAAAGTCTTACAACAGGGACAAGTTTCAGCTGGACGAAGTTGTAGACAAAATGTGTTTAGTTTATGTGATCTGATTTTTAAATAATGGCTGTGTTTGACAACAGGCTCACAGAATTCCTGAATACTTGCCAATGGATTCTCACAAGCCCCTGGAACCTGCAGCAGAGCACCACTTTTCCTCATTTAAATGAGTTTGTTTCCCCTCCCCCACCCCCAACACTTTCAACTTGGAGGGTTGGGGAGAGCATCATGCCAAGTTATTAGCTGGAGAAATGGAGAAAACCACTTTGGTTTTGAATTTTGCTGGGACAGTCTCCAAGGTGGGTAATCTACAGGTTTGAACTGGTGCCATAGTCCCTGGAGAACAGATGGGAAAATGTGATATTCTGCATCATCCGCTACAGAGATGGGTGGTGGAAACTGACCTGAGTTCAAGTTTTACCATTTAGTAGTGATGTGACCTGGCCTCATCCTGCTGAGCCTTTTGAGTCAATTGAGTAATTTATTAACTCAAAAAAATTGTATGAACACCCATTTTATGCAGGGACAAGAGATAGAGACATAAACAACCAGATAAAAAAAATCTCTCTTTGCTTATAGCCTGTGTTTTTACTGGGCGAAATATTCAACTGTCTGCCGTATAGCAAGAGCTTTTCAATAGTGACTTACTTATTATTTAGGTATTATTTCCTCCTCCCTCACAGGTTGGATGAGGTGACAGTAGATGGGTTTCTGGTCTTTTTCAATATAAGGACTTACTGCTAGCAAAAGCACAATATTCTCTTTCATAAGGGTCGGGCATTTGTAACTTATTAAAACAGAAATTGACTCCCTGCCCTGGTATGATTTGTCTCACGTGGATTTCACATCATCTCTGTGTAATGATCCCCCATCCACCCATCCATCCACATCCATCCATGCATGCATCCATCCATCCATCTGGGAGGAATGTGTCTCCAATTGCAACGTTCCTTCACAGGTGGCTCAATTAGTATAATCCTTGGCCTCTCTCCATTGTGTCCCAGGGGTGTGGAGTGGTTGATCCGATGGGTGAATCTGGCTTTTCCCCTGAAAGCTTGCTGTCCATAAGGGGGCAGACATTGCTCTCTGGTCTTCTATGCCCTTTGCTATCCAATGTGGTAGCCACTTACCACTTGTGACTATTAGCATTTGAAATGCGCCATGTGCTGTTAACTTTGGGAGGCCTAGGGAGGAGAACCTCTTGAGCTTATGAGGTCTAGGTTGCCGTGAACCATGATGACACCACTA